>NC_052958.1:19696072-20024961 GCF_013358895.1 Oreochromis aureus | reverse complement strand
TTCTAACAGCAGCATCCTGATGGCATCACCTTCAACCACCACAGCTGCTACCCGTATCCACATGGAAATTTCTGTTACTGTTTAAACATGCTTCTGGCATCTCGTTAGCACAAAGCAGGTGCCATCAGAGTGTCCTGTCATTAATCTTACCAGGTAATTTGTGTTTTTCCAGAATGACAGTCTTTTATGGGCATAATCATTGTTTATTGGAGGAAAATCTAAAGGATGTTAGTTTGTTTTAGACATATTTTTAAGATAAATTGGCAATCACTCTATTTGCAAATGCTAAAATAGAAAGTCTGGGTTTTTTGGTCTAGAATCACTTATAAATAATTATTTGTGTTTTTTAGGACTGTCTCTGGACAAATTGCTACCATTTTCTGAACAATCACAGTAACAGAGGGTGTAACGGCTCTCCTGGATCTGCTCCATATTAATTCTGATTGGTTGTAAAACTTTTTGGGTAGGCAAATGTTAAATGGACTGGTTCTTATATAGCGCTTTTCTACTCATCTGAGCACTCAAAGCGCTTTACACAACTTGTGCATTCACCCATTCACACCCATTCACACAAGCACATCTTTCTAAGTGCTTTCTAGCTAACATTCACACACATTCGTACTCCGATGGATGCATCGGAGAGCAATTTGGAGGTTGGTATCCTGCCCAAGGATATTTGGTATGTAGACTAGGGGAAGCCAGGAATCGAACCACCAACCTTCCGATCAGTGGATGACCTGCTCTACCACCTGAGCTACAGCCTCCTGTTATTACAGGAGCATATTTAAACCCTGGCTTATTTGTCTTGTCTTGCAACCATTTAATGGAACTTATGACACATTAATAAGTCTCTAAGCAGACTATAATATTTTTACTTTTATTTAAGGATATGCGCTGGGTGTAAGTTTCTTTTCTCTGTATTTCAGCAGATGTTTGAAAACTTTCTCCACTTGTGGTATTTATGTGATGTTCGCAAAATCAGTGCCAGTAACACCAGCAGCTGTACTGAAAGACTACTGGGGCACAAACATACCTCTAAATAAGGAGGTAAATGTTCTTTGTTTCAATATTTGAAGAGTGATTTTTATTATTATTATTATTGTTGTTGTTGTTATTATTACTAGTATACATGAGTTCTCTCCTATTCACCTGATAGCCTGCATCATCTGTGTTTTTTTTTGGTGTTACAAGCTGCAACCTGAAGATGGCAGTGGTGGCATACATTTTGCAGCAAGTCAGTGTGCGG
This sequence comes from Oreochromis aureus, assembly GCF_013358895.1. NCBI lineage: Eukaryota > Metazoa > Chordata > Actinopteri > Cichliformes > Cichlidae > Oreochromis > Oreochromis aureus. The sequence continues at coordinate 20,023,715 of NC_052958.1, read as the reverse complement.
GTGGTGTGCTTTGTAAAATTAAATTCTTTAATCTGAGCTTGTTTCTAATCATCCTTAGTGACTAAAACCCTCAAAGAAAAACATTTGAAAGTAAAATGTTAATTCCACACGGAAACATTTCTTTATAAAGAAGATTACCACAAATAGACATTTACTAATTTATCCAACTGGAAGCCTCTCCTTTTATATACAGGGCTCAAAAAAAATTAGGAACACTTTTTAATCAGAGTTTAGCATCCAGCCAATTAAACTTCTGGATTATTGACCTGGTTGGTTAGGTAGTAGAGGGGGTTGTTAATCAGTTCAGCTGCTTTGGTGCAATACAGAGACAACAATGAGACAACCACCAGAGCAGGAATGGTTTTACAAGCGGAGGCCACTGAGTCGTTTTTCCTCCTCATCTTTTCTGACTGTTTTTTGTTTTTACTAGTTTTGCATTTGGCTAGGCTCAATGTCACTGCTGGGGGGATGAGATGATACCTGGAGTTTACATAGGTAGTCCAACTCCTCCAGGATGGCACATCAACAATACGTGCCGTTGCCAGAAGGTTTGCTGTGTCTCAGCACAGTCTTAAGAGCTTAGAGGAGAATCCAGGTGACAGGCAGTTAGTCTAGGAGAGCTGGATAGGGTTGTAGAAGGCCCTTAGACCATCAGCAGGATGGTATCTACTCCTTTGTGCAAGGAAGAATGGGATGAGCACTGCAAGAGCTAGAATATGACTTCCAAATCAGATACAAACTTCATAACAAGCAGTGTAGACTGGGCACTGTGCTCACTCTCAAGCCCAATTAGCATAGAATACCAGAATTGTCAGGTCCAACACTGGCCCCCAGTGGTCGTAGGAGTCATATCCATGGAGCCACACACAGACACCCTACAGACTAGGCAGCAGGACTCTACCGTTAGGGATCAGGATGGACCTATTTTTAGATCCTACTCTCATGCAGTAGGTCCCGGGTTCCTCCTGGTGCACAACAATGCCTGGCCTTGTGGCGGCCTGTAACAGTCAGTTCATGGCGGATGAAGCAATTGATACCACTGACTGGCCCCCCACATTTACCTGACCTACATCCAATAGAACTCCTCTGGGACGTTATGTTTCGGTCCATCCAATGGCACCAGGCTGTACCTCAGTCTGTCAAGGAGCTCAGTGATTCCCTGGTCCAGACTTGGGAGGAGATCCTCACAGCACTATACATCATCTGATTAGGAGCATGCCCTGACATTATCAGGCATGCATAGAAGCATGTGGGGGCAGTAGAACCTACTGAGTATTTCACTGCGGGAACATTCTGAGTTCCCGCAATGAAATTTTTAGTCTGTTGCATTATTTTGTTGCATCACTTTGATTTCAGGAGTCTTTTTGAAATTCAGCCCTCTGAAGGTTGATCTTTTGGGGGGTTATAACAGACCACTTCCGGTTCCGGTATGATGGCGCCTGTGTTTGGCTTTGCCGCTGCCGGCTGTAGTTTCTCTGTGCTGTTTTTCTCGGCCTTTTTGCTTTCGCTTTTTGTCACTAATGTGTTGGCTGCCCTTGTCTATGATCGCCTGACGCTGTTATCCATTCAATCCTTTATGTTAAATGAAGATGCCTCATCCTCCTGCGGTATTTTCCATCCTCCGCTGCCGACACCGGTGTCTGGCTCTTTGTTAGGTGTCATCAGTGGCGCCTTTCTGGGTCCACGCAATCACGGAGGAGGACAGGAAAAAGAGCAGGTGTCCAGGTGAAACTTAGACTGTTCTGGAAGCAGGGACTAGCTGTGCCTGGATCTATGAGACGGCGCTACCTCAGGAGTGTTCATCCAGACTCTCCGGTTGTTTGGCCTTCCATCCCCGTGGTGAGTGGAATTTATGAGCGTTGCGGATCAAACCCTCTGTTTCTACGTCCCCAAATCAGGCTGCTTCTGTTAATATTATGACTTCTACTTCGCTGAGCGTGGCACTTTTTAACGCCCGATCAATGAATAATAAAATGTTCTTGCTGAACGATTTTATTCTTTCAGCGTGATGGTGACTATCCATCCCTCATTGAACTTTGCCCGAGTGGGTTCTCCTTCATCAGCCAGCCTCGGACATTGGGTCAAGGAGGAGGTCTCGCTGCCATGTTTGGAAGCTGGTTTCACTGTCGCTCAGTAATGGTCGGACATTTTTCATCGTTTGAACTACAGCTGGTTAGAATTGGAAATAAAGATCCGTTTTACTGTGCTGTAGTGTATCATCCACCTGGCATAAACAGCATGCTTTTTAAGGAGTTCAGTGACTTTTTATCCTTGACCTTGAAGCTGTCCAGACTGGTTATAGTCGGGGATTTTAATATACACATTGATGATGACTCTGTCCTCTTATCCAGAGGTTTCCTTAGCGTCGTGGATTCTTTTCATTTTGCACAGCATGTGTCTGGTCCCACACATACCAAAGGACACACACTGGACCTTGTTTTTACTTTAGGTTTAAACATTGATTTTATTTGTACTGAGGACATTTTTATTTCAGACCATCATTGTATTCTTTTTAACCTGTCTTTTCATCTGTCCCTCTCTCCTATTCCACATGTGGTTAGCTCTCGCATCTTAAATTCCTCTACTGCTGTTAAATTTTCTGATGCTTTTAATTTAGTTTTATCTCCTTATAACGATGTTCATCTTTTAACAAATCTTTTTAATAATCATTGTCTTTCTATTTAGACAATGTTTGTCCTGTCAAAACTAGACTAGTTCCGGTTTCAAAGTCGTTCCCCTGGAAAAATGACAGCAATTGCTTTTTAAAGCGATGCTGCCGTATGGTTGAGCGTTTATGGAGGAAAACGCGTTTGCATGTCCATCTCCTTCATTTAAAGGACCTTTTAGTCTCTTTTAACACTTCAGTTCGAGATGCGAGGGCTGCCTATTTCTCAGACTATGTGTCTAAGATCAGAGGTAACCCCAAGGTACTATTCAACACTATTAGTGATATTGTTGCTCCTGCTCCACCTGCTGTCCCAATTTCATCAAATGAAGATTGTGAAAAATTTCTTTCTTTCTTCACTGAAAAAGTCAGTAACATGAGGAACAAGATCTCTCCTTCTGTGTCTCTGTTGTCAGCTCCAACTCAAGCTAAGCGTGTAATTTTAGAAAGATTTTTACCTGTGTTCTTACCAGAGCTGGTCAAGTTAGTTGATTCGATGAGAGCATCCTCCTGCTCTCTTGATATTTTACCTGGATCTTTGTTTAAAAATGTCTTTCAGTCTATCGGTCCCTGTGTGCTTACAGGTATCAATACCTCACTAATTTCTGGTCAGGTCCCCGTTTATTGTAAGAATGCTGTTACTCACCCACTGTTAAAAAACCTAAGCTTGATGCTTCTCTTCTCAGTAGCTACAGACCAATTTCAAAATTACCGTTCATTGCTAAGATTTTAGAAAAGGTTGTGACTAAGCAGCTTATAGCTGTTTTAGATTAATACAACATTCCGGATAAATTCCAATCTGGTTTTCGTAGAGCTCACTCTACTGAAACTGCAATTCTTAGAGTCTCCAATGATATTTTGATGAGATGTGATGCAGGAGAATGCTCCGTTTTGTTGATTTTGGACCTGACCTCTGCCTTTGATACTGTGGACCATCATATTCTGCTAGATAGGCTGAGATACTGGGTGGATATTTCAGGGGCTGCTTTGGACTGGTTCGAATCTTATTTGCATGAACAATCCTTTTCTGTGGCTACCTCTAAGTACAGTTCCTCTTCTATTTTTCTTGCCTATGGTGTGCCACAAGGTTAAGTTTTGGGACCTTTATTGTTTTTGTTGTATTTACTTCCTCTTCAGCACTTATTGCACACTTTTAAGGACATTTCATATCACTGCTAGATGATATTCAGTTATATATCTCCTTTAAGCCCCAAGATGTTTCCAAGCTACAGATTTTGCATAGGTGCATAGCCTCCATTAGAGGTTGGATGGCTGGAAACTTTCTTCAACTAAATGAGGACAAGACTGAAGTCCTTGTTTGTGCTCCTAAAAAATTTGTACAAGGCGACAGAACTTTTGTCACTGTGGCTCCTAGACTATGGAACTCTCTCCCTTTGAGGTAGAGATCTGTGGACTCAGTGGTCGCTTTTTAAAAACGGCAAAAAAAATCTTTTTAAACTTACTTTTGGTTGATTTTTATTTTTATGTTTTAGCGTCTGTGAAGCACTTTGTGATTTTTATCTTGAAAGGTGCTATATAAATAAAGTTTTACTTACTTACTTTTTCATTTCCATCAAACAATGTGACATCCTTTCATTCCTAACACATTACCCAGTCCACATCAGTGCAGATACCCTGGATGATTTTTTCCCATTGAAATCATTGATTTGTTGTTTTTTTTTAAACAAAGTATATAGAACCAGCTTTCCAAAGAAGTGGAAGACTAAAAGTACCAAACAGCCCTCTCTGCATTGAATCATACTTGTTGTTAATCTTTGGCTGTCTTCCACAGCATGTCTTTTATCCTGTCTTCCTCCTCTCACCCCAACCAGTTGAGGCAGATGGCCGCCCCACCCTGAGCCTGGTTCTTCTGGAGGCTTCTTCCTGTTAAAGGGAGTTTTTCCTTCCCACTGTCGCCAAAATGCTTGCTCACAGGGGATCATATGGTTGTTGGGTTTTTCTAATTATGTATTATTGTAGGGTCTACCTTACAATATAAAGCGCCTTGAGGCGACTGTTGTTGTAGTTCGGCACTGTATAAATAAAATTGATTTGAACTGAATGGAATTATTACCATCTTCTTGCTCCATCAGGTTAAATGTAATGACAATAAAGAATATAACGCAAACGATTGGTCTCCCTGCTGCTGCGGAGCCTGGGGCGGTCTGCTTGCCTCCACCCCGGGGGAAAGGGTCACATCTCTTGGGTCTGGTGCCGTTTCCCCTCTGGGGGCGAGGGTACCTGGACCCGGGGCATAGAGTATGTTTGGGGAGTATGATTGTGTGTACATGTCTATATATGTCTATCCCTACGTTGGGTGAGTGCTGAGTGTTTGTATATGTGTGCATGAGGGTGGGAAAGCATGTTTATGTCTGTGTGTGCCTGTTTGTCTGTGTCTATATGTCAGGTCGGGTCTTAGACTCCACCTCCCTGGGTACTCCCAGGCCCTCAAGTGTGGAGGCCTATCTCCCCTCACCACACTCCCTGCTGGTAGCTGATGCCCTCAGGGGTTGGTGCATTGGTGGTTCTTGGTGTCCGGGCTGGGCGCTCAGGTATGCACCGGCTCACTCCCGTGGCTACTTGGCGGGGCCCGATGCCTGTCGCCGGTCAGGCCTCTTCCGGGCAAGGGGCCCTCGGGCCTCCGGCCTCGGGCCTGCAACTCGGTTCACTCTGGCACAGCTGGCTGCCGGCAGAGCCGGCGGGCACGCCAGTGCAGCCCCTCTGGCTTCTGCTCCGTGGCTACTGGGTGACCCCTCGTCTGGGGATCTCCTCAGCCCTTCCCAGGAAGGTGGCACGGATGCCCCTCGGTGGTGCTCCTTGGGCTCTCGCACTCTGGGTCCTCTGGATGTCTGGAGCCTGGATCTCCTCCATGCCTGCTTCATGCCCTGGGGACGGGGCTATGGGCCTCCACACCCTCTAGCAGACCGTTACATGGGGAAACCTTTTGTATATACAAGCGCGTTGATCCACACAGGTGTGCACACGGGTGTTCACTGTTCGTGAGACATAAACTACACCTTTCTTAGCTGCTACTTCAAAGCACATTGTGCGCTGTCTGTCCCATGTGCTGCACAACAACTTTCAATATTTAGTATTTACTGCTGTTCACACTCAGCTAGATTAACGTGATGGTGTTGTGTTTAGTATGTTGCTTTGTTTTTGTTTGGTTTTTTTTTGCTTGTCTTTTCTTCTTTTCTCTCAACAGGTGATCCAAGAGATTTTTTTTTCTTTCTCTTTGTCTTTATAAGTGCCCTTTCTCACTGTCCCTTTTCCTTCTGTTTTTCTTTTCCTTCCTCTCTTTCTTTCTCCCTTTCCTATCCCCCAGTCATGTCTGTCCCATCTGTAACAACTGAAAATAAAATAAATAATAACAACAAAGTTTGATCAAATGGACCAATACGGCAATGCCATGATGATCCATTTGGCAAAATAAATCCATTTGGTATCCTTGTTGGTCTTCAGACAACAATTCTGACGGCTTAAGAACCAAATGGGACAGACAAAAAAAAAAAAAAAAAAAAAAAAAAAAAAAAAAAATATAACGCAAACAAGAGCTACTGAAGGGGTAGCTTCCGCCACCATGGACGAAAATGATTGTGTCAGAATGGCATTTAAGCTGTCAGTTAGTGAAAACATAATACAATGAACTCTTACTTTTTTTTAAAAAAAAAAAATCTATCTAACTCATTGTTGTGTTTAAATAGCTGGTTTGAAGTGTGGTAGTGTCATCATAGATTTATTTATAGCACAGAATATAAAGCAAAAGCTGAATAACATTTAAAATGAAGTTAAACTGAAAGTACTTATTTGAAAAGCAACAAAATAAAAAGAATAATATCTAATAATATGAGCATATACTTACACCAGTATTTACAGTGTCCTTCATTAAAAGGCTCAGTATTGATATTTTTTTCATTCATTTTTATATAAATTGATTATTGGTAATAGCAATATTTCTTCTTCTCCTTCTTCTTCTTCTTCTTCTTCTTCTTCTTATTATTATTATTATTATTAATAATAATAATAATAATAATAATAATAATAATAATAATAATAATAATAATAATGAATGTGTCCCTTTCCCCCTTGATGTGTCTTTTCTTCAGTGCAGCTGTCAGAAGAATAGACTTAGAAGACTCTTAGAAGAGTTCACTCTCCAGCACTATCAGTCACCTCGACTTCTCTTTGGATGAAGCTTAACTCTCCATATCACCTCCTAGTAACACACACGCTGCTGCTGCTGCTTCAGTTTCTTGGGATCATCAGAACACAGCTCATCCACTTACATTATACACTGTCACCATTGCCAAGATCATCATTGCCAGCTGTAAAAAGAGAAGAAACAGAGATGAATATTCTGTTTACTGAAACTCAGTTTATTCGCTTCAATGATGAAGCACAGCCAGTAAAACATGCAGCAGAGGAGCAAATGGGCAGCGTAACCACTGTCCTCTCAGCTCTCATGTTCAGATGTTGGAGTAAATATATAGAACTTCCAGTGTTGGGGAGTAACGGAATACATGTACCGCCGTTACGTATTCAGAATACAAAATATGAGTAACTGTATTCCGTTACAGTTACCGTTTAAAAAGGTGGTATTCAGAATACAGTTACTTTGTTGAAATAAATGGAATACACGGCGGTACTTTCCTGTTTCATATTGTCGCGGGTCAGGATTGTTTGGGTTTGTTTGACAGCTACATTCTGTTGTTCCAGGCGGCAGCGTTACGGTTGCCATGGTTACAGGGTGACGCGCTCTCTCTCTGCGTGTTTCCTGGGTGAGAGAGCTTTTTTGTTGTTGTTGTTGTGCTAAGCTAAAAGGCAGAATGCTACAGGCATAGCTCTAAAGCATGTAGCCTGATGGGCAGTGTAGTCCGTGCTGCAGCGAGAATGGGCTGCCATACCCATTATGTGTCTGTGAGCGAGGGAGGGAGAGAAAGGAAAAGTCCGAGCTGTCACGGAGCAAAAACGGGAGCTGGAAGCATGTAAATATAATAATAACCACTGCAGCCAAGAAGAGTGCCTGAGGAGCCCATTTGTAAGTAAGCTATTAAGACTCAACTGTACACTGTGTTCGTGTTTTCCTCCGGAAAAAAAAAGTTCCGTTGGAGCAGCCTTTCAACGCCTCTCTGTCTCCCGCAAGCAAAGTTGACCCAGACAACAAAGTAAAGCTAGTTTTCGGCTACCAGCCCGACAGGGAACGGACGTGTTAGCCAGAGGTCCCTTTACTACGTTTTCGTACTACGTACCTTCAGTAACAGTAATAAATCACAGCAATAGGACATTCATGTAGTTGTAAACAGCATGATAATATATTAAGTATTCCAAAGTATTCAGAATACGTTACTCTCATTGAGTAACGTAACGGAATACGTTACAGAATACATTTTAGGGCATGTATTCAGTATTCTGTAGTGGAATACATTTTAAAAGTAACCTTCCCAACACTGAGAACTTCACACAGAATTTTAGCATCATGTTTGTTCCACTCAAATTCACATTGGAAATGAACTGATGAGAATCTTTAATACTTTGTTGCACTTTAATGATGAGTTTCTTTCTGTTTCAATGAAACAAAGAGTTTCTGCGCATTGATGAACATCTCATCAGCTAATAAATAAACATGCAGACTGTCACCGAATATATCTAGATGAAGCCACTGATGGGGAAAAATGCAAATGTAACTCTGGACTTCAAAAGAACTTCTGCTCTGTATGAAGACTAGATGTAGATACTAGATTATTAAATGTAACAGTGGTTCTCTGAACAACAGTCTGCAGGCTTCTTTTAGAACAAAAAGATTCAATGCTCCCACAGTCTGATGAATGAGGACCATTGTTTCTTTAAATCTTATAAGACTGTCAGCTAGAATCCAAGTTTATGTCCTTTAGACTTGAACACAACAACAGCAATCATCTTTACAACAACTCAAACACATGCTCACAATAAAAAGGGCTAAAAACAACTTAAGTACCCTTAATCACAGGGTCTCTACCCTACAATATAACAACCCAGCATCACGGCAAAACATGTAATAGACGCTTTGGTCCATTGTGTCCATTCATCACTTTGCCTCTCCTAAGCATGAAATGGACATGCTTGCAGAAGCTGCAGTAGGCTGCAAAATATATATCAAGCCATCATCATCATCATTTTTATTGATAAAGCACTTTAAAACAACCACAGCGGACGCAAAGCGCTGTAGATTGGAACTAAATAATAACATTTACACAATATATAAATAAAAACCAAATTAAAAAAAAAATTATTAATTAGTTAGTTAATAACTAATTATATTACAAGACAAACTAAGTCTCACTGAGATCAAAAGCCAAAGAATAAAAATGGGTTTTAAGATGTGTTTTAAAAGTCAACATGAAAATAATCACAGTAAAGCATTTAAAAAGACATTATTGACACATTTATAAGTAAATACCTATTAGCCACCTAACTTAACAATTTCTGCCGACTGATGGATTGATGGAATGTACTTCATTTGTTTATTGCTTTAAATATATTATATCCCCCTGCTGGTAATGCAACCTGCAATCAACTTGCGTGTGTATATATATTTGACGCTTTGGAAAGGCAAAGTGTGAAATGGACACAGTGGTCCAGCGTGTCTATTACACGCTTTGCTATGATATCAGGTTGAATATAAGGTATACTGAGGTGCCTGCTGTTGTGATTTGGTGCTATATAAATAAAAATGAATTGAATTCAATTGTCTTATCACACTGGTTGACTGTTTTCGTCTCTCATAGTTTCACTGAGGAAAGCCAACACTTGGATGATGCAGATTTACAAGAAAAGTTGGATTACATATGTGTTGACCTTTCATAATAACTGTGTTTAGTACAATACCACTCAAATTTTACTGACCTCAGGGTCTCCAGTTTATACTGTGGACTCCTCACAAGTTTAGACAGTTGCTTAACGTCTGAATCCTTCAGGTTGTTGTCACTCAGGTTCAGGATTCTTAGATGTGAAGGATTGGACCTCAGAGCAGAGACCAGTGCAGCACAGCTGATCACTGACAAATTGCAGCGCCTCAGTCTGGATAAACAATTAAACATGTACATATAATCAGTGATAATTATATCAAATGCGTTCAGGTTACTTCCCCAATTTTCGTCAGCATGTAAACTGTACTACACGTGGGAAAAGCTACTGAATAAAGTCTACCCCAACATTAAACAGGGATACAGCACCATAACAACACCCCATCTGGGCTAGTTGGACCAAATATCCTTATTTATGTTACACCACATCTGTACTCTGCTACATCTAGTACTGCACAGAAACCATCACCACTGCATCTGGGTGTATGCCAACCAAAAGTTTGGATGGCAAGTGCAGTTAGGACCCTGCTGAGGAAACTCCCTTCAGGTCTGGTCATGTGGAACTGTACAGTTCAGCCAGAGCAAATCTAAAAAAGGGCATCAGATAGGCCAAGCTGGATTATAATAATAAAACTGAGGACCACCTCCACAGCAACAACTTGAATCGGGTGTGGCTGACTTGTTAACTACAAACCCAGACCCAATGCTGTGGATGGTGACACTGTGCTAGAGGAGAACATGAACTGCTTCTTTTGACAAACTGGCCAGAAGTTACATCATCTAAGCACTTCCACCCACATTCGACAACCACCAGATTGCATGCAGGGATAAGAGATCAACAGACGATGCCATAGCCACAGCTCTAAACAGAACCCTGACCCATCTGGAATACAAGGACAGTTATGCCAGGCTTCTTTTCATCGATGTCAGCTTGGCATTCAACAAAATCATCCCTAACAGACTGATAACAAAACTAATCAACGTTAGCCTCCCACACTTCACTTGCCTCTGCATTAGGGACTTCCTCAGAGACCACCCACAGAGAGTCACAGTAGGGTCTCACCTCTTCCCACCACTCAGCCCCAACATAAACTTGAAACAGGGATGTGTGCTAAGTCCACTACTGTATACTCTATACTTCACCCATGATTGCACTCCCACCCGCTGAAACAACTCTAACAGTTGTATGTTGTATGTTGTTAGGGTTGTATGTCCTTTTCTCTAACTTGTGCAATCAAGAATGATTCAAGCACACACATATATGTACATATTAAATATGTACATATTTAATCATGCTTATACTGTATTTATTTATTAGAAACTTTTATTTTATATTTCTTTATTGTTATGAATAGTTAGATTGCTTTCTTTGCTTTCCTTGTTTTTCTTTGCACTGAATAGAACAGCATATAATATCAGTGTGTTTTTGGCATAATGACAAAAAAAAGATTCTAACGATTCTGATTTAGCTAAACATGAGTTTATCATTATTAAATGAGCAATCCCTAATTTCTGAATTTCTTTGTGTCTGTGTGTATCCATAATGTAATTATGTATTACAGAATTACAGAAAGTGAACCGACCTCAGAGTCTCCAGTCTACAGAGAGGAATCTCCAGAAAACCACAGAGATGCTTCACTCCTGAATCTTGCAGCTTATTTACACCCAAATCCAGACATTTCAGATTGGAGGGGTTGGCCCTTAAAGCAGAGACCAGAGTAGCACAGCTGATCTCTGACAAACTGCAGCACCACAGACTGAACAAAGAATTACAAATGTGGATAAAATCAAATACAATCCAGCCACATATGGACAGTTTTTAAATTTGCACATATACCACACTATGCCCTCATCAGTAAGATTTTCTTACTCATAAATCATTATCAAAACAATTTTTTCAACTTTAAAGAAAGAAGTTAACTATACTATACACATAAATTAAAAGATTTAGTAATAGCAGACAGTAAGCAAACTGACATCAGAGTCTCCAATCTACATAGAGGAATCTCCAGAAAACTGCACAGCTGCTTCACTCCAGAATCCTGAATCTCGTTTCCACCCAAGTCCAGGTGTTTCAGATGGGAGGGATTGGACTTAAGAGCAGAAACCAGAGAAGAACAGCCAATCTCTGAAAAACTGCAGAGCTCCAGTCTAAATAGAGAATAAAACATGTAGATAACCTAAATTTTGATCATTTATACATGGAACTGATGGAAGTCTATCAAATTTTGGTTTTTCAGTAGTCACAGAATAGGTAAACTGACCTCAGAGTGTCCAGTCTACAGTTTGAACTCTCCAGAAAACCATATAGTTGTTTCACTCCTGAATCCTGCAGGTCATTATGAGTCAGGTCCAATTTTTTCAAATGGGAGGGGTTAGACTTCAGAGCTGAGACCAGAGCAACACTGCTTTCTGGCGACAAACCGCTGAGCTCCAATCTAAGTAACGAATAAAACGATAATAAACAAATTAGATGTGGAAAGGTTGGTAATGTGAAGTTCAGGGAATCTTCTGTGCACCGATGTGACTGTTTAGCAGGCATATGAAACATTTATTTACTTTATTAACTAACAGTGGCCATTCACTTCAATATATGTGCCCAACACTAGTCTTTAGTGACTACAGACCAATTTATATTCAAATAAAACATTGGTTTTTGGATGGATGCTACACGATGGAAATGAATTAATAATGAAATATATAATAGTAACAGAGAGTAAGTGACCTAACCTCAGAGACTCCAGTCTACAGTGTGGACTTTCCAGAAAACAACACAGCTGTTTCAGTCCTGAATCATCCAGGTTGTTGTTGTAGCTCAGGTCCAGATCTTTCAGATGGTAGGGGTTTGATTTCAGAGCAGAGAATAGAGCAACATGGCTGATCGCTGACAAACTGCAGCCCTCCAAACTGAATCAGGAATAAAACACATTAATATAATAGCATGTTTTTACCTTCTCTCAATCTAATGTGTACTTAGTATCTGTCTTTCTTTCACTTTCACTTTTACACTCATGTTTGGTCAGAGTGATATTATAAATGTAACATGAAAAGGTGTTTGACCTCTTCCTGATTTATTTTTTTTAAAATTGCATATTTGTCATACTTTAAATTTAAAGTGATTTTAAATGATCGCTTTAGTTTTAATATTACCCCGACCTATTATTCAAACAATATTATACACACCTACCTAGTCCTATGTGAAAAAAAATAATAGACATGGGTTTCATAGACAATTGTGAAAGTTTCTGTGGAAAAACTGTTAGGAAAGATGGCATTCATCCTACTGTGGTGGACCGCACGACCAGGTGGCTGGAGGCGGTACCCCTGGCATCCACGACAGCGGCGACGGTGGCCAGAGCATTTTTGTCGACGTGGGTTTCACGTTTCGGTCCCCCTGCTGACATTACCTCAGACAGGGGCCCCCAGTTCGTTTTTGAGCTTTGGTCTGCCATGGCTGACGGCCTGGGGGTCAAGGTCCACCGCACCACAGCATACCACCCGCAAGCTAACGGGATGTGCGAACGGTTTCACCGGTCTCTTAAGGCTGCGCTCCGGGCTTCCTTGACAGGTGGCGACTGGGTCGACCGTCTTCCGTGGGTTTTGCTGGGATTGCGTAGCGCGGTTAAAGAAGACCTCGGGGCTTCCCCGGCTGAACTGGTCCTGTGCACCACTGCCTGCCTGACACTTTTGTTCCGAGTTCGTTGGACTCTGCTCGTTTTGTTTTCGTCAGGCACGATGCCCATAGGACTCCGCTGCGTCCCCCATATGACGGGCCATACAGGGTTCTTAAACCAGGCAACAAACATTTCATTTTGGACTTTGGCGGTCGGCAGGAGGTTGTCTCTGTTGACAGACTTAAGCCTGCACATGTTATGCATGAGGATCAGGTGGTCCCGGCCCAGGCCCCTCGCCGCGGCCGCCCACCTGCCACCGGGCTGATGGATTCTGTTTTTTCCCCCAGGAGCGACCCGCAATCAACGGAGTCCGAGTCGTCTGCAGCTTTTTCTGACCGCCAGTGCCAGCCTCGTTTCCGGGCTGGGTTGCCCTCTGTCAGTCCCCGGTTCAGCCGTTCCGGCCGTTTCCTTAAGCCCCGGGTCCTGGACTAGTTCTGCTCGGTGTTCGGGGGGGGCATGTGTGGTGGACCACTAGAGGGCTCCACTCACACCCAGTGTTGAGGAAGTGTGTTCCTCTGTTTTGTGGCGCGATATGAGCAGTTGATGTGAGAGACGAATAAAGAAGGAGTGAGAACTGAGACCTCTGTGTCGTTGATGCTTACCTCCACACTACTTTAGATATAAAGGACATCATTTCTATCACATCATTTGATCATTTGGTCAAATTAATAACAAAGTGACTATCCTGAGTTGGTACCAGGAAAGAGAGTTGCAGTCTCACACACCTCTCTGAAGTTTCTGTCTTTATGTTATCCTCGAGAAACCCCATCCCCAAAGAGACTGTGTCTGCTCGCCGGTCATCATCAAACAAACCAAAAATCAGCATAATAAAAAAGAATAATATAACACCCTAAAATGATTCAGAGACTAAAACAATTAAATGTGGACTATTAAACATTAGATCGCTCTAAGTTACTGTGAGTAAATGATTTAATGATTGTTCAACATATTGATTTATTCTGCCTTACAGAAACCTGGTTACAGTATGATGAATATTTTAGTTTAGATAGATCAGTACTACTGAGTGTCACTAACTTTCAGAATCCTCAAATTTAGTTCAGTTCAATTCGATTTTATTTATACAGAGCCAAACCACAACAATAGTCACCTCAAGGCGCTTTATATTATAAGGTAGACCCTAGAATAAAAAAGCACAGGCTGAGAGGGAGGAGTGGCAGCTTATTTATCAAACATGTTTATCAAGCCAGTTTTAGTTCTTATCTGTTGTCCTCCTGGTGCATACTCATACATACAGAACACCTTTCAAGATATTTTTTTGGTTGGTCTGTCAATTCACTTTCAGGCCTTTATTTTGCACACTAAACTTTGAGTTAATGATTAAACATTTATATATTTAAAACTATTGACTGAGTTGAAAGCCTGAATATTTCACTGGTCTTAACATAAAAATCTTTTTCTGTAATTTGTGATAGATACATTTAAAAAAAACATCTGAGTATTGAATTAAATTTTAATTTAATTGAATTTAATTTTAAAAATTCCAGCACCCCAGAAAATAAAATATGTCATTCAGAAAACAAAATATTTTTGAGTACTCTGTGTCTGTCAGGTTTCCTCTTTCCTTTTGATAGTCCTTGTCTCTTGTGTATAACGTTCAGTTTGCTTCCCTTTCCTTGGTATGTCTAATTTGTTCCACCGTGTTTCCCAGCTGTCTCCACTTCCCTAATCTTCCCCTTGTTTATATATTTTCTCAGTGTCTGAGTATAGAGATCTGTATGGAAGCGGTTAGTGCAGAAAACAACATGAAGAAACTAAAGGCAAGACAAGCTGACACATGGCATTGCATCAGGTAGTGTAGAGTGTAGGATTTTACCAATTAAGCTATGTGCACAATCTGGTGCCGAAATTCGAGTCCTGGATACCCAAAACCAAGATACCATAAAGGAACTGGAAAAAGATGGGTCATTCCATCTGACCGTGCTCGAGTCAGGTTATAAGGAGAAAGCTTTACAGTTCAATTTATTGAAATATCTTCAGAAATAGTAATCAGTGAACTGACCTCAGAGTCTCCAGTCTGCAGTTTGGACTCTCCAGAGCAGCAAAAATGTTTTTTGCCTCTAAATCCTGCAGTTTGTTTCCATTCAGGTTCAGCTCTGTCAGATGGGAGGGGTTGGACATGAGAGCTGAGGCCACGATTTCATAGTGAGTCTCTGACAGTTTACAGCCAGAGAGTCTGTGATGACACATATTACAGAACAATTTATTATAAAGAACTAGTGTTTTGTGCATCTTCCAAAGTAAGATGTCATTGAACAAAAGGAAAAGAGCACAATGTTGCAAACTGCATCCAGACAGAGATAACATATTTCCAGAGCGACATTAGCTGCAGCCAGAGGCTGAGTTCAACAAGTAACAATAGCATGGATGAACAGTTAGGCTTGTAGCATTGTAGCCTCGATTTCTAGGTGCGCCTGCTCCGAAAGTACAATCATTATGCTGATTTTAAGTCTCTTTGGACAAGATTTCATCTTTGGTTTTTATTTTTGATGCTGTGCTTAAACATTAACACCAAAAACACAAACACTAAAATACGATGGCAACTGTGTCCTCATTAGGATAAAGATTTGTGTTAACGTGTGTAACATGAAATAATAATTCTCCTCAGTCTCTCTCAGACCTGCAGATTTTAGGGAAATTTCACATTTACTCTATTTACTCTGGTCTGAATTAGTTAGAGTTTGTAAGCAAACAGTGATGCATCATTACAATGCATTTTTACAGTAATTCTTTCATAAGAAACAAACAACATTTTCATAGCAGCTCAACAGCATCTGTGACAAAATCTAACCAATGTATTATTTGCAATAAAAAAGTGGAATAATGAAAAAGAACAATGAGAGCATTATAGTAAGACATTTTGAACACCTTAACTACAAATGTACATTGATTCACAATCTTAATCAGATATTTACTCACTGAGCCTTTTTACAGTTCCTCACAGCAGGAATCAGTCTCCTTCGTCCCTCATCTGATGTGTTATACTTCTTCAGGACAAACTCATCCAAAACCTTCTCTGACATCTGCAGCATGTAGGCCAGAGCTGAGCAGTGGATCTCAGAAAGCTCCTTCTCTGATCTGTTTTTGGACTTCAGAAACTCCAAAATCTCCTGATGTACTGTGAGTTCCTTCATCTCCATCAGACAATGGAAGATGTTGATGCATCTGTCAGGAGAGGTATTCTCATTGGTTATCTTGCAAAGGTTGCTGATGATTCGCTGTATAATTTCTGGAGTGCTCTCTGTCTGGCCTAGCAGACCTCCTAAGAGTCTCTGGTTGGACTCCAGAGAGAGACCATAAAGGAATCGCACCAACAGGTCCAGGTGTCCATTTTTAATTTGGAGGGATTTCTGTATGACTCTGCTCAGAAAGACATCTAAAGATGAGATGTCACCACAATAAACATGTTCACCATTCCCTAGAAACTGCTTCAGCACTTCTGTTTTTCTGTTAGTATGACAGTGAAACATGTAGACTGCAGCCAGAAACTCCTGAATGCTCAGATGAACAAAGCAATAGACTGATTTCTGGAATATCACACAGTCTCGTATGAAGATCTCTGTACAAACTCCTGAGTACACTGAGGCCTCTGTGACATCCAGACCACACAGCTCCAGGTCTTCTCGGTAGAACATGATGTTTCCTTTCTCCAGATTTTCAAAGGCCAGCCTCCCCAGCTTCAAAAGAACTTCACTGTCAGCCTCCATCAGCTCCTGTGGACTCGTCTCACGTCCCTCATGGTACTTGTGCTTCTGTGTCTTTGTCTGAACAAGCAGGAAGTGTGAGTACATGTCAGTCAGGGTCTTGGGCAGCTCTCTTCTCTGCTCTGTGGTCAACATGTGCTCCAGAACTGTAGCAGTAAAACAGCAGAAGACTGGGATTCTACACATGATGTGGAGGCTCCTGGATGTCTTCATGTGGGAGATGATTCTGCTGGACAGCTCTTCATCACTGAATCTCCTCCTGAAGTACTCCTCCTTCTGGGTGTCAGTGAAGCCTCGTACTTCTGTTACCCTGTCAATATATGTAGGAGGGATCTGACTGGCTGCTGCAGGTCGGGAAGTTATCCAGATGAGAGCAGAGGAAAGCAGATTCCCCTCGATGAGGTTTGTCAGCAGCTCATTGACTGATGACTTCTGTGTGACATCAGACACAAGCTTCCCTTTAGTGAAATCCAATGAAAGTCTGCTTTCATCCAGGCCATCAAAGATGAACAAAAGTTTGCAGACAGTGAGCTGCTCTGCTGTGACCTTCTGTAATGTTGGATGGAAAACATGAAGCAGCTCTAGAAGACTGTACTTCTCATCTCTGATCAGGTTCAGCTCCCTGAATGAAAGCAGAATCACCACACTGACATGTTGGTTCTCCAAACCTTCAGCCCAGTCCAGAGTGAACTTCTGCACTAAGAAAGTTTTTCCAATGCCGGCAATGCCATTCGTCAGAACCACTCTGATGGGTCTCTGTTGGTCAGGCAAAGCTTTAAAAATGTCATGACAGCTGACTGGAGTGTCATTGGTGGTCTTGTTCATGGAAACTGACTCCAGCTGCCACACCTCATGTTGGGTATGAACCTCTTCACTCTGTCCTTCTGTGATGTAGAGCTCAGTGAAGATCCTGTTAAATAGGGTTCCACTTCCTGCTCCTTCAGTCACACGTTTACATCTCCTCCTCAGACTGACCTTGTGTTCGTCTAAGAACTTCTGCAGATGACTATCTGCTAAAAGATCAATGAACATATGAAGCAAATTTATATATTATAACTGAATTTTTAATTTTAATGTATGTACCCAGGTGGAAAATGGGGAGGAGGGGTGTGTGTGTGTGTGTGTGTGTGTGTGTGTGTGTGTGTGTGTGTGTGTGTGTGTGTGTGTGTGTGTGTGTGTGTGTGTGTGTGTGTGTGTGTGTGTGTGTGTTTGGACCATTTCAGCTGTGCATTTGTGAGTGGGCTCTAAGCAATGTAATAGAAGAAGACAAGCCACTGTAGTTGCTGATGCACTCAGAAATGTTTTCTCCCTAAGGTTTGAATTGCTTTTTTTGTAATTCAATTTGTCAAGAATGAAGGCCCTTTATGTATATTTTGTGCTTTATCATTTGCTCATTTGGCAAGACACCACATTTTATTTTAGCTTTTAATACCTGAACAACACAAGAAGTCCAGCTTTCAGAAATGAAATAATCAGACAGAGGTTCAGTCTTACTTTCATAGCTTCTCTGAATGCATCCACAGGTGTCCACACTGTGAAAAACAAGGAAAAATTATTCTGATCAGAACGAAACACAGTGAAGCCAGAAATACTAAAATTTAATACTAGCACTGAAATATATATGTCATGGTCATGCTAAGTCTGTAGTGGGCTGTTGGAGCCTATCACAAAGCATGGAAAGGCTGCAGAGCCTAACTTAATGGATAGAAAAACATGCAAGCTTTCCAGATATCATGGGGCACATGGGGCACATGTGGTACTTGCGAAAGATGAAAAAGCCTGGAGCCTTAATTAAGACCCAGAATGGATACGAGTATAGTAGGATGTGCTTCATGGAAATGTGGTTAAACTCACACTTCTTTGAACATAACCTGTCAAGCACATAGAGTAGAACACACCTAAACACACCAGAGATGAAGGAAACCATCAGACAGAAGACTTCTTTCCTTCAACCAGAACACTGAGGATGGGTATTAGTTGGGACTTCCATCACGACAGTGACTCAAAGCATACCTCCATGTCAACAAAGAAGTGACTAAAGAAGCACATTAAACCTCGAAACTCAAGTCTTGGTTTGAAACAAGTTTGCTCAACCAGTCTACATGTATTTTGTGCACTTTTTTGAAGGTATCAACTTCTTGGTTTGTCCACTGGAGGATCCTTCAGGAGTATGGAGTATATGGCCCATTACTATGGGCTCTGCAGTCTCTATATAATACCTATAGCCTATAGCCTATAGCAAGAGCTTGGTTTGCATTTTCTGGGAATAAGTCAAATGTAAATATTCTAATTTATGAAGACTTGAAGTTTACTGTATTTTACTATACTATATATACTATATTCACTATTTAGGATACAAAGTCTACTAAAAACAAAGGTGTATAATTATGTATTGCTTCATTTCTATTTTTCTGCAGTTGTTTGTTTTGTTTTGTTTTGTTTGTTTTGACCATCATGCCTCTAAAGTGACTAAAGATTTGAGATCTTTATCATCCAAAATCTGATCTTTATGTCAGGTTATCCTGCTTACTTATATTTAGCTGTGTATGTATACAGATACATTCAAATAGAAGAATTCCTTCATGTGTTTATCAGTGAGCTTTTCACACCAGATAAGTTTTTTTCTGGTGAGGAAATACACTGATTTTCAACATCCTCACTAGAGATGGACCGATCCGATATTACGTATCGGTATCGGTCCGATACTGACCTAAATTACTGGATCGGATATCAGAGGGAAATAAAAAATGTAATTCGATCCATTAAATATCAAAAAAGCACCTCACAAAACTTGCGACATGGCTTAACTCGGCTCATAACCGTAGCACGTAGGAGCAGTGTGCTTCACGTGATAGAGCAGCTGTGTGTATTTGCAGCCTCACTAGCAATCCGGCATTTCATCTCCGAGGAAGTTATCCCAGAGAGAAGTAAAGCAAGTGTGTAAGTTCATCTCTGAATGTTTATAAAGCATTCCCGCGTTAAGCTTAACAACCGATATATGGAGCAACTGCCTCTCATTCTCTCCCCCTCCCTCTCCCCCTCCCTCTCCTGCTGCTACTTTAATCATGAAACTGATCAATGATCAGCTGATCTTTTTTTTTTATATATATTTTTTGGGGGGCTGGGAGTTTTAGAACCCTATTAGGTTGCTTACTCTTTAAAATACCAGAATAGGGAGGATGGAGCAGGTTTAAGCGTATTAGATTGATCAGTGTTGCTGAACTATGAAATATTTTGGGTGCAGTGTATTTTTTTGCATACAGGTATAACAGAATAGCTTTAGTGTTTGTTTGTTTTTTAACTTGAGTGTGAACTTATACAAAAAGCAGCAAGATATTTTAAAAAACAGTTTTATTGATTAAAAAACACACTATATCGGATTCATATCGGTATCAGCAGATATCCAAATTTATGATATCGGTATCGGACATAAAAAAGTGGTATCGTGCCATCTCTAATCCTCACAGAAGCTTTGCATATTTAGAGCTGAGTGAAGGGGGTCTAACAGTTACTGTAAAGCAACAGTTGTTCTCTTATCATGAATTGTCTTTAGTTTCGTTTACAGAATAAACACTGCCTTACTTTGTGTTTGAGGGTCCAGGTTCTTCACTGAAGATTAGGTTTTCAACTTTGGACTGGTTACTCTTCAAAGACACACAGCTGCATCTTGGAAGCTCTGCACTGTGTCTGTGTTGCTGATCTCTGGAAACACAAACAGAAAAAATCTGTCTTGTGCATGTTCCTGTTGTTTGGTACTGAGCTTCTTCTCCCTTTAGGGTTGAGTTTATGAAGCCAAAACCTGTGACGTCTTCAGTAAATTCTTAATTTTTTCCTCTTCTATCCTAATCCTAAACTCTGATCATGACTGTGTAAGGACTGAGAAACAGTGAGAGTGTAGTGCTGAGAGAATAGCATTACACTCTGATTATTACCATCCTCTGTGTAGTCTTTCTGGACAGACCCAAATCTTTGAAGCAGCAGCAGAAAGAGTTTCCACTGAGCAGCCTTTATATCATATAAAATCTGATGTTAACGGACAAAGGCACACACACAGGCTGTGTCTTCTTTCTTATTGTTATTTATTTCTTCTATTTTCTCCCATTTTCTTTTTCATTTCTATCTTTATTTCTGCATGGCAGCACCAGTGATGGGAATAACGGCGTTACAAGTAACGGCGTTACTAACGGTGTTGGTTTTTTCAGTAACGAGTAATCTAACTAATTACTATTCCTATCGTTACAACGGCGTTACCGTTACTAACAAGAAAATGCGGTGCGGTCGCGTTACTATTTTTCAACAGACGGCTGAAGCTGTGTTCAGCTTACCGCATGTAAGTAATCTGGGCGCTACAGCTTTAAGCAGCTGCGCGCGCTCCCATGGGCGGCAATCGCTTTTTGGCACAACATCTGGAGCTAAGGGGGCAAAACAGTCGCATGAGTGCTGCTTTTTGACTGAGGAAGAATAAAGTAGTCGTGGTAAGCCAATCACATGACCACTTAAAGACAAAACAACAAGGTGATATATAGCAGTTTTTAAATTGTGTTGATAGGCCACGTAAAACCAGAGTCATGATAAACAATATATACGCGTGTTTTTTCCTCAATAGTTTCGTCCCGTTTACTGTCTAAGGACAGCGCTAGCAAGCACTCTCTGCTTATGACCAACACTTAAAAAAACAAAACAAAAAACAGCCTGTTCGTTTTGGTGGAAAAATGTACCATGTCGACCAATCAAAAAATGATATGGCAACATGACATTTGGTTGTTTAGGAAGAGGGGGAAGTTTTAGGAGTGACAGCGAGAGAGAGAGAAAGACAGCAGGAAAAGAGAGAGAGAGAGTTTTGAGACGTGAGAGATTTGTGATGTTTAGTGTGTTTGGAGTGTGTAGTTAATGTGTTGTCTTGTGTAGTTAGTGTGTAGTGTTGTGGATAGTTTTGTGTTGTGTGTCAGAACAATGAGGCGACTGCTGTCTCCAGGTAGAGAACAGGAGTGATACACCTGCTGATGTCAGACCTGCAGGTATCAGGCTGTGATGTTCTCCTTTATAGTGGACAGAAATTATTATTTTTTTGAGTGGCATCTTATTTAATGCAGAACACCTGATGGTTATGTAAATAGTTTGAAATTGTTATTTTAAAAGGGGTAAAGGTAAATGGCTGCAAATAACTTTGTTCTTTGCAAAACTTGTGCATATGATTTTAAAATTGACAATTTATATTTGCATTTAAAGTTATGAAATATACTTCAAGAAACATGTTTGTAGTTGTTACAGTAAAAATATAACTTTTTCTACTCGGATTTTATATTTTTGTCTAATTTTAGATCAATTCTGTTAATACAGTATGTCAAAATGAAAACATAACTGTAAATTCAGACACGTGAGGTTGTGCTGAAAAGAATGATACCAAACAAGGCAAAGTAAATCGTTTTTAAAGGTGAAATGTGGAGGGAAAATCAAAAGTGGTTAAAAATGGTCAATTATACCCTGGACCCCAGACGGTTAAACGTTTTTTTAAAAGTAATGCAATAGTTACTTTTCAAGTAATTAATTACTTTTAGAATCTTGTAACTCAGTTACTAACTCAGTTACTTTTTGAAGAAGTAACTAGTAACTATAATTAATTACTTTTTCAAAGTAACTTGCCCAACACTGGGCAGCACTAACATTGCTATATTCCGCATGTACTGTAAGTAATAGTATAATAATAAAAATAGAAATCAATAAATAGATAGGTGAAAAAAAAACACAAACAAAAGGGAGCCTATAAAGAGTTTCTACAGTGTGTGTTGGAAAAGCAAATATTTGGCACAACATTACAGTGAGATCGTAATTTTGATTGCAAAACCTGCCGGGCAAGACAGGCTAAAAAAATCAACATCTACACCCTGCCAGCCATCAGACATGCTGCTGGGATAATACGCTGGCCAAAGGAGGAGATAGAAGCCACTGACATCAAGACGAGGAAGCTACTGACCATGTGTGATGAGTTACATCCCGAGTCCAGCACCCTGAGACTGTACACTTAGCGGGAGGAAGGAAGCTGAGAACTTGTTAGTACACAGAACCACTATCCAGGATGAAACAACAAAGATCCATAAATACATCAGGAGGATGGCCACAACTGATCATGTGCTTAGTGAATTAATCAGAAATCAGTGAAAGAAGAGGAGAAAGTAGAAGAACCATCATGGAAGGACAGGCCCGGCACGCATGCACCCCATCAGATAGAGGAAGAGGCAGATATCAGAAAAATCCTACCAGTTGTTGGACAAAACTGTCCACAGTCCAAAGATGTGCAGTTAGTGGACTTAGGTTAAGTGGTGAATGTAAATTGCTCATAGGAGTCTGTCTTTTGTGTTAGCTTTGCGATTAGACTGGAAACCTGCCCAGGAATACCCCACCTCTCACCCACGACAGCTGGGATAGGCTCCAGCTCCCCCATGGCCCTGAATGGAATAAGTGGAAGTGAATGGATGGATTTAATGGCCCATCTTAAGTTTGCCAGTGAGCATCTCAATGATTCCAAGAAGCCTCAAGTAAAAGTCCTGTTTCAGGTGAAACCAAAATCAAGGTCTTTGGTGTCAACATGACCTATCATGTTTGGTGGAAGAGAAATGTTGAGTAGGACCCAAAGAACACCATACCAGCAGAGGCAGAAACAATATGGTTTGTGGCTGTGTTTCTGCTAAGTGTACAAGACAACTTCAACAATGGCCAATGGGTGGGGCCATGTAGTGCAAAATCTTAGACAAGGACCTCCTTCCTTCAACCAGAACACTGAGGATGGGTCATGGTTGGGACTTCCATCACGACAGTGAAGTAACTAAAGAAGCACATTAAACCTCGAAACTCAAGTCTTGGTTTGAAACAAGTTTGCTCAACCAGTCTACATGTATTTTGTGCACTTTTTTGAAGGTATCAACTTCTTGGTTTGTCCACTGGAGGATCCTTCAGGAGTATGGAGTATATGGCCCATTACTATGGGCTCTGCAGTCTCTATATAATACCTATAGCCTATAGCCTATAGCAAGAGCTTGGTTTGCATTTTCTAGGAATAAGTCAAATGTAAATATTCTAATTTATGTAGACTTGAAGTTTACTGTATTTTACTATACTATATATACTATATGCAATTTTGAGGATATAAAGTCTACTAAAAACAAAGGTATATAATTATGTATTGCTTCATTTCTATTTTTCTGCAGTTGTTTGTTTTGTTTTGTTTTGTTTTGTTTTGTTTTGTTTGACCATCATGTGGGGCGATCGTGGCTGAAGAGCTGGCAGTTTGTCTTGTAATCGGAAGGTTGCCGGTTTTAGCCCCAGCTCCGACAGCCTCGGTCGTTGTGTCCTTGGGCAAGACACTTCACCCGTTGCCTACTGGTGGTGGTCAGAGGGCCCGGTGGCGCCAGTGTCCGGCAGCCTCGCCTCTGTCAGTGCACCCCAGGGCAGCTGTGGCTACAATGTAGCTTGCCATCACCAGTGTGTGTCTGAATGGGTGAATGACTGAATGTAGTGTAAAGCGCTTTCGGGTCCTTCGGGACTAAGAAAAGCGCTATACAAATACAGGCCATTTAAAGTGACTAAAGATGTGAGATCTTTATCATCCAAATTCTGATCTTTATGTCAGGTTATCCTGCTTACTTATATTTAGCTGTGCATGTAAACAGATACATTCAAATAGAAGAATTCCTTCATGTGTTTATTAGTAAGCTTTTCACACCAGATAATTTTTTTTCTGGTGGGGAAATACACTGATTTTCAACATCCTCACAGAAACTTTGCATATTTAGAGCTGAGTGAAGGGGGTCTAACAGTTACTGTAAAGCAACAGTTGTTCTCTTATCATGAATTGTCTTTAGCTTCGCTTACAGAATAAACACTGCCTTACTTTGTGTTTGAGGGTCCAGGTTCTTCACTGAAGATTAGGTTTTCAACTTTGGACTGGTTACTCTTCAAAGACACACAGCTGCATCTTGGAAGCTCTGCACTGTGTCTGTGTTGCTGATCTCTGGAAACACAAACAAAAAAATCTGTCTTGTGCATGTTCCTGTTGTTTGGTACTGAGCTTCTTCTCCCTTTAGGGTTGAGTTTATGAAGCCAAAACTTGTGATGTCTTCAGTAAATTCTTAATTTTTTCCTCTTCTATCCTAATCCTAAACTCTGATCATGACTGTGTAAGGACTGAGAAACAGTGAGAGTGTAGTGCTGAGAGAATAGCATTACACTCTGATTATTACCATCCTCTGTGTAGTCTTTCTGGACAGACCCAAATCTTTGAAGCAGCAGCAGAAAGAGTTTTCACTGAGCAGCCTTTATATCATATAAAATCTGATGTTAACGCATTTTTTATGTCAGGTTATACTGCCCACTTCTCCCGCCATACTTATGTGCTTGCTTGTGTATAGATAGAATGAAACAGAAGCACTCCTTCACTCCTTTGTCAGTAAGTTTATGTTGTGCTTTTTAATCCAAATAATAGTATCTCCTGCCAAATGAATCATCTTCCCCTTAGTTTACAGAAGAAGCTGTGTCCTACTTTATGTCTGAGGGTCCAGGTTCCTTCAGTTCACTCATCGTTCGTCTGAGAAAGAAAGCAGCAGTGAGCACAGAACAAGTTTCATAATAAACATGTTTGTCACACCCAATACTGGTAGCACAAGAATTACACACACCGACGCACGAACACACACAGTAACTCAACATTTTCTGTTGGGCAGACTATCAACCAAACAATTTTGCTGACTCGTTTAAGTTTTGCTCCGACTTGAGAACAGTCAGAAACTCAAAAAAACGTTTCTGATTATTCTGACTGAAAATACATTCGCAGTTACACTCACCTTGCTTTGTTTCTCCTGCTCTGTCAACTGATCTCACTTTTAGTTTCCTTCTCAGCTGAAAAGAGCAGCCACTCCCCTCTACATTTAATCACCTGACTACATCACAGGTGAGTGATGCAAAGATTAGCTTCTGTTCTTGCACTTTGGCGTGAGGGCTCAGTCTGCATTACTGTGGCTTCTTACCCTCTTCATCAAGTATGTAGACAAAGGCACACACACAAGCTGTGTCTTCTTCTTCTTTCTTATTGTTATTTATTTCTTCTATTTTCTCCCATTTTCTTTTTCATTTCTATCTTTATTTCTGCATGGCAGCACCAGTGATGGGAATAACGGCGTTACAAGTAACGGCGTTACTAACGGCGTTGTTTTTTTCAGTAACAAGTAATCTAACTAATTACTATTCCTATCGTTACAACGCCGTTACCGTTACTAACAAGAAAATTCGGTGCGGTCACGTTACTATTTTTCAACAGACGGCTGAAGCTGTGTTCAGCTTACCGCACGTAAGTAATCCGGGCGCTACAGCTTTAAGCAGCTGCGCGCGCTCCCATAGGCGGCAATCACATGACCACTTAAAGACAAAACAACAAGGTGATATATAGCAGTTTTTAAATTGTGTTGATAGGCCACGTAAAACCAGAGTCATGATAAACAATATATACGCGTGTTTTTTCCTCAATAGTTTCGTCCCGTTTACTGTCTAAGGACAGCGCTAGCAAGCACTCTCTGCTTATGACCAAC
The DNA here is from genome assembly GCF_013358895.1 of Oreochromis aureus. Classification (NCBI taxonomy): domain Eukaryota; kingdom Metazoa; phylum Chordata; class Actinopteri; order Cichliformes; family Cichlidae; genus Oreochromis; species Oreochromis aureus. The sequence goes on along the minus strand of NC_052958.1, from coordinate 19,997,234 downwards.
ACTTAAAAACAAAACAAAAACAGCCTGTTCGTTTTGGTGGAAAAATGTACCATGTCGACCAATCAAAAATGATATGGCAACATGACATTTGGTTGTTTAGGAAGAGGGGGAAGTTTTAGGAGTGACAGCGAGAGAGAGAGAAAGACAGCAGGAAAAGAGAGAGAGAGAGTTTTGAGACGTGAGAGATTTGTGATGTTTAGTGTGTTTGGAGTGTGTAGTTAATGTGTTGTCTTGTGTAGTTAGTGTGTAGTGTTGTGGATAGTTTTGTGTTGTGTGTCAGAACAATGAGGCGACTGCTGTCTCCAGGTAGAGAACAGGAGTGATACACCTGCTGATGTCAGACCTGCAGGTATCAGGCTGTGATGTTCTCCTTTATAGTGGACAGAAATTATTATTTTTTTGAGTGGCATCTTATTTAATGCAGAACACCTGATGGTTATGTAAATAGTTTGAAATTGTTATTTTAAAAAGGGGTAAAAGGTAAATGGCTGCAAATAACTTTGTTCTTTGCAAAACTTGTGCATATGATTTTAAAATTGACAATTTATATTTGCATTTAAAGTTATGAAATATACTTCAAGAAACATGTTTGTAGTTGTTACAGTAAAAAATATAACTTTTTCTACTCGGATTTTATATTTTTTGTCTAATTTTAGATCAATTCTGTTAATACAGTATGTCAAAATGAAAACATAACTGTAAATTCAGACACGTGAGGTTGTGCTGAAAAGAATGATACCAAACAAGGCAAAGTAAATCGTTTTTAAAGGTGAAATGTGGAGGGAAAATCAAAAGTGGTTAAAAATGGTCAATTATACCCTGGACCCCAGACGGTTAAACGTTTTTTTAAAAGTAATGCAATAGTTACTTTTCAAGTAATTAATTACTTTTAGAATCTTGTAACTCAGTTACTAACTCAGTTACTTTTTGAAGAAGTAACTAGTAACTATAATTAATTACTTTTTCAAAGTAACTTGCCCAACACTGGGCAGCACTAACATTGCTATATTCCGCATGTACTGTAAGTAATAGTATAATAATAAAAATAGAAATCAATAAATAGATAGGTGAAAAAAAAAGACAAACAAAAGGAGCCTATAAAGAGTTTCTACAGTGTGTGTTGGAAAAGCAAATATTTGGCACAACATTACAGTGAGATCATAATTTTGATTGCAAAACCTGCCGGGCAAGACAGGCTAAAAAAAATCAACATCTACACCCTGCCAGCCATCAGACATGCTGCTGGGATAATACGCTGGCCAAAGGAGGAGATAGAAGCCACTGACATCAAGACGAGGAAGCTACTGACCATGTGTGATGAGTTACATCCCGAGTCCAGCACCCTGAGACTGTACACTTAGCGGGAGGAAGGAAGCTGAGAACTTGTTAGTACACAGAACCACTATCCAGGATGAAACAACAAAGATCCATAAATACATCAGGAGGATGGCCACAACTGATCATGTGCTTAGTGAATTAATCAGAAATCAGTGAAAGAAGAGGAGAAAGTAGAAGAACCATCATGGAAGGACAGGCCCCGGCACGCATGCACCCCCATCAGATAGAGGAAGAGGCAGATATCAGAAAAATCCTACCAGTTGTTGGACAAAACTGTCCACAGTCCAAAGATGTGCAGTTAGTGGACTTAGGTTAAGTGGTGAATGTAAATTGCTCATAGGAGTCTGTCTTTTTGTGTTAGCTTTGCGATTAGACTGGAAACCTGCCCAGGGAATACCCCACCTCTCACCCACGACAGCTGGGATAGGCTCCAGCTCCCCCATGGCCCTGAATGGGATAAGTGGAAGTGAATGGATGGATTTAATGGCCCATCTTGAGTTTGCCAGTGAGCATCTCAATGATTCCAAGAAGCCTCAAGTAAAAGTCCTGTTTCAGGTGAAACCAAAATCAAGGTCTTTGGTGTCAACATGACCTATCATGTTTGGTGGAAGAGAAATGTTGAGTAGGACCCAAAGAACACCATACCAGCAGAGGCAGAAACAATATGGTTTGTGGCTGTGTTTCTGCTAAGTGTACAAGACAACTTCAACAATGGCCAATGGGTGGGGCCATGTAGTGCAAAATCTTAGACAAGGACCTCCTTCCTTCAACCAGAACACTGAGGATGGGTCATGGTTGGGACTTCCATCACGACAGTGACTCAAAGCATACCTCCATGTCAACAAAGAAGTAACTAAAGAAGCACATTAAACCTCGAAACTCAAGTCTTGGTTTGAAACAAGTTTGCTCAACCAGTCTACATGTATTTTGTGCACTTTTTTGAAGGTATCAACTTCTTGGTTTGTCCACTGGAGGATCCTTCAGGAGTATGGAGTATATGGCCCATTACTATGGGCTCTGCAGTCTCTATATAATACCTATAGCCTATAGCCTATAGCAAGAGCTTGGTTTGCATTTTCTAGGAATAAGTCAAATGTAAATATTCTAATTTATGAAGACTTGAAGTTTACTGTATTTTACTATAGTATATATACTATATACAATTTTGAGGATACAAACTCTACTGAAAACAAAGGTGTATAATCATGTATTGCTTCATTTCTATTTTTCTGCAGTTGTTTGTTTTGTTTTGTTTTGTTTTGACCATCATGTGGGGCGATCGTGGCTCAAGAGCTGGCAGTTTGTCTTGTAATCAGAAGGTTGCCGGTTCGAGCCCCAGCTCCGACAGCCTCGGTCGTTGTGTCCTTGGGCAAGACACTTCACCCGTTGCCTACTGGTGGTGGTCAGAGGGCCCGGTGGCGCCAGTGTCTGGCAGCCTCGCCTCTGTCAGTGCACCCCAGGGCAGCTGTGGCTACAATGTAGCTTGCCATCACCAGTGTGTGTCTGAATGGGTGAATGACTGAATGTAGTGTAAAGCGCTTTCGGGTCCTTCGGGACTAAGTAAAGCGCTATACAAATACAGGCCATTTAAAGTGACTAAAGATGTGAGATCTTTATCATCCAAATTCTGATCTTTATGTCAGGTTATCCTGCTTACTTATATTTAGCTGTGCATGCAAACAGATACATTCAAATAGAAGAATTCCTTCATATGTTTATCAGTGAGCTTTTCACACCAGATAATTTTTTTTCTGGTGGGGAAATACACTGATTTTCAACATCCTCACAGAAGCTTTGCATATTTAGAACTGAGTGAAGGGGGTCTAACAGTTACTGTAAAGCAACAGTTGTTCTCTTATCATGAATTGTCTTTAGCTTCGTTTACAGAATAAACACTGCCTTACTTTGTGTTTGAGGGTCCAGGTTCTTCACTGAAGATTAGGTTTTCAACTTTGGACTGGTTACTCTTCAAAGACACACAGCTGCATCTTGGAAGCTCTGCACTGTGTCTGTGTTGCTGATCTCTGCAAACACAAACAGAAAAAATCTGTCTTGTGCATGTTCCTGTTGTTCGGTACTGAGCTTCTTCTCCCTTTAGGGTTGAGTTTATGAAGCCAAAACTTGTGATGTCTTCAGTAAATTCTTAATTTTTTCCTCTTCTATCCTAATCCTAAACTCTGATCATGACTGTGTAAGGACTGAGAAACAGTGAGAGTGTAGTGCTGAGAGAATAGCATTACACTCTGGACAGACCCAAATCTTTGAAGCAGCAGCAGAAAGAGTTTCCACTGAGCAGCCTTTATATCATATAAAATCTGATGTTAACGCATTTTTTATGTCAGGTTATACTGCCCACTTCTCCCGCCATACTTATGTGCTTGCTTGTGTATAGATAGAATGAAACAGAAGCACTCCTTCACCCCTTTGTCAGTAAGTTTATGTTGTGCTTTTTAATCCAAATAATAGTATCTCCTGCCAAATGAATCATCTTCCCCTTAGTTTACAGAAGAAGCTGTGTCCTACTTTATGTCTGAGGGTCCAGGTTCCTTCAGTTCACTCATCGTTCGTCTGAGAAAGAAAGCAGCAGTGAGCACAGAACAAGTTTCATAATAAACATGTTTGTCACACCCAATACTGGTAGCACAAGAATTACACACACCGACGCACGAACACACACAGTAACTCAACATTTTCTGTTGGGCAGACTATCAACCAAACATTTTTGCTGACTCGTTTAAGTTTTGCTCCGACTTGAGAACAGTCAGAAACTCAAAAAAACGTTTCTGATTATTCTGACTGAAAATACATTCGCAGTTACACTCACCTTGCTTTGTTTCTCCTGCTCTGTCAACTGATCTCACTTTCAGTTTCCTTCTCAGCTGAAAAGAGCAGCCACTCCCCTCTACATTTAATCACCTGACCACATCACAGGTGAGTGATGCAAAGATTAGCTTCTGTTCTTGCACTTTGGCGTGAGGGCTCAGTCTGCATTACTGTGGCTTCTTACCCTCTTCATCAAGTATGTAGACAAAGGCACACACACAAGCCATTTACTCACTTGTGCAGTTCTAAAATTGTGATTGAACCGTTTTGCTTTTCTACTTGTGCTGTGTCTTCTTCTTCTTTCTTATTAAGTGTGCCTATGCCAAGAGGAACACTTATTACTATTCGTCGGATTTATTATTCTTATTATTAAGCGTGCCTATGCCAAGAGGCACACTTATTACTATTCGTCGGATTTATTATTCTTATTAAGTGTGCCTATGCCAAGAGGCACACTTATTACTATTCTTCGGATTTATTATTCTTATTAAGTGTGCCTATGCCAAGAGGCACACTTATTACTATTCGTCGGATTTATTAATAACTGTGCCTATGCCAAGAGGCACACTTATTACTATTCGTCGGATTTATTAAGTGTGCCTATGCCAAGAGGCACACTTATTACTATTCGTCGGATTTATTATTAATTAAGTGTGCCTATGCCAAGAGGCACACTTATTACTATTCGTCGGATTTATTATTAAGTGTGCCTATGCCAAGAGGCACGCCTATTACTATTCGTCGGATTTATTATTAAGTGTGTCAATGCCAAGAGGCACACTTATTACTATTCGTCGGATTTATTAAGTGTGCCTATGCCAAGAGGCACACTTATTACTATTCGTCAGATTTATTATTCTTATTAAGTGTGCCTATGCCAAGAGGCACACTTATTACTATTCGTCGGATTTATTACGTGTGCCTATGCCAAGAGGCACACTTATTACTATTCGTCGGATTTATTATTCTTATTAAGTGTGCCTATGCCAAGAGGCACACTTATTACTATTCGTCGGATTTATTAATAACTGTGCCTATGCCAAGAGGCACACTTATTACTATTCGTCGGATTTATTAAGTGTGCCTATGCCAAGAGGCACACTTATTACTATTCGTCGGATTTATTATTAATTAAGTGTGCCTATGCCAAGAGGCACACTTATTACTATTCGTCGGATTTATTATTAAGTGTGTCAATGCCAAGAGGCACACTTGTTACTATTCGTCGGATTTATTATTCTTATTATTAAGTGTGCCTATGCCAAGAGGCACACTTATTACTATTCGTCGGATTTATTATTAAGTGTGCCTTGCCAAGAGGCACACTTATTACTATTCGTCGGATTTATTATACTTATTATTAAGTGTGCCTATGCCAAGAGGCACACTTGTTACTATTCGTCGGATTTATTATTCTTATTATTAAGTGTGCCTATGCCAAGAGGCACACTTATTACTATTCGTCGGATTTATTATTAAGTGTGCCTTTGCCAAGAGGCACACTTATTACTATTCGTCGGATTTATTAAATGTGCCTATACCAAGATGCACACTTATTAGTATTCGTCGGATTTATGATTAAGTGTGCCTATGCCAAGAGGCACACTTATTACTATTCATCGGATTTATTATTCTTATTAAGTGTGCCTATGCCAAGAGGCACACTTATTACTATTCATCAGATTTATTATTAAGTGTGCCTATGCCCAGAGGCACACCTATTACTATTCGTCGAATTTATTATTAAGTGTGCCTATGCCAAGAGGCACACTTATTACCATTCGTCGGATTTATTATTCTTATTATTAAGTGTGCCTATGCCAAGAGGCACACTTATTACTATTCGTCGGATTTAATATTAAGTGTCCCTATGCCAAGAGGCACACTTATTACTATTCGTCGGATTTATTATTAAGTGTGCCTATGCCAAGAGGCACACTTATTACTATTCGTCGAATTTATTATTAATTAAGTGTGCCTATGCCAAGAGGCACACTTATTACTATTCGTCGGATTTATTATTAAGTGTGCCTATGCCAAGAGGCACACTTATTACTATTCGTCGGATTTATTATTAATTAAGTGTGCCTATGCCAAGTGGCACACTTATTACTATTCGTCGAATTTATTATTATTCTTATTAAGTGTGCCTATGCCAAGAGGCACACTTATTACTATTCATCGGATTTATTATTAAGTGTGCCTATGCCAAGAGGCACACTTATTACTATTCGTCGGATTTATTATTAATTAAGTGTGCCTATGCCAAGAGGCACACTTATTACTATTCGTCGGATTTATTATTCTTATTTTTAAGTGTGCCTATGCCAAGAGGCACACTTGTTAGTATTCGTCGGATTTATTATTCTTATTATTAAGTGTGCCTATGCCAAGAGGCACACTTGTTACTATTCGTCGGATTTATTATTCTTTTTATTATTAAGTTTGAATGGTGTGCCATGACTTTTGGTGTTTATTACTTCTATAGTTTTTTAAATATTAATATTTTAATACAAGTTTTTGCCCATTGACATGAATGGGAAAGATTTATTTTTGGTGTGTTGGCTCCATCTTTTGGTCCCATTGAAACGAATTTCAAACTTCATTTGTGGTGTGTTGGCTCTCTCTAGTGGAATCCCGGGAGTAGTTGAAAGGGTGTATGCTTGCTGGAAAACTCCACATCCCACAATACATAGCACGAGTCAAACAATGGCGGCCACCACTTCGTATTTATATTGATCTTATTACTGTTTCTAGGTCACAAAATAAACCTTTAAGATTTTTCCAGGCAAGAATGTAGGTGTGTAAACTTCAAATATCTGCTCATTTTATCAAGACATCCCATATTAGCAACAGTGCTCTGACAATGTCGGTGCTGCCTGACAGCTAGCCGGCTAGCTAGCTAGCGCGGCTTTGCTGACAAGCGACAGCCGGCCTGGATGACAGTGAGGGCGGCTTACTCTCGTTTCACCCCCCGGTCTTTTGCAAAGTCGTGGTCGAAGCTGGACTTATTTTTCGTTTATATGGGCCGATGATTCATTTATTCATTTTAGTAACGGTATAAACAGTGAAAGGTGGTTCTCCAGATGCTGGTCGATGTGGGAAAAATAACTGAGTTGTTTGGTGGTGGCTAACGCGGAGCTCCAACAAAGGGCAGCTAGCCACCAGTGTATGACAGAAAGGACATGCGGGGAAAGAGACATACGAGGCGGCGAGGCGGCCGCCGATCGACCGGTGGTGGCTAACGCGGAGCTCAAACAGAGTAGAAGCAGACCCAAGGCGGCTGCCGGTCAGAGCGTCAGGTTAACTGAATTTCAGGTAAGAAGTTATGAACTGCACTCTATTTGGGTCAGATATAAACCGAGATTAGGTTTAGTTTATTTTCGTTGTGCTGACTTTTTACAATCAGTTACAATAACTCGTACTGCGTGCTAGCTAGCACGACGGAGTTTCTATACAGCTTTGTGCGCGCTAAGTTACTGATGTTGAACTTTATGACAGCCTCCCCTGTCATTCTCTCGCCTGTTGAAACTTCAATCATGAAACTGATCAATGATCGGCTTTTCTCTCTTGTTTGTTTATCGCGCTAAACAACAGCAGCACGTTTAAGCTTGATCAGCTGTTGTTAGAATTCATTTGATTTTAATTTCTAGTATCAGCTGATGTTTGCTGGAGCCACAGCTGAATAAAGGGCTGGTCCAAACCAGGAGATGTCCTTACTGAATCATCAGAGCTGAACTGGTGATGGAGAAACAGGTTTACCTTTTAGGTGACATGAATGAGTTGAAGGGAAGTTATGAACTGTTTCTGAGAGACAAATAAACACCAAGCTCCTTTTTTGTGTAGCTGACAGCTGGTAACTGTGCAGGGGCGGATCTAGCAAAGCTTTTGCCAGGGGGCCAGGTAGGGCATTAACAGGGAAAGGTGGACACAAAGATATACTTTTCTTTCTTACTCTCATATGAAATATTTAGCTTTTATTAAATAGTTATCTGAATCTTATTAACCAAAGTTTGTATAATAATACACAAGATTATTATACAAGATTGACCATTGTTCATCATTCAGAACACTGTGTAAAAATAACAAAAAACAAAAAGTGAATGCAAAAGTGCATAAATATTTATTTTACGTGTTTGATGTGTGTGGCGGGGCGTGGTCTGCAGTGCCGCTGCAGGGGAGGTGGACCCACCTGAGCGGCATCGGCAATCACGCCTCTCGGGCGTAGTCTGTGCTCTCTCGGCTCTTTTTTGGGTGTGTGTCGGGCTGTGAGTTGAAAAGCTACAGCCGGCTGTGTGGGTAAACCAACCATGTGTGAAAAGTGGTCCATAACGTAATGCTTCACAGCGTGTTCATGCAAACATTGTCGGGTCTGCCGTGGTACAATGGGACTTCTGCTCATGAACTTGTGTGCACAGCATCTGCAAATCGACGCTGTACGAAGTAACTTCATCTTTACACAAAACTGTAAGCTGTCATCTGTGAAGCGTGAGCGGTGTTTGTTTTTACCATAGTTCATGGTGGAGAATGGCTGCTCTTCTGAGTTTTGCCCTAAGCAGCCGTATGAATGGCAAACTACACTGATTAGCAGCGGCATAGGCACACTTAAAATTTCTTCAGAAATTTTCGCTTTCTAGTTTTTTGTTTATTGTTGTGACTTATGTTGACATTGTTATGCATTTCCAGACCAAAGTTATATCTCATTATGCCAGTAGATGGTGCTCTTGCACTGCTGTCGAACTACCAGAGAGACTCTAGCTCAGGGGTCGGCAACCTGCGGCTCCAGAGCCGCATGCGGCTCTTTAGTCCTTATACTGCGGCTCCGTGTGGTTTGGGCAAATAAATTAGAAGTATTTAGCTGAAGTGTATTTTATTTATGTTAGTTCTTTTTAACTCGTAGTTCTAACTTGGAAGATTATTGTGATATTGAAATATAAAAATAAAATTATATTCTATTATTTTTCATCGCTCAAAATAAGAGTCACACTCATGGAAGCCGGTATACCCGCCGAAACGCCGTGCATTTATCGAGACTTTCAACCCCAGGTAGGCCAATTATGGATCTTCGGATCCACATTATGTCAGCAGCTATTCTCCACTGTGAACTATGTTAAAGACAAACACCGTTCACGCCTGACAGATGACAGCTTACAGTCCTGCGTAAACTGACTTCTGATAGCCCGATTTGCGGACTCTGTCCGCAGAGGTTCAGGAGCAGAAGTCCCATTGTAAACAAATCACGGCAGACCCGATGATGTTTCCATGAGCATGCTTTTGAGCATCTCTTTATTGAGCACTTTTCACACGGTTGCTGCTGCATACATACAGCCGGCTGTAGCTTTTCAGCTCACAGCCCGACATACACCACCAACAACACAACAGCACAGATAGCGCAGACGTAAAGGCAGCGAGGCGTGATTGCGGGTGTCGCTCAGGTGCGTCCGCCTCCCCTGCAGCGGCGCTGCAAACCACGCCCCGCCGCACTAGTGATGGTAAATTTGATTCTTTTTACTGAATCGAGTTTTAATGAGTCACTCACCAAAGTGAATCGGGTTTTTGAGTCATTTGATTCACTGAGTCAGTTGACCAGAGAGTGCAAAAAATGTACATTTTCACTCAAACTTAATTTCTTTTCTCTTTTCATGTATATCCTACTGCCTACTGCTAAGATGAGTGATTCTAAAAAAAAACAACTATTTTATAGAGCAAAAAAGAGCAAAAAAATTTCTAAAGGGAACATTTATTTTGTTTATTTTTATTTTATTAGTATTTTCGTTAAATGTGTCAAATATATATTTTCTCATCTAAATGTCCACTGAGCTGTGAGCCAGGGGGCGGTAATGCGCCTTAACATTGGTTGCCAACCAAGAAGAAGAAGAAGCTGTGAGCCAGGAGGGAGGGGGTGAGTGAGTGAGTGAGTGATTCGTTCGCTCTATGATTCAGCACAGGAGGAAGGTGGTTAGTGAGTCCTGAGTGATTCCCTTACGCTTAGGATTCAGCACAGGAGGGAGGGGGTTAGTGAGTCCTGAGTGATTCGCTGGCTCTATGGTTCAGCACAGGAGGGAGGGGGTGAGTGAGTCAGTGAGTGATTCGTTCACTCTACGATTCAGCACAGGAGGGAGGGGGTTAGTGAGTCCTGAGTGATTCGCTGTCTCTATGATTCAGCACAGGAGGGAGGGGGTGAGCGAGTCCTGAGTGATTTGCTTCCCCTACGATTCAGCACAGGAAAGGAGGGGGTGAGTAGCTCAAATGTGCTGTTAGCATGTTAGCAGAGCGTTGCTACTGTAAACCGAGGAGCTATTGTCTTGATGTGAGCTTCTACTCAGGGTTTTTTCTTCCAGTTCAGAGCAGAAATGTTTTTGTTAAGATACTGGATGTTGTGTTTTTCTCCACAATTTTAATTATAAGCTAGATATGTTGCTGCTAACAGCAACAGGGATGAGTCAGTGAGTCAGTTGGGCTTGTGAATCATGATTCACGAGTCAGTAAAGTGATTCTCGAGTATTGAACGATTCGTTCATGATTCGCGCATCACTACACTGCACACATTAACCAGGTAAAATACATATTTAGGCAGAATTTTGCAAATATCTATTTTTCATTTTTCAGCAGCATAGTGCTTTTTTCCAATTATTTTTTAAGAGTCAGGTCAAGGCTCCAACAGCCCAAAGGTGATATAAGGGTGGTGGCTGACAACAGTTTTTGTTTGCTACATGGATCATTTTAGTTCAGGTTGGTGTCTTTCCTTTTGTTATATTTCTTTAAGAGTTCAAAATGTGTTGATTACATAAATATAATTTCATTTTCTCTGTAGCACTTCATGGGTTTCATAAGCAGCACACCTTAGTTGTTCACAGAAAGCATAAAGATAAAAAACAATATATACAGTGTTATCTTCATTTTAGATGTCAAAAAGTATTTGCGGCTCCCAGTGTTTTCTTTTGCATGGAAACGGGGTCCAAATGGCTCTTTGGGTGTAAAAGGTTGCAGACCCCTGCTCTAGCTATAGGCTCCGTGCATGCGCAGCTCAGAAATAAATGAGCTCCGGCCTGAGCAAGATGCTAACTTCGGTGTCCTCTCTATTAATCCACAGTTTGTTCATACTTGGCTACGCAGTGCTCTGTAGCCTGTGTGCCGCTTGTTCCAGATTAACTGGCGTTGGTTGAACAGATGTGTGGTAGACTTGCTTTTCAGGAGCTGCTACCGACAAACCAGCAAATAAACACCAAATGTGTCATCTGTGACACTTGTGAGGTTCCCTCAAACACAGTCCATCAGTCTTGTTGCTCTTGAACAACAAAATATTTAAAAATGTTGCGAGTTTACCTGGTGATATTCTCATGCGTGAGGCAATCGCGAAAACAGCAAACAATTAACACCACGCCGATGCTGTTCACAGGACAGCAAGAGTAAACGATCAGGAGAATCTTGTCGTTCCCCTCGTACGTTTTATTACTCCGATTTCAGCATTTTCGCTGCACAACTAAAGCGTGCAGTTTACTTTGCATGCACTAACATGGAGTCGAGTCAACTAGCGCCACCTGTGGCCAAGTGCCATAGCCTACCTACAACCATGATCTTCAATTTGTAGCAGATCCACTATCACATAGCAGCTGGAGCAGTCTCAAATGAGGTCAGTCCACTACTGCCACCTGTGGCCAAATACCATAGCCTACTACTAGATTAACTTGTGACACATCTGCACCTGTTTCTATGACCACATTGAGTAGAGACCGAGTGGCTGCACTTACACCTGGTGCATTCAAATCTACCCACAAACATGTTGAAAGATGCAATGCCAGCAATGTGGATTGTCAAGACTAAAACCAATCATTAAGCAAAGACAACAGGGATCATTTTTTGTCTATTTATTTAGCATGCACAACATTTGTAGTCGCCTTCTGTACAGGGGAAGTCCACACACACTTTGTGGTACCACCTTCTGCAGAAGGTGCATTCAATCTGTAAGAAAAATTAGATTGTCATCTCAAGTCAGGCTGTTGAGTGAAGCGACTAAATATGTTTAAGTGTGCAGATACTGCAGATATCTGTGCAAAAGTCTTATCTATAGATCACTCGATGTTTTCATGTGTCCTTTAGTTGCTTCAGTGTCTTTAAAGTGCAAAGGCATGCAGGTTACCTGAACTATAATTTTGCTGTTAGTGCATCACACTGACATGTCACCCAGTGATATTGAAGTAACCCATTCAGAGTGCTTCAGGCTCTGGTATTGATTTGGTGATCTTACACACTCGTCGGTTTCTGCACCTGAGCTTCTCTCAGCACAGTCATGGCATAGCTAGGAAAGGTCTTTGAAAATATGCCACAATGAGGATATACATATAAATGCTGACTATGCTGACAGAATGTGTTGTGAGAACATTGGTCAAATATTAATGTGTCATATATTTGTGAAATAGATATTTATTTGCTGTGAAATGATATAAACAAAGAGTGGTGACTTGTAACACTTAAAGTGTATGATAAGGTGAAAAAAATACACAACTGCATGTCATGTAGTTGAAGGTTTTTTTCTTTTGGAAGACCGGAAAACACTGAAAGTTACAAATGTATTGTGCATGAAATAAATTCAAACGTGGTGAGAGAGCCAGCTGCAGACGTGTGTCACAAGTTAATCTGGCTGTATAATAAATAGACAAAAAATGATCCCTGTTGTCTTTGCTTAATGATTGGTTTTAGTCTTGACAATCCACATTGCTGGCATTGCATCTTTCAACATGTTTGTGGGTAGATTTGAATGCAGCAGGGGTAAATGCAGCCACTCGGTCTCTACTCAATGTGGTCATAGAAACAGGTGCAGATGTGTCACAAGTATCTAGTAGTAGGCTATGGTATTTGGCCACAGGTGGCAGTAGTGGACTGACCTCATTTGAGACTGCTCCAGCTGCTATGTGATAGTGGATCTGCTACAAATTGAAGATCATATGCAAGTTTTGAAAATTACATTATAAATATTAATAACTTAGCTTTAAAACCAAGAAATTCTAACTCTCCCCCACACTCAAAAACAGATGACACACCAACTGACACACATGAGTCACTCATTTTCTTAAATCCACTCACTCTCACTGGCTCTGTTTATTACTAATCACTGTGTAACTGCTGTAAATTCGCAGTAACTGCCATCTCCTTACAAATGCTTATTATATTAATCACACTTATACAGCCTGTATATAACTACCAACTCTCTCCAGCCATGTTGATGTATTTCCTATATTGGCTGAAAATATTCATTTCCAGAGCAAAGACACAGGCAGACTATGCTTACAGGATGTGATGTTACATGTTATTATGTGATGTTATTGAAATCATCAGGAACAACGGGAGTGGTGATTTCTGTAACTTTGTGTATATAATTTGGCATTTCTTACTGATGTAGGCCAAAAATAAATACATGATATCATTTTATTCAGTTCAAAGGTTTATTTGCAAGACACACAAACAGACAAAATAGAAAGTTGAAAGTTACAAATGTATTGTGCATGAAACGAATTCAAACGTGGTGCAGATGCGTGTCACAAGTTAATCTGGCTGTAGGCTATGGCACTTGGCCACAGGTGGCGCTTGTTGACTCGACTCCATTTGAGTGCACACAAAGTAAACTGCACGCTTTAGTTGTGCAGCAAAAACGCTGAAATCGGAGTAATAAAACGTACGAGGGGAACGATAACGACAAGATTCTCCCGATCGTTTACTCTTACTGTCCTGTGAACAACATCGGCGTGGTGTTAATTGTTTGCTGTTTTCGCGATCGCATCGCTCATGAGAATATATCACCAGGTAAACTCGCGTCATTCTTAAACATTTTGTTGTTCAACAGCATCAAGACTGACGGAGTGTGTTTGAGATAACCTCACAAGTGTCACAGATGACACATTTGGCGTTTTTTTGCTGGTTTGTTGGTAGCAGCTCCTGAAACGCAAGTCTGCCACACATCTGTTCGACCAACGCCAGTTGATCTAAGCGCCAGTTAATCTGGAACACCGGTCCAGATTCCCCTAGGTCTGGTGGCGGTAACACATACAACCTGCTGCAGTTGTTTTTCGTTTGATTTGTGTTGGAATAAGTTCCTTTTACAGCAGTGAAACAGAAAAAAATTTCCCCTTTTAATCCTGTAATCTGTTTAGATTTACAGTTTTAATCAGAACAAAACAGGACACGTAGAGACGTCAAAAATGCAAAGATATACAGCTGTGATGACACAGCTGCTTTTTACAAGCAGCTGTGTCATCACAGCACTCAGGTTTCAGACTGCAAGCTTGGAAGATTCTGTACTACTAACAAACTTCACATGAGGTCGCAAAAGAATGTGGCTTTTCTTTTAAGTACATTTAACATTATCATGACAAATCAAATCAGTAACATTAACAGGGATCTCAAGATGGCTGATAGCTGGTGGAAGCTGCTTGTTCTGTTCAGAGATGGAATGCAGGAAATTCTGTGAAAGACTGTTTTTACAGTAATGGTATTTAAGCAAGGGCGTAGATTTGGTTGTGGCATTGGTGGGGACGGATGATTCAACCACCGGACCCTGCCCTGTTTCTTTTTTTTCCCCTTTTTGTCTTTGCTTCTTGATTAAAAAAAAGGAGAAATATACTTGCCTACATATGCTATTCTACATGCTTTGAAACCATTTAAAATTACAATTCATAGTGTTATATGTGAATTATGTAATGTTAAATTACTATTAAAAAATGACTAAGTATTTTAGACTTTAGTTTACTTCAGCCATATTTCATACAAATCAGGTATTATACAAAAATAAAAATAGCTTCAAATACAGTCATGACAATTAAAGAATATGACTTTAAGGACTTAACAGCACTACTTCAGTTATAGTACAACAACATCTCTTATACATTAGCACTAAGGGAACACTGAATGACCTGCTGGTTTTTGTCCATAAAACTACTCATCTAAGATTACCACAAAGTAAAAGATCTCTCAGTAAAATTATGCAACATTTTAGGCACTATTGCCCCGATCAAATCAGTGAGCTGGGATTTTTTTATTCTAAACATGAACTACTGTTACAGCAACAGACATGGACTACTGGTGCCCCACACAACAACTCAATGTCCACTATGTGAAGGAGCCAAACACATGCCTTCTCCTCTCGTTAATCTATAGCACCAAATCATCATCAGTCACCTGTGACCTCGCCTCTTCACCTCTGTCCGAGCTACAACATGGCAGAGCTGCCTCTGTCACCTGACAAATAACAGTGAGACATTCCAAATACATGCAGTCACACATGTGCTTCAAATACAGTAATGAACCACCAAGTCATCATCCAATTCCACCTGTGATCTTGTATCACCATTGCTCTCTGAGCTTTGTGTTGGTTCTTCTGTCACCTGACAAATAGCACATACATGACAATAAGAATAAAATGGGGAGCTGCTTCAGTGTTTCTGTCAATATGTGCAGATCTTGACTCATCAGTAATGTTTGTAGGGTGAGTGCATTTTTAAAACTAGTTTTGCAAACTGCACTACAAGGTGGAATATTTGCAAAATCATGACTACCTCATGATATTTTGTCTCAAAAATCAACCCTATGAATATGTTAGTGCCATTAGGATGAAATTTTTGTGTCACAAACATTTTACCGTTAGACATATAATTTTAACAGCCTCTGTAATCTAATATCCTGGCTTGCTCGAGGCTGCCGTTTTGTCTGACAGTTTCAATCAAAATTAGAAATGCTACTCTGAGACTGAGAGAACTAATAGTGCTGCCTGCTGTGCAGTTAGTTTCCAAAACACGTTATTCATGGTTACATACAATTTTAGACTGATGTGGGCCAAAGCCTAGCATAGCCTGTAACGTTATTATGACGGACACATTTTATGAGTGAACTTGACTTTAAGTGACTTACAGGCTTCTTGAAAAATACTTTTTTATATCCAGGTTCTTCCTTTTTGCTGCCATCCTTCTCTCCTCCTTGCAGGTCCTGGAAGCGCAGGGTTGCCACTGCTAAATCGAAACAGAGCTCCCAGTAGAGAACGTAATTTAACTCTTTCTGCACCGCTAGGTGAATGAGATGTTGACAGATCGTTTTTTTCTTTCTATCAGTTTTGTTTTTCTTTACTCGAAGAGATCAAATTATTGGTGGGGACAATTCAATAATCGCTGGATATTGGTGGGGACATGTCCCTTCCGTCCATGCCAAATCTACGCCCATGTATTTAACCCTTGTGTTGTTCTTGGGTCATTTTTGTCCCCTAAAGAAATCTTTTGCTATCAAAAATGTGTTTTTTATTCATCAAATGGTCTGAAAATAACAGAAGTTATTCATTACTATGCTATGCATGATTGGAATAAGTTTTAAGTAATTTGATTTATTTATGGGGTTTTTATTGGATTTTATAACACCTGTGGTCCTCGTGGACAAAAATGACCCCAAAGTACAAAGTGTTGCAAAGGGCCGTATTTTCACACCATACTGCTTTCAAACATCTTTGATCTTGGATCACTTATGTGTGGGGTCAAGCACTGGTCATAACAACCACAACAACAACAACAACAACAACAGGCAGCACAATGAGGAGGCAGGTGCTCTATATTCAATGAAATTTTATTTATACAGCGCCAAATCACAACAACAGTCACATCAAGGTGCTTCGTATTGTAAGGTAGACCCTACAATAATACATACACAGAAAGTATGCTCACAAGCCTTCATTGCACTAGAGATTTGCATACTTTGATGAGCATACTTTTTTTTACCATGTTGTGCAAAGCAATGACCAGTAGAACAAAGCATATACTGTCCTCTAGTATAATGAGGAGGGAGAATCAATGTTCAGGAAGATCCAGGGTTAGAAGATAAAGAAAATATTGTCAATATTTAGAGCACATGCCTTTCTCTGAAAAAGCACATCACCCACCTGCAGAAGTGGAACAAGGTTATGAAGTGAAGAAAAGTGATGAAGAATCTGAACTATGTTCAAGTAGGTTCTCAGGCATCCAGGACATGGTAGTCTGAGGAGCTTGGAAAGAAAGTGACTGGGTTTCTTGAAGTTTCTTGAATTTTCAGAATGTGAAACTCAAATAGAAGGTGTGTCAGAGGACTACACATCATCCATTTCAACTATGATGAACACAAAGAATCAAGCAAATCAAGCAAGAAAGAGGAGTCAGCTGAGACAGAGGGATATTTGCAGTAATGTGAGGAAACATTGATCTGGTCTTCTATCCTTCCCAGTGACAGACGATGCATGACTCTCTCATGTGCCACAGAGAAAGACAATCTATCACGGTCCAAGCACATATGCCAGGTCCCATACTCCTTCAGTGGCTTTGCTACTCGAGTACTGAAAGCACTATACACAGTGTATTCTGCTTGTATTCTGCTTTTTAACGTTCACATGCCAATAGATGCATCAGAGACCAAGTTGGGGTTCAGTAACTTGCCCAAGGACACTATCACATTGGACTGCTGATCCTCCACCCTGAGGATGTCCAACGCCATCCTTCTGTGGTTCGCTAAATTATGTTTATCTAGAATTCCACTCTGTCTCTAAATTTTGGAGAATTTTATGCCTGTTGTCAAGGTTTGAAGAATCTTGAGACATGCACATTCTTTCTCTCACACGGCGCCTAAGTAGCGGCCTCGGCTCCCGTTTTATCTCCTCCTGATGAGATGGGGCAGAAGACCTCTCCGGTTTATTCTGCTCTCTTCTAATCAACACCTTGGTAAGAACTCCAGACTAGAGCACACAGAGATTGAACCAACAACCATCCAATTAGCAGATGACCTGCTCTACAGCCAACTCAATGATGAACAAGGAGGGACAACGAGAGAGGAAGAAAAATGGATCGAATGCAGCTGTAGGCATATGTGATATGTATCCCATTTTGAATTTAAAAACTTTTTTTTTTCAACACAAACAGAAAAAGTCACATGAAAAGAACAATTTCTATGCATCAGAAAAGCAGTGAAATTTTTCATGCTGCTTGAAAAATATTTCACTTTGAAATTAAAGAAAACAAAAAACAGGACTCTATGAAAGAAAAAAAATGCATCGTACTTTGGCTAGTATGCCGGGTAGTTGTGCAGCTCCTTGTATTTTGGTGGCATCACGGAGACCATGATGCTGGCTCTGTTGGGGTAATACAGCTGGTGGATCATGATGGAGGACAGAATCATGCCAAGCAGCTGTCGGGGAACACAGGAAGTTGAGTTAAACATCTGCAGGTTAAGAAATGTTGATTCTGATTCCGTTTTTATAGTGAACTAATATTATAATGAACTTAGACTCAAACTGCTACGTATTTACCTACAAGATGATTTTTCACACGGTTTAGATTTTAGTTCTAGTTTACTTTTTGTTCAGCTACAGATGATGTAATTCTTGAACATTTGATGGAGAAGATGGAGAATTCAAACTTTGTGGAAAAAATATATTACATGTATACTATGACTTTCTCATTGTCACATAAATAATAGCAGGGACTAAATGCAGAGAATGCAGATGTGACATTTATGCTACCGAATCCTTGAATAATTGATAATACTCACAGCTAGAACAGCCAGAGTGAAGCTTACTGCAAGACTGATTTTGCTAATAAACTGGATGTAGTCCATGATGGTGGGAAAGCAGGTCTAAAAATAAAAGGAAAAATAAAAACTGTCAGGTTCTGATATAAACTGATGAATGATTTAAGCTTTTTCAAAGTGGTGCTGGGTCACTCACCTTAGTGTAGACGGACTTTCTCTGCAGCATGAAAGTCTGGAAAAGTTACAGAAATAAAGACGTTACAAACTGTGACACACTGAACAGAAGTGAAGCGAGCGGGTGTGTCGATACTCACGTTGTTTTCGACAGTCTGGCACTTGCCCTCCTTCTCCTCCTCCTGGCTGCACACACAGGAGTCGGGGATGTTCTCCCAGTCTTTGTAGCTGAACAGACCACAGCAGTGAAACTACAAACAGCAGCAGGAGAAGAAAGAAAGAGGAGGGTTACTCATCCTCAGGACGATCATCAGCTGGAAATAGACATTAAAACGTGTGTGAGGGTTTCTTTTTCCCCCTTTTGAAAATTTTTGAAAAAGTGATCAAATTACTTGTGGACAGTTCGCTTGCTCTTATTCTGAAAGCTCACTTGCTGCCAACTATTATCTGTATATAAATAATGGCACAGTGTATTATGTCATGTTTCAAAGCCCATCTGATGTTATTTTACATCATCACCAGTTTGCAAGTGCTAAATGTTTTATGCCCTGATGGAGTGCATCTTTTTTTCCATGAATGTAACTTGTCTGTAGCAACAAAAAAATAAGAAAATCAAATTTTAAATAGATTAAGAGACCACAGCGAGCAAGTTAGAATATCTCACCTTCTCCTGAATGGCCTCAGCCATGTTGCTCACATCCTCAGATTTGTCCAGAGGCACAAACCCACTGAAGGTCTCCTCCGCAATGCCTTTGAGCTTCAAAAAACAAATATTTTCATAGCATGCATTACATTTTGTTAAGTCAAATTGTTAAATGTTGTCATTGTGTTTCTTAAATTTGTAAAGTCTTAGTTCAAGCAGCAGGATCAAAGACATTCCTTTGATCCTCACCACCTCTCCAGCCACTCTGGTGCTGGAGGAGGTTTTATTGTAGATACAGCCTATCTGGGAGATCTGTTTCTTGTGTTGTAAGCTTCCTGCTTTTATGATCCTTTTGGTGAGCAGGAGGTCACACAAACACACACACACACGTTCTTGCACATGCATACAGGTGCTTACACACACACACACAGTGCCTTGTCTTTTGCAACCAAGGGGGTTCTACGGTGGGAGGTGCTTGTGTTGTATTGTGTAAACTGTAACTGTCATGGGAATAAATAGCTGCGAGGAGAGCTGCTCTTTGAAGGATTTGGGCTAGAGACAGGTGAGGAGCATTAAGCTCCACTGCCTGGTTCTGACCAAAGCTTCCCTCGTTAGCAAGTAAAAGACCGGTTGAAGATGTTCTGTCTTGATTTCGTTCTTCATGAGGAATAAGTCTCTAAACTAGCGGGGCCTCTGGAAACACAGACTCAACACATTTATATTTATTTAAAATTAAAGCATTTTAACTGTTATGAAAGGTAATATGGGTAAGGTAAAGTAATGGAAAAGTAACTGTATTTATGTGTTGATTATTTTAAAAATGCATAATGTTAAGGAAAAATATATTTTCTAGTGCTTATTTGCTGTGTATTTTCTTTATGTATTTTAATAACAGGCCTGTATACAAGAAGGCCAGCTTTGAATCACAAACTGTGTCAAAGGTCGTAAATTGCTTAGCCAGACTGAAACTGTGCAGAACAGGAAGTTTTTGTTCAGAGGTGCAGAGGCAGTATTCTAAGAACAGGATGCAGATGTACACACAGGAAAAGCGGAACTAGGCAGAGTGTAGCGCACGTTATCACCCCATCAGCAACACACACACACATACACACTGAGTAAGGGCAGAGGTAAAGAAGTTGTTTTGATCGAAACTGTGTATGACGTATAAGTCGAACAGAGTACCAAATAACATGAGGAGGGAGCAGACTATATTATACACATCCGGCCTGTAATGCTTCAGATCTGCAGATGCTTAGCACCGTGCACATCTCTCTTCTGGAAGATAATGATTGAATAAAATGATTATAGATACTTTGACCACACTGAGTCGCGTCTTCTCTGTCCAGTTAGAAGAATAAAAGAACTGGGGTCAATAAAAATTAAAAAGTTTTTCCAGTTAAATCAAATAAATCTCTTAACGTGACTTCGTCCAGCATCCTGCCTTTACCTGAGGATAAATGATGGCAGCAGGGATTCCAATTATGAGCATCAGCAGGGATCCAAAGACCATAAACACCAGGAACTGCAGAGGAAAATTCATTCAGTTATTAAGGCAAGGCAAGGCAAGGCAAATTTATTTATATAGCACAATTCAACAACAAGGTGATTCAAAGTGCTTTACAGAGACATTAAAAACAAAATAGATAAAAAGCATGATTTAAAATTGATTAAGACAAGCAAACAAACAAACAAACAAACAAAACAGTAGATAAAATCAGTAGTTAAAATGTAAGTTTTGGAATTTAAGCTTAAAAGTGTGGATTTGGTGCTTTATTCAAAAGCAGCAGAGAACAGGTGAGTCTTCAACCTGGATTTAAATAAACTGAGTGTTTCAGCTGATCTGAGGCTTTCTGGGAGTTTGTTCCAGATATATGGAGCATAAAAGCTGAATGCAGCTTCTCCGTGTCTGGTTCTGACTCTGGGAACTGATAAAAGACCGGATCCAGATGACCTGAGAGATCTGGAAGGTTCATACTGGGTCAGGAGGTCACTGATGTATTTTGGTCCTAAACCATTCAGGGCTTTATAGACTAGCATCAGAACTTTAAAGTCTATCCTCTGACAGACAGGCAGCCAGTGTAAAGACCTCAGAGCTGGACTGATGTGGTCCACTTTTTTGGTCTTAGTGAGGACTCGAGCAGCAGAGTTCTGAATGAGCTGTAGTTGTCTGACTGATTTTTTAAGTAGACCTGTAAAGATGCTGTTACAGTAATCAAGCCTACTGAAAATGAATGCATTAAACACTTGCATCATCAAAGCAAGACTGTTACATTCATCACAGATGGTCTTCATTAAGAAATACAAACAGCCTATACCGGAAAGAGACTAACAAGACAAGAGGAAGCAAAACTAAACACAGCACACAAGATGGGAGACCATCAAAATAAAACAGGAAGTAGCAAACACTGAGGCACTAGGAATATAGAACATAAAAGATGACTTTGGACTTCAAACACACAACTCATCTTAACCTACAGTGAACGTAAGGACCTGTAAAATCAGAGCACCCTACTGTAATGCAAAGATAATAAAAATTAGAAAACCCTAAAACATCCCAAAAACTCAAAACCCATCAAATTCACTCACCATGATCAGGGCCACTTTGCTCTCCTTGTGGGCTCCGTAGGCTCCCAGCACAGCGATCATCATGGTGATGCAGCCCACCATGTAGAGGAAGAAGAGTTGGGTGGCGCGACCCTCCAGCTGTAGACAGAAGTGTCATGAAAAGGTTAGAGGGCTTTGTCTGTTTGTTCCCATGTGTTACATTTATGTTTGAATGTGTCCTCACGTTGTGTCCTCCTCGATTGTCCATGAAGAACTGGCACCACAGAGCGAGGACGATGGCCACTGCACCAACAACCTGAACAAACAGAAACAGTCTGGTTAGAGCTGCTGGATCCTTTAAACACAACCAGGACATCGAATGACTGCACAGCCACACATGTGGACGAGCGCAACAACAAACTCTGAAAGTAAGAACAAACATGCTGTGTTTATGTTGCTTTATTTTACTCTTCTAAGCTTCGGATTCATTTAAATGTAAAAAAGGAGGCAAATGTGGTTGTTTTTGACTGCTGAGTCTGCCTGCTGACTGGTTGAAGTCTTTACTGAGATTCTGGGTTAAAGTCTGTGATTATCATTTGCTGAATAATCTCTTTACTCACGATGAAGAATATGTTGAAGACAGTGAAGATGCGTTTGAGGCAGATGTTGATCTGAGCCATGTTTGCAGCTGGAAAATGCAGTTAAAATAACAGTACTGTTCCCAAAGTCCAGACGAGCTCCGACTGCAGCGAAGTGAAGTGAGAGGAGAGCAGCAGTGAGCTGCTTTTAAGGATTTCAGGGCTCCGCTGGGCGGGACGTCCGGTATGTTAGAGGTGGAAACTTCTGTGGAATGCTTTTTTAAGAAGGGGAGGTTCAACACAGGGTCTCCCTCCTTCCAGTAAATTCTAGCAGAAATAGTTGTTGCTGTGAGCAGGGACGGAAGCTGTTCTCAGGCTGGGAGGAGTGGAGGAGGGGGAGGGGGAAAAATGGTGATGAAATCCAGATGTGGAGACATGACTCATTTTAATTTCATGAGAATCTGTCGTTAGCAGGAGGAGAGATAACTTGCCGAAAGTCAGTTTATTCCTCTACAGCTCAAAGTAGTTTTTACTGCATCTGCACACAATGTACTCAGAGTTTTCTTTTATAAGAGTGCTGCACTTATGCTAAACGATTTGTATATAACTTTTTATGTTACATCATTTCTGCTGTGGTTTCAAATGTAATGCAGTATGAGTACTGCACTCAAATACAGATTACATCGACTTTAACTTCCCCCCTTAGTACTTTTATAGTTACATCTTATTAAATAATACTTTTTGTTTTATGAAGTAGGTTTTGTAGTTTTTTGTGCATATCACACTTGATTCTTTTATTGATTCCTAATCAGTTTTCATTGTGGAATAATTCAACCCACAAAGACTTTGAGCGTCCACAGAGCACTTTTAATCCTCCGAGTGTGAACGAGCTGTCAGACAGAGCAAAGCAATGCAAACACTACCCTCCAATGAGTCCCACGTCACTGTTTTGGAATCTGCAGCTGTGAAAAAAACAGAAACTGGTGAAATAAAAAAATGATCACTGAATGTAAAATTTGGAATTGATGCCTACAACATGTTGGAGTGGTTGGTTTGATTTGTGTTGGATTTTGTACTTTGTGCCGTCTTGCAGTTATTTTTAAATCCTTTCTGTCTTCTCATTTTATTTCTAAAGTTGTAAAGTTTCATGTTACCCTTTTGCGACCCTTTCCTGTTCAGCAGTCAGCACGTTTAAAAACAACTGCAGTTCAGCCTAAAGTGCTGTTTTTCCTTTTCAGGACAAAGATATGTAGGAAGCTAAAGAGCAGCAGAGAAATCCCAGGAAAGAGAAAGTGACGGAAGGAGGGACTTTACTTGGAAGTAAACATGTGGGAGGTACGAGATTAAGTTACTGTGACGCAACTCAGAGGAACAACAATGAATGCTTTGTGGGGTTTAAAGGAGAAACGTTATTTGCAGGACAGGAAGAATTCATGAAACTGTTTAGTCTTCTTGTGTTAATCTAATAAAATAATAATAAAAAATATATTATAATCATAATATTCCATGATCAGCTGGAAGTGGTATTACTGCAAAGTGGGATCATTTAGTTTTAATTTGGGACAAATACATAAAGTCTCACGCTTACATACTTTTTTATGCTGGATTGAACAAATATGATGAGTTGCACCACAAAAACAAAATTAACAGTCTCACTTATAAATAATCCTGATGTTTTCACATGTTACACTATTTTAAACTTAAAATAATCCTGCTGACTATCAGCATATTTATTTCACTTTTGAGACCTGAGTAGTTTCTCTCACATCATCAAATTTTTAAAATAAGTATTTGCAGTTTGCCTAAAGAGTTATATATTGATTACTTTTCTGTCCATCCACCGATTTTAAGAAACCTTGTCCTCACCGGTCAACTCGCCGTTCTCTTTCTCTCTCTCCCCTCTGTCATGTGTGTCTGTCTGTTCTGGTTTTGGTGCAGAAGCAGGACTGTGTGAGGTTTCCCATCTTCTGCCTTCACACACCTGGATTAATCACGCACCTGTTCCTGATGCCCTTGTTGTGGCCTCTCCGTAAGGGAGCGGCAGGCCTTGAGTACTCGCTGGATCGTTGTCTTACTAAGTTAGTGCGACCCAAGTACAAGCCAAGCCTTGAGCTTGTGTTTCTACTTACCAGTGAGTAGTGATGGGCAGATGAAGCTTCATGAACCACTGAAGCTTTTCATCCAATTGCTTCACCGCAGCGCAAAGCGTCTTGAAGCTTCATTTGCTCTAGTAGGACATCTACTGGACGTAAAAATATTAGTTGGCATGAATTTGAAGAGTGTGGCATTTTGCACACAGCCTGTAAATGTCAACAACAAAAGGAGTGTGTAAAACATGTATATTGTAGTGATGGCAGTATACTGTGTATATTTATACTGGCAGTACGGAAAATGATTATTTGGAAATGCTTAAAATGGAAATGATCATTTACTGTGAGGTGAGGTGTGGTTGGGGTATGGACAGTGGTTGTGCTTTTGTAACGTTGAGGTATGGACAGTGATTAGTGTTTAGGGGCCACATCATTGGTTTTTATTTAAAAACAACAGTTTCTCCACTGTGGCAGGTCGTAGGCAATTTCTTTTTTTGGACAATATTTCCCCTGCTTTTGAAAACACTCCCTCATAGGGCACAGATGAGGCAGGGGTACACTGGTATGTCAGTGCTAACTTATATAAGTGAGGATAGACATATTTTTGTCTCTCCCAGTATTTAAGGGGGTCCTCCAGCCTTCCAATATTTGGCTCCATCATGTAACGTTGGACCTCAATATTCGCGTCTGCTGTCACATTTTGTGTCTGTGTCTGCCTGACACTTTCATCCGGGCGACGCCACAGGTTGTTACCTAAACAATAAGAAGAGTTTTATGTGATACTAACAATTCAATTTTCAATTCAATGTTATTTATATAGTGCCAAATCACAACAACAGTCGCCTCAAGGCGCTTTATATTGTACAGTAGATCATACAATAATAGATACAGAGGAAGACCCAATAATCAGTTTATATAAATGCACCTCAAATGCAATAACAATAGTACCGTGGAAAACAGCCTCAACAGTTTGTGACGTTGATGGCTGTGGTGGTGGTGCGGAGGAAGAGGAGGTGGTGGAGGCCCTCATTACGGAAGCACATTCTGCTTTCAGTCTTTTTTCTGCTTCGCTAGCTCTTGCAGGGCTGAGAAACCTGAGTTTTCTGAACCTTGGGTCCAGCAGCGTCGCAAGGAACATAATGCTCATGTTTTGTATTTTATCCAGCTTCTCTCTCAATAGCATCCTCAGCTTCTGAGCCAGAGAAGACCCAATGGATGGTGATTTTTCCATTTGTTCATTGAGGCAATGATCCAGCATAGCGAGCAAAGGTATGACCTTTGACCCAGACACCCTTTTTTCCTGAGAGAGCTCAGTGGTTGCATCGTTAAATGGTGCTAGGACAACCACACACTCTGAAATTATACCAAAGTCCTCAGATGAAACAGGTGGGATGTCTGTTGTGAGACTTGCCAAAGCAGCACCCACTGGCTCCCTTTGCTCGAACAGTCTTTGCAGCATATTATAAGTGCTGTTCCAGCGGGTTTCCACCTCCTGTATTAGTTTGAGTTGAGCCTTCCTTAGTTGTTCCTGCACCACTGAAAGCCTCTCCTTACAAAATACAATTATAAAAGCATACATTAGATTGTCAAGGGAGCAGAACTATACACTTAAGTAGCATTAAAGAAACTGTAATTAAGCCACTTAAGAACTTACCTTTGCAGTGGTACTGCTCCTGAAATATCCCACGATCTTCTTGGACTTGGCTCGGATGTCAGAGACCTCAGGGGTCTGGTCAAGGGCCTTCTTCACCACTAAGTTCAGGGTGTGAGCTATGCATATGGCATGTTTGAGTGGTAGCTCCCTTGCACAAGCCCCCATATTGGCAGCCCCATCTGTTACTAGGCATGTGACTTTGTCAGTAATTGCCCATTCTGTCATGAGTGAGCCTTTCACTTGTGCAATATTTTCTGCAGTGTGTGCATTAGGAAAATATTGCACTCCTAAAACAACGGTGTTTAATGTGCTGGACTCATCAACAAAATGGCAGGTGACTGCAAGATAGGCCTCTGTGTTGATGGAGGTCCACATATCTGATGTCAGACTCACAGCTGCTGCCTTCTCAATGCTGGCCTTAGCTTTCTCCTTCATCTCCTGGTACCTGGCCTCCACCATGACTTTCAGGGCCTAAAGGAAAGAAAAAACATTTTGTTTAAAAGTACAACGTGGCTGTGAAGCAGTGTGTAGTGAGCCTCAGTCCTGCCTGTTCACATTTTATTCTGTAAAAACAAAATTTTCACTGCTTTTATGACCTTTTTAGTGGGGAGAACATAGCTACGATTTAATGATTTAACAAATCTTTTAAATCCTTTGTCCTCCACAATGCTAAATGGCTGGGAGTCCTCAATCACCATGCTAACCAGGTCTTCATCTATTTGAGATTGTTTTCCTGAGGAAAGACAATAAAAACAAAGCACAAATATAAATATCACACACGTAATTTATTACAGTTGTATAATATTGTTATATCATTTAGTAACATTACGGCATGCTATATTATTATGGCATGTGATGTCTCACCTGGTCTTGCTCCACAATCGGTGTTCCCCTTATTCTCATGCAAAGCTCTGTAGTGCTTAAGCATGGATGAGGTGTTGTTGTTATATCCCAGCTCCCTGGCACATAGCAAACACTTCACCTTGTAGAAAAGTAAAGACAGCTTAACATAAATTGTATTGCACCATCAGTATTATGAAAATACATCTTCTGTAGAAATTTACATACCTTGTTGGGAGGAATAAGATCAAAATGTTCCCACACAGGGGAGGACATCCTCCTTTTCTTAGCTGGCTCCATTCTCTCCTGACTTTCTCTCCTCACTCTCCTAAACCTCCAAACTCTCTCCAAACTCTCACTAACCGCAACTCTCCATCAAACACCCACATTTTGAATGAAGTCTGAGGGGTTTATATCGCTGTCATAGCTCGCGGCAAAGTTCGAACCACTTCCTGAACCAGTCACGTGGTACAGCGGGCAGCGAGGCTTCAGACGTCATCATTTTCAGCTCCTCCCATAAATGAAGCAAGCCTCGTTACGCGCATCGCGGAAACGCCCCCTCCATTACTCGACACAAGCTTTGAAGCCTCGATACAGAACGTCACATCACTACCTGTGAGAGAGATACTTACAGTTGTACGTTCCTCTTCTGGAGTCTAGCAGTCATTTTCACATCATTTCAGCCTTCTCGTTTTATTTCAAAGTTGTGTCTTACCATTTTGTAACCCTTCTTATGGAAGCCCGTTTCCGCCACTTAGAAAAAACAAAAGGATCCGTAACTTGAAATTTCTAGTTATTTTCTCGAAATTTCAAGTTATTTTCTCAAAATTTTGACTGATTAACTCGAAATTTCGACTTACTTTTCTCAAAATTTCGAGTAAATAACTCAAAATTTTAGAGTTAGCACTGCCAATCAGTAATCTACGTGAATGACGTCATTTCCTTGTTACCCGGAAGCTGTAGCCCTCAGGTACAAATGCTACAGCTAAGCTACCGGTATTACATCCAGTCATGAATGCACAGATTGCTCAGTATTTTCAGGGTGGCTTCAAAAATAATGAAATCCTTGTGTTATTAGCTGAATCACATGGCGTTACTATCAGCAAACGTACTCGTGAAAGCGCCAGTATGTTGCGATCCAGTTTTGAGAGCATGTTACTCTGCGCCATATGCTTCCGAGTAACAAGAAAGTGACCTCATTCACGTAGATTACTAATTGGCAAAGCTAACTCGAAATTATGAGAAAAGTAACTCGAAATTTCGAGTTATGTTTCTCCAAATTTTGAGTTAATAAGTCGAAATTTCGAGTCATGGATACTTGTTTTTTTTTTTTAGTGGCGGAAACGGGCTTCCATACCTTCTTGTACAGTAGTCCGTACAGCAGGGGTGCCCAATCCCAGTCCTCGAGAGCTACTGCCCTGCAGCTTTTAGATGCGTCCTTGTTCCAGCACACCTGAATCAAATGAATGGCTCGTTATCAGGCCTTTGCCAGACTTGATGGCATGCCGAATTGGTAATCCAACTATATGATTCAGCTGTGTTGGAGTAGGGATGCATCTAAAAGCTGCAGGACAGTAGCTCTCGAGGACTGGGATTGGGCACCCCTGCCATACAGCATTTTAGAGTTGACCCTAAAGTGCCGTTTCTACTTTTTAGAATGAAGAATCTGTGAGCTGTCGGCTTTCAGCCCCGACGACGTGTCCGTGTACGTGCCGTCGGGTGAGAAAGCCGAAATCTCACTGATTCTGATGCGTTGGTCCCCGCTTTGTGTTTTCTGTTTACCTGCTTTCATTTGCTGTTTTAGCTGTTTGGTGGTTGTTGAAATAGTTTTATGAGCTTTGACTTGAGGTTCTAGCGTTTCTGGCAAAATACATTTATTTAACAATCAATTCAGGATTTAATGAATCAATATCACATTATTCAAGCTAAAATCGATTTGAATCTGAAAATGTATTATTAAAACCCACCCCTACTATTAAGCACATTTATTTGTGCAATATTACTAAAATTTGAAACATCATGTCTCAGTGTGATGTTGAAGAGTCAGTTCATAGATTTCTTTTATTATTTCGCTCATATTCGCGTCTCTCCAGTGGTTCAATTAAATTCAGAGTTCATATACAAATTTGAGAAGGATTATATTTTAAAGACCTCACACAACATATTATGCCAACAGAGCAGCTCGCTCTCAGACTGCAGGCTAGCTCACCAAATGCTACTATAACCTTTGTCTACTAACAGTCCGTTAAAATACAATGAGAAAAAGTTCTTTTTGGGGGGTACCAGAAAAATATTTCACACCAACACAGATTTTTTTTTGTCACCTTTTAATCCTGTAAAACATTTAGATTTAAAGTTTACATCAGAAGAATCAAATATGACACAAAGAAAACACCAAAAATACAACGATGTACAAAAATATTTCCCTTTATAAACATTTTTACAAGTAACTGCATCAGCAGTTCTCAGTTTTTCAAAATATAACTTCAGTGAATTCAATGTATTACTAACAAACTTCACATGAGGTAGCAAAGGAATGTGACTTTTCTTTTAAGTACATTTAACATTAGCATGACAAATCGAATCAGTAATATTAACACTGTCTTCCACAAACACAGCAGGTTACACGTGTCCAGGTGTGAGTGGTCTCAGGGATCTCAAGATGGCTGATAGCTGGTGGAAGCTACGACCTCTGTTCAGAGATGTAACGCAGGAAATTCTGTGAAAGATGTTTTATTTTAGAGATTAAATTTAAAAACTTTTTTTTAACTCAAACACAGTAAAGTTTACATAAAACGAACACTTTCTTTGCATCATAAAAGCAGTGACATTTTTCATGCTGCTTGAAACTGCTGATCTCGCTTGAGTCAACCTCATCATAGAGACATGAGGCACTTTAGACACCAACCTCAACCAAATATTTGAAATTCAAGAAAACGAAAAACAGGACTCTATGAAAGAAAAAAAATGCATCGTACTTTGGCTAGTATGCCAGGGTGTTGTGCAGTTCCTCATATTTTGGTGGCATCATGGAGACCACGATGGTGGGTCTGTTGGGGTAATACAGCTGGTGGATCATGATGGAGGACAGAATCATGCCAAGCAGCTGTCGGGGAACACAGGAAGTTGAGTTAAACATCTGCAGGTTAAGAAATGTTGATTCTGATTCTGTTTTTATAGTGAACTAATATTATAATGAACTTAGACTCAAACTGCTACGTATTTACCTACAAGATGATTTTTCACACAGTTTAGATTTTAGTTCTAGTTTACTTTTTTGTTCAGCTACAGATGATGTAATTCTTGAACATTTGATGGAGAAGATGGAGAATTCAAACTTTGTGGAAAAAATATATTACATGTATACTATGACTTTCTCATTGTCATATAAATAATAGCAGGGACTAAATGCAGAGAATGCAGATGTGACATTTATGCTACCAAATCCTTGAATAATTGATAATACTCACAGCTAGAACAGCCAGAGTGAAGCTGATCACAAGTATGATGTTGTAATGAAACTGGATGTAGTCCATGATGGTGGGAAAGCAGGTCTGAAAATAGAAAAAAAAAACTGTCAGGTTCTGATATAAACTGATGAATGATTTAAGCTTTTTCAAAGTGGTGCTGGGTCACTCACCTTAGTGTAGACGGACTTTCTCTGCAGCATGAAAGTCTGGAAAAGTTACAGAAATAAAGACGTTACAAACTGTGACACACTGAACAGAAGTGAAGCGAGCGGGTGTGTCGATACTCACGTTGTTTTCGACAGTCTGGCACTTGCCCTCCTTCTCCTCCTGGCTGCACACACAGGAGTCGGGGATGTTCTCCCAGTCTTTGTAGCTGAACAGACCACAGCAGTGAAACTACAAACAGCAGCAGGAGAAGAAAGAAAGAGGAGGGTTACTCATCTTCAGGAGGATCATCAGCTGGAAATAGACATTAAAATGTGTGTGAGGGTTTCTTTTTCCCCCTTTTGAAAATTTTTTTTTGAAAAAAGTGATCAAATTACTTGTGGACAGTTCGCTTGCTCTTATTCTGAAAGCTCACTTGCTGCCAACTATCATCTGTATATAAATAATGGCACAGTGTACTATGTCATGTTTTAAAGCTCATCTGGTGTTATTTTACATCATCACCAGTTTGCAAGTGCTAAATGTTTTATGCCCTGATTGAATGCATCTTTTTTCCATGAATGTAACTTGTATGTATCGACAACCAAAGAAAAAGAAAAACTCATTTTAAATAGATTAAGAGATCGCAGCGAGTGAGTTAGAATATCTCACCTTCTCCTGAATGCCCTCAGCCATGTTCCTCACATCCTCTGAAGATTTGTCCAGAGGCACAAACCCACTGAAAGTCTTCTCCATGATGCCTTTGAGCTGCAAAAAACAAATATTTTTATAGCATGTGTTACATTTGTATTTTAAAAATTAAAGCATTTTAATGGTTTTGAAAGGTAATATGGGTAAGGTAACGTAATGACAAAGTAACTGTATTTATATGTGTTGATTATTTTAAAAATGCATATTTTAAAAGTTTTTAAATCAAATAAATCTCTTAACGTGACTTCGTCCAGCATCCTGCCTTTACCTGAGGATGAATGATGGCAGCAGGGATTCCAATTATGAGCATCAGCAGGGATCCAATGACCATAAACACCAGGAACTGCAGAGGAAAATTCATTCAGTTTTTGAACATTTGCATCATCAAAGCAAGACTGTTACATTCATCACAGATGGTCTTCATTAAGAAATACAAACAGCCCATAACGGAACGAGACTAACAAGACAAGAGGAAGCAAAACTAAACACAGCACACAAGATGGGAGACCATCAAAATAAAACAGGAAGTAGCGAACACTGAGGCACTAGGAATATAGAACATAAAAGACGACTTTGGACTTCAAACACACAACTCATCTTAACCTACAGTGAACGTAAGGACCTGTAAAATCAGAGCACCCTACTGTAATGCAAAGATAATAAAAATGAGAAAAACCCAAAACATCCCCAAAACTCAAAACCAATGACAGTCTGAACTCACCATGATCAGGGCCACTTTGCTCTCCTTGTGGGCTCCGTAGGCTCCCAGCACAGCGATCATCAAGATGATGCAGCCTACCATGTAGAAGAAGAAGAGTTGGGTGGTGCGACCCTCCAGCTGTGGACAGAAGTGTCATGAAAAGGTTAGAGGGCTTTGTCTGTTTGTTCCCATGTGTTACATTTATGTTTGAATGTGTCCTCACGTTGTGTCCTCCTCGATTGTCCATGAAGAACTGGCACCACAGAGCGAGGAGGATGACCACTGCACCAACAACCTGAACAAACAGAAACAGTCTGGTTAGAGCTGCTGGATCCTTTAAACACAACCAGGACATCGAATGACTGCACAGCCACACATGTGGACGAGCACAACAACAAACTCTGAAAGTAAGAACAAACATGTTGTGTTTATGTTGCTTTATTTTACTCTTCTAAGCTTCGGTTTCATTTAAATGTAAAAAAGGAGGCAAATGTGGTTGTTTTTGACTGCTGAGTCTGCCTGCTGACTGGTTGAAGTCTTTACTGAGATTCTGGATTAAAGTCTGCGATCATCATTTGCTGAATAATCTCTTTACTCACCATGAAGAATATGTTGAAGACGGTGAAGATGCGTTTGAGGCAGATGTTGATCTGAGCCATGTTTGCAGCTGGAAAATGCAGTTAAAATAACAGTACTGTTCCCAAAGTCCAGACGAGCTCCGACTGCAGCGAAGTGAAGTGAGAGGAGAGCAGCAGTGAGCTGCTTTTAAGGATTTCAGGGCTCCGCTGGGCGGGACGTCCGGTATGTTAGAGGTGGAAACTTCTGTGGAATGATTAGGAAGGGGAGGTTCAACACAGGGTCTCCCTCCTTCCAGTAAATCCAGCGGAAATAGTTGTTGCTGTGAGCAGGGAGGGAAGCTGTTCTCAGGCTGGGAAGAGTGGAGGAGAGGGCGGTGTTATGCCCCGTTTAAAACAATCCAGATGTGGAGACACGATTCCTTTCAGTTTCATGAGAATCTGTCGTCAGCAGGAGGAGAGACAACTTACTGAAAGTCAGTTTATTCCTCTACATCTCAAATTAATTTTTACTGCATCTGCACACAATGTACTCAGAGTTCTTTAAATAATGAGATATATTATAGGAGTATTATACTTATACACAGCAATGCAGGTTACATACTTTTTATGTTATATCATCACATTTCTGCAGTGATTTCAAATGTAATGCAGTATGAGTACTGCACTCAAATACAGATTACATCGACTTTAACTTCCCCCCTTATTACTTTTATAGTTACTTCTTACTAAATAATACTTTTTGTTTTATGAAGTAGGTTTTGTAGTTTTTTTGTCCACATCACACTTGATTCTTTTATTGATTCCTAATCAGTTTTCATTGTGGAATAATTCAACCCACAAAGACTTTGAGCGTCCACAGAGCACTTTTAATCCTCCGAGTGTGAACGAGCTGTCAGACAGAGCAAAGCAATGCAAACACTACCCTCCAATGAGTCCCACGTCACTGTTTTGGAATCTGCAGCTGTGAAAAAAAACAGAAACTGGTGAGATGAAAAAATGATCACTGAATGTAAAATTTGGAATTGATGCCTACAACATGTTGGAGTGGTTGGTTTGATTTGTGTTGGATTTTGTACTTTGTGCCGTCTTGCAGTTATTTTTAAATCCTTTCTGTCTTCTCATTTTATTTCTAAAGTTGTAAAGTTGCATGTTACCCTTTTGCGACCCTTTCCTGTTCAGCAGTCAGCACGTTTAAAAACAACTGCAGTTCAGCCTAAAGTGCTGTTTTTCCTTTTCGGGACAAAGATATGTAGGAAGCTAAAGAGCAGCAGAGAAATGCCAGGAAAGAGAAAGTGAGGGAAGGAGGGACAACTTTCCTTGGAAGTAAACATGTGGGAGGTACGAGATTAAGTTACTGTGACGCAGCTCAGAGGAACAACAATGAATGCTTTGTGGGGTTTAAAGGAGAAACGTTATTTGCAGGACAGGAAGAATTCATGAAACTGTTTAGTCTTCTTGTGTTAATCTAATAAAATAACAGTTACAAATATATTATTATTATTATTATTATTATATTCCATGATCAACTGGAAGTGGTATTACTGCAAAGTGGAATCATTTAGTTTTAATTTGGGACAAATACATAAAGTCTCACGCTTACTTTTTTTACTTTTTTATGCTGGATTAAACAAATATGATGAGTTGCACCACAAAAACAAAATTAATAGTCTCACTGATGTTCCTGATGTTTTCAGATGTTACTCTAATTTAAACTTAAAATAATCCTGTTGACTATTTGCATTTTGTTTAACTTTTGAGACCTGAGTAGTTTCTCTCACATCATCAAATTTTTAACGGGGCAACTTGCAATACTTGCAAAGCAGATATTTCATTTAAAGGAGGAAACACTACGAATATGCAAAAGCATTTGCTCACAAAACACGCGATAACCTTAAATGAATGTCGTGTTTTTAATTCCGCTCCGGACTCGTGAATCTCAACCCAGCAGCAGCGGTAACGTTTGCACGTCCTCTCCCGTTAATGCGGCAGGTAAATAATCAACTAACAGCGCATATTATGTTAGCGCGATCTGCCTTATTACAAAACCTGCCGTTACTATGCGCTGCATTTAGGTGACCATGATGAGAGAGACAGACAGAGTCTGGCTGGCAGTTCTCGCTGCAGTCTACCGTTAGCGTCTCCTTTCAGGCCAGGATAGACGAATGTCACCGAGCAGTGACTAAGTTTGTGGTCAAAGGCTTGCACCCATTTGCCACAGCAGATGCCCCCAATTTTCGGTAAGTGAATGTGTTTAATTGTAGGCAGGGACATTACTGGATATTCTTGTGTAATTGCTACAGAATAATTTATGTTATACTTTGTTATTGCTACAGAAGAATATTTATTTAATTATTTTACATTTACAATTTTTATCCTGGGGACCCTGTGACACCCCATTGAAGAGCCGTAGGCTGTGGATCTCTTAAGATCTCACTGTTGGGTTTGTAAGGCCATGTTACTCCTAAATTTCTATCTTGTTCAAAGAGAAGATATAAAACAAAGTTCTAAGCTAATCGACCTGTGTGTTCTCCTTTTTTAAAAATAGGAATCGATAAGAGAATCGATAAAGAATCAGAATCGTGAAAATCTTATCAATACCCATCCCTACTCTTGAGTACTCCCTGGATCGTTGTCTTATTAAGTTAGTGCGACCCAAGTACAAGCCAAGCCTTGAGCTTGTGTTTCTACTTACCTGTGAGAGAGATACTTACGGTTGTACATTCCTCTTCTGGAGTCTTGCAGTCATTTTCACATCATTTCAGTCTTCTCATTGTATTTCTAAAGTTGTGTCTTACCATTTTGTAACCCTTCTTGTACAGTAGTCCGTACAGCATTTTAGAGTTGACCCTAAAGTGCCGTTTCTCCTTTTTAGAATGAAGAGATCTGGGAAGATGTGAAAGCTGAAAAGCTGCTGAGAAATCCAGGAAAGAAAATGTGAGAGGAGAGTACGCAATACTGCGTAACTTAGGTAAACAGTATTCCGTTTAAAACGATACTCAGTTAGTGCTGAGGAGCCCAAAGTGTGCCAAGAATATATCCTGCACACGATTGCCAGCAGCAGTGAACCACTGATACAAGGCAGGATGGATCTTTTCATGTTGTTTATGTCACATTCTGACTACACCATCTGAATTTTGCAGCAGAAATCATTTCCGCCTCTGCATCACGCTCAAACACTCCACACAGCATGCTCTGCAGACTGTGACAAAGCACAGCTGTTGTTGAATATAAAAGGCCCCTGTGGTTCACTTTTTATTGCCTGTATAATGACTAATACTATAATAATTAAGTAATTATTGACTATGACTAATTATAATAAAGTAAGTTTAATCTGATCATCTGTGTAGACTCACAGGGCTATATTGAGTATATTGTGATTGAAAACATATTTTTGTGCAACTGAGTTAAAAAGACTTGGAATAATGTAAAGCGTCATGAAATTCATGTGTGACCGACTTAATGAGAAATCATGTTGAAGTAAAACGTAGAGAAGAAGAAAATGTAACCCTTGTGATGAAATGATTATAACCGCTGACTTAGCTCTAAATGAAGTATGCAAAAGGTTACTCAGGGGGAGAAACTACAGGGTTTGACTTGTATGGGATGCTGTAGATGTCATATTGTACAATGTGGACATAAAGGAGGGGAGGAGAAAGAAGAAGAACATGATTTAAAACCCCCTGCAGACCAAATAAGTTGTTCTTCCTCTTGATAAATTTCCACATTTTGAGCCACAAATAGGTTAATGTAAGAAGACGCCAGTAGAGATTATTGAACCCCGATCCTTTTTCCCCATGACAGAACAGAGAAAACCGACTCATAGTGTGTTAAAACAGTTATATTTCTTTTTATTCAATCATCTTCCGGAAGAGAGAGACCCCTGCACAGCTCAAACGCCAGTTGCAAGAGCTCTAACATCAGAATCATAAGCTGTGTCTCATACAGGTGTTATTTTGGTACTTTACACGTCATACAGGCTCGAACACTGCTTATATGGAAAGTTCCTCTTTTCTGTGTCTTTATCTATTAATAGGCCTGTGCACTAAAACTTCCTGTTTTTCAGTCTGGCTGAGCACTTATTTGTGAGTCAAAGGTGGCCTTGCTCTACAAGCCTTCATTATTAAAGTACATAAAACAATATAATGAGCAGATACACATTAAAAATATTTCTTTTATTCCTAACAAGATGCAGAAATATCTTGGACTGCTACTGTACATGGCTGTGATGCGCTTCCCCAAAGTGTTTAGACTTTTGGAGGACAAAAACAGTTTTCCAAGTTCCCTTTTCTGCCACTATCATGTCCAGGAACCAGTTTTTTGCCAACTCAGCCAATATTCACATGAGCGACACTGCTGAAGATGTCAAAAATGAAAAGAAAACAGGCAGTAAGTCTTATGACTGTCTCCACCGGGTCAGGCTTCTGCTGAAAATGATGAGGACCCAATGCATACCCATATATCATGCGAGGCAGAATATTTCTGTAGATGAGAGAATGGTTGCTACGTTGTTTCCAACAGTCTGACACTTGCCCTCCTTCTCCTCCTCCTGGCTGCACACACAGAAGTCGGGGATGTTCTCCCAGTCTTTGTAGCTGAACAGACCACAACAGTGAAACTACAAACAGCAGCAGGAGAAGAAAGAAGGAGGGGGTTTTTTGTTTTTGTTTTCTTTTTTTTAAATGAGGTTTTTATTGACAGTTGAATACTTTTTCTTTTTTTGTTAAATTCATTTTCAATTCAAAGTATGTATTCATGGATTAATAATTCATTTTGAAATATCGATTTATAAATACAGTTTTCATTATCAATTAAATGAATAATAAATTACGAGTGAAATGATTTCTCAATGTGTGGATTCACATTTCAAATTCAAAATTAAAAAACTGTTTTTCAAAATCTTTTTTAAAATACAAAAAAGAAAAATAAGTAAATGTATTCAAAAAATAAAGATTTATTTCTGACATTTAGAATGCACGTGGCTCTTTTAGTCCCCCATATGACCTAGCCATTTTATCAAGTGGAAGATTTAACAGAGGAGAGCTGCAGCTGCAGGAGTCACGGCTCACTGCACCTAACTAGCGTTGCTAGTGGGTTGTATCCTCAGAGGATTATGGCATTGTACTCATTTAGGTCTTTGGTCTGGAAAAATAATTTGCTACTCTACATCTTATTATTTGTCACTATTTGAGGAAAAAAGGAAGAACCCCAGGTTTCTTTTTAGGGAGGCTGAGGAGTAAAAGATCTGTTCTGAGTCAAGTATTCCTTATCAGAACCATCAGAATCATCCCTTTTTCACTTCTATAGATCTTTCTAAGTTACCTTCACTGATTTCTTCCTTTAAACCATCAATGTGCCTCTTAGACCACATTCCTACAAGACTGTTCAAAAAAATTTTGCCACAAGAATTCAATTTAAAATCTGATTAATCTCTCTTTAGGAACAGGCTACGCATCACAAGCTTTAAAGTGGCCGTAATTAAATCATTAATTGACCTAGTTGTCTTAGCTAATTATAGACCAATTTCTAAGTTTACTTTTATTTACAGAGTTCCTCGCGCCACAGAAACAGCATTAGTGAAGGTTATTATTAATGTTCTTATGGCCTCTGACAGTAGACTCATCAACTCAGCTTTGGAGTTCCACAGGGTTCGGTGCTAGGATCAACACATTTTATAGCATACGTGCATCCCTTATGCAATATAATTAGAAAAAAACTGCATAAATTTTGATTGCTATGCAGATGACACCATGCTGTATTTATCTATGAAGCCAGATTATAGAATTCTGCAGATTAAACTAAAAGCTTGTCACAAAAAACCTGGATCACTTTTAACTGCTGACTTTTAAATTCAGACAAAAATTGAGGTTTATTGTACTCAGTCATAAAAAGCTTGGAAACAGAATGTCTAACCAGATATTTACTATAGATGGCAATTAGATGGGCCCAATAACACTGTGAGAAATTGTAGATCTGTTGTTTACCAGCATATGTTGCTCAGCGCACTTATTAAACACATTAATTTGCACAATATTGCTAAAATTTAAAGCATTGTGTCTCAGCGTGATGTTGAAGAATCACCTCACATAACATATTATGCTAAC
The DNA here is from genome assembly GCF_013358895.1 of Oreochromis aureus. Taxonomy (NCBI): domain Eukaryota; kingdom Metazoa; phylum Chordata; class Actinopteri; order Cichliformes; family Cichlidae; genus Oreochromis; species Oreochromis aureus. The sequence goes on along the minus strand of NC_052958.1, from coordinate 19,958,320 downwards.
AGAGCAGTTCACTCTCAGACTGCAGGCTTCTCAGCTCACCAAGTTCTACTATAACCTTTGTCTAAATAATCAGCATTATCCAGAACCACCAGTTTCTCTGTTACTATCAATGACTCGCCGGTCTTCGTTTCTTCCTCTGTGAAAAGCTTGGGTGTCATCCTTGACAGTACTCTATCTTTCAATTCACACATTAATAATGTTACTCGGTCTGCATATTTTCAATTGCACAACATTAATCGTCTCCGTCCTTTTCTCACCCCACATGCCGCTGCCGTTCTTGTCCACAGCCTTGTTACTTCCCGGATTGATTATTGTAATTCACTTCTTTTTGGTCTTATTCAAAAATCCATCCACAAGCTCCAACGCGTCCAGAACTCTGCTGCCCGTATCATCACCAGGACCCCTTCTATCCACCGCATCACTCCTGTCCTGCAGCAGCTTCATTGGCTCCTGGTCAAATATCGTATCAATTTCAAAATACTCTTGTACACATTTAAGGCTATTCATCATCTCTCCCCTCCATATTTCTCTGATCTGGTTCGGATCACCATCCCATCTCGGTGTCTTAGATCTTCTTCTTCCCTTTCTCTCTCTGTCCCCTCCCCCCGTCTTGCCACCATGAGGAGCAGGGCTTTCAGCTGCTCTGCTCCTCGACTCACTCAAGAAATACCTCTTCCTTCTCTCTCTTTAAGTCCCAACTCAAAACTCACTTGTTCAAAATAGCTTATCCCACATAACCTCTCCACTCTGCTATTTTAAATTTGTTTTGTGTCTTGTGCTTTTATGATTGTGTAAACTGCTTGCTTTTATGTTGCTTTTATTATTCTACCATATACAGTGTCCTTGAGTGTTCTGAAAGGCGCTTTCAAATAAAATGTATTATTTGTAGTAGTAGTAGTAGTAACAGTCAATAAAAATGCAATGAGAATAAGTTCCTTTTTTTGTGCAACAGAATAAGATTTCACACAGACACAGACTTTCTTTTGTCACCATTTAATCCTGTAAAACCTTTAGATTTACAGTTTACATCAGAAGAATCAAACATGACACAAAGATGACACTAAAAATACAAAAAAAATATACAAAAATATTTCCCTTTATAAACATTTTTACAAGTAGCAGCATCAACACAGTTCTCAGTTTTCAAAATATAACTTCACTGTCTTTGTATTATTAAGAAACTTCACATGAGGTAGCAAAGGAATGTGGCTTTTAATTTCATCAAATGTTACCATAGCAAACAGAATTAGTAACAGTAACACTGCATTCTAGAAACATAACAGGTCACATGAGTCAAAGGTATCAGTGAGCAATAATTTGCCTGGGAAGGGTCTCAAGACTGAATAGTAGGTGGCTAATAGCTGGTGTTGTAAGACATCACCTCTGTTCAGCTTAGGAAATCTCTAGATTTAGTTATTTTTCCTTTTTAGACATTTTCTCATTGTTAATGTGATGAAAATAAGGATTTCTGATAGAGGTTGAACGTAAAAGAGTCCGGTCAAATTTTTTGACATTTCCATTTCAATTTAAGATTATTAAGTATTGTTTTTCAAGTCGCTTGAAACTGATGATCTCAATTTAGACAACTTCATCATGAAGACATAAGGCACAATGGACATGAACCTCAACCAAATATGTCATTTTCAAATTCAAGAAAACAGACTCAACAGGGCTCCAGAAATCTGTGCACAAGCTAGCAAAAGAAAAAAACTCCATCATCATGACTAGTATGGTGGAGGCTTGCACATCTCGTTGTATTTTGGTGGTCTCATGAGGATCATCATGGTGTGGCTGTTGGAGCGATACAGCTGGTAGACCATGATGGAGGAAAGAATCCCACCAAGGAGCTGTTGGGGAACACAGGAAGATGAGTTAGGCATCAGGTGTTCTGCAAGTTAACAAATTTTAATGTTATTAAATTCTTTTTTTACTTTTTGGAATTAAATTTTGTACTAGTTTCCTTTTTGTTCAGAAACAGATGCTGTCATTTTTCAGCATGTCAAAGGTGGGGGAATCAAACTTTGCTGAAAACAATATATATCCATAGTATGGCTTTATCCTTCCCTCACATTGCTTTGGGCCAGATTTAGGTGGTGGACAGATGCCTTGTATTGGACTCTGGAATACTTTGGTGTACACACGAGTATACCTGACAAATTTCTGCTTCTGTAGAGGTACCCACACTTCCTGATGATCATTTAATCAGATGCATTCGATTAGCAGGTCCTGGCTGCTATCTGCCCTATTCAAGCAAGTAAGGGTCTTCTTAGTTTTTCACCATGCTGCATTAAATAGCTTTACAACACATTTGACTCCCAATATCTGACCACAAAAACATCTCTGCCTGAGGGTAAAAAAGCTGAATTTCTCACCACTGTGGCACAGGATTTAAGGACCTCACGGTCAACAAAAAGTTATAACCCTAATTTTAGATGTGAATAATAAATAGTGACTAACAGTGACTAAAAGGAGAGAATCCAGATTTTAAGTTGTAGATTAGACATTTGTGCTACTGAATCCTTGAATAAGTGATAATACTCACAGCTAGAATAGCCAGAGTGAAGCTGACCCCAATGTTGATTTTGTTAGTAAACTGGATGTGGTCCATGATGGTGGGAAAGCAGGTCTGAAAATAGAAGGAAAAATGAAAACTGTTAGTTTCTGTCATGGACAAACAAATGATTTAAGCTTTTTCAAAGTGGTGCTGAGTCGCTCACCTTACTGTAGACGGACTTCTTCTGCCGTGTTAAAATCTGGTAAAGCTGCAAAAATAAAGACGTTACAAACTGTGACACACTGAACAGAAGTGAAGTGAGCGGGTGCGCTGATGCTTACATTTTTTCTGAGAGTCTGACACTTGCCCTCCTTCTCCTCCTCCTGGCTGCACACACAGGAGTCGGGGATGTTCTCCCAGTCTTTGTAGCTGAACAGACCACAGCAGTGAAACTACAAACAGCAGCAGGAGAAGAAAGAAAGAGGAGGGTTACTCATCTCCAGGAGGATCATCAGCTGGAAATAGACATTAAAACGTGTGTGAGGGTTTCTTTTTCCCCCTTTTGAAAATTTTTGAAAAAGTGATCAAATTACTTAACAACAACAAATTAGAGAGAATGATAATGTAATCAGATTACTTGTGGACAGTTTACTCACTCTTATTCTGAAAGCTTGCTTGCTCCTAAACATTAACTGTAAGTGACACACAGAAGTGCAGTGATGGGAAAAAGAAAACACGTCTTCTATCAGTTCCAAGGTTTTACATATCAGGGCTTAAAATGCAATCTAACACAGGGTCTTCATTTATAAAAATTACATTTAAATGCTGGAGTGCTGTGTGAAAAACTAAGAACACCCACCGTTTAGTATCATGCAGCAATAACTGGCAAACATTACTTGTTGCAGTCTTTTCCTATATGTCTCTCACATCGCTGTGGAGGAATTTTGGTCAACTGTTCTGGTTAACTTCATTAACAAGTTCATTGGTGGTTGTGGACACAGCTCTCTGGAGGTCCCACAACACCATTTCAGCACCATGGCTCTTTGCTTTTTCAGCCATTCTGTTGTAGACAAGCTGCTGTGCTTGGGATCATTGTTCTGATCATACGCGTACATACATGGACAGACAGCCTCACATTAGACTCTAGAATACTTTGGTATACAGAGGGGTTCAATGTCGACTCATGGACTGTAAGTTGACCAGATCTTCCTGGCAACTCCTCCTAACTAAAGGCACTTGTTCAATCTTTTTATAATTGTACTGTCATTAACTCTTTATTCCCCATGCAAGCAGTAAGAGTTAAGTTTATTGTCAGACACTCTAACATAGATTTGTTAAATAAATGATGGCACAATGTAATATGTCATGTTTCATAGTTCATCTGAGGTTATTTATTACCTAATATTAAGACCTGCTTAGGGGCAGATTACGGGTATTATGTCCTGATACGCAAAACGTTCGACTTTAAAGGTGTACTTTCATTTTCCCATCACTGTAGCTGAGGAATGTAGCCAACACTCAAGGGCCCTAAATTCACTATTTGAAAAAATAACATCTAAAAAATGAAAATAGAAAAAAATAAGACATTTGAAATAAATACAGAGACCACCCTGAGGAGGTTAGATAATCTTACCTGTTTCTGAATGTCCTCAGCCATGTTCCTCACATCCTTTCGAGATTTGTCCAGAGGAACAAACTTGCGGAATGTCTCCTCCATTCTGCCTTTGACCTGCAAACATGAAATATTTTATATCATAAATTTACAGGATAAAAATTTTAATCTAGATAGATCATCATTTAAAAAAAAAACATTTGGCATTTCAAGGTAATGAAAAAGTGTCTGTATTAACTGAGTTGACTTTAAAGTACATATTTTAAAAACATTTCTAGTTAAATCAAATCAAATACTTTTATGTACTTGACTCCAAAGCGTCCTGTCCTTACCTGAGGATAAGAGCTGGCAGCAGGGATTCCAGTCATCAGCATCAGCAGACATCCAGTGAACATGAACACTAGGAACTGCAGAGAGGTAAACAAAGACTTTTAATCTGATATCTTTAACCTGGGGGATTAGAGAAATTACTTTACCCTGACCAGTTTCACAAACATGTTGAGGCTTCAAAGTGACATTTCAGAAACACATAACTGAAGCAACACTGTTACATCATCATTATTATGGTTTTCTAAGGAAGAAAAACAAGACAGTGCTGGTCAGTTGGACAGTGCTAACACTGATAGAGTCCTCTAAGTATTTTTCACAGCAGCTCATTTTAGAGCATTCGGAGCTAAATGGCTTCATTTAGGTTGATGAACGATTTCTTTTCAGCAGATTGTTTTTTTCTTTATTAAGTCACTGAGATTGCTGGCAGCTAAATGACTAAACTTTCATTCTGAGGTTGTGCAGATCTTTGTGCTCACCATGATCAGGGCCACTTTGCTCTCCTTGTGGGCTCCGTAGGCTCCCAGCACAGCGATCATCATGGTGATGACACCAACAATGTGGAGAATAAAGAGTTGGGTGGTGCGACCCTCAAGCTGTAGACAGAAGTGTCATGAAAAGGTTAGTGGGCTTTGTCTGTTTGTCCCCATGTGTTACATTTATGTTTGAATGTGTCCTCACGTTGTGTCCTCCTCGAATGCTCATGAAGAACTGGCACCACAGAGCGAGGAGGATGACCACTCCACCAACAATCTGAACAAACACAAACAGTCTGGTTAGAGCTGCTGCATCCTTTAAACACAACCAGGACATGACATGACTGCACAACAACAAACTCTGAAAGTAAGAACAAACATGTTGAATTTATGTTGCTTTATTTTACTATTCTAAGCTTTGGTTTCATTTAAATGTAAAAAAGGAGGCAAATGTGGTTGTTTTTGACTGCTGAGTCTGCCTGCTGACTGGTTGAAGTCTTTACTGAGATTCTGGATTAAAGTCTGCGATCATCATTTGCTGAATAATCTCTTTACTCACCATGAAGAATATGTTGAAGACGGTGAAGATGCGTTTGAGGCAGATGTTGATCTGAGCCATGTTTGCAGCTGGAAAATGCAGTTAAAATAACAGTACTGTTCCCAAAGTCTAGACGAGCTCCGACTGCAGCGAAGTGAGAGCAGAGTGAGCTGCTTTTAAGGATTTCAGGGCTCCGCTGGGCGGGACGTCCAGTATGTTAGAGGTGGAAACTTCTGTGGAATGCTTGATTAGGAAGGGGAGGTTCAACACAGGGTCTCCCTCCTTCCAGTAAATCCAGCGGAAACAGTTGTTGCTGTGAGCAGGGAGGGAAGCTGTTCTCAGGCTGGGAAGAGTGGAGGAGAGGGCGGTGTTATGCCCCGTTTAAAACAATCCAGATGTGGAGACACGATTCCTTTCAGTTTCATGAGAATCTGTCGTCAACAGGAGGAGAGACAACTTACTGAAAGTCAGTTTATTCCTCTACAGCTCAAATTAATTTTTACTGCATCTGCACACAATGTACTCAGAGTTCTTTAAATAATGAGATATATTATAGGAGTATTATACTTATACACAGCAATGCAGGTTACATACTTTTTATGTTATATCATCACATTTCTGCAGTGATTTCAAATGTAATGCAGTATGAGTACTGCACTCAAATACAGATTACATCGACTTTAACTTCCCCCTTATTACTTTTATAGTTACTTCTTACTAAATAATACTTTTTGTTTTATGAAGTAGGTTTTGTAGTTTTTTGTGTCTTTGTAGTTTTTGTGTCCACATCACACTTGATTCTTTTATTGATTCCTAATCAGTTTTCATTGTGGAATAATTCAACCCACAAAGACTTTGAGCGTCCACAGAGCACTTTTAATCCTCCGAGTGTGAACGAGCTGTCAGACAGAGCAAAGCAATGCAAACACTACCCTCCAATGAGTCCCACGTCACTGTTTTACAGAAAATCTGTAATTTGGGAAAAAATACCCGAAAAAATGTGTCATTATTGCCTCGTTAAACATGGAAAAAATTCAAGTATTCCTGTAATGTCCCGTCTTTGAGCACGCACAAATACAAAAAAATTAATTATCTGTAGATTATTGTCAGGGGTCCTAGGACCCAGAGCTCATGTGTCATTTTTGGGTTTAAGGAAAATTATTAGTTTACTGGTCTTTCTGGATCACTTATGGCTGTTTGTTGGTGTGATCTGCTATTGGTCCCGCGTTTCCCTGTGCACGTGTTTGAGTGTGTGTGTGTGTGTGTGTGTGTGTGTGTGTGTGTGTGTGTGTGTGTGTGTGTGTGTGTGTGTGTGTGTGTGTGTGTGTGTGATGTGGTGTGTGAGTTTTGCTGCCACACCAGGCCTGGAGAGTCACCTGCCTTTGAGTCAGACACACCTGAGGATAATCACTCACCTGTTGCTGATCTGCCTAATCAAGGAGTCCTACTTAAGAGAAGTGAAGTGGTAGTTGGTGTGGGATCATTACACTAACACAGTTACTGCTTCAGCTCAGATGGCTGTGTTTTCAGTTGTTTCCTGTTGGAATAGAAGCGTTTTTGTCGGTCGGTGGATGGGGCTGTACTCACTGTGGCATCTCTTGTTTCCAGGTGGATTGCGGAAACGTGTGGAGGGAGCAGCACACTGTTGTACACATGCACCAAGGAGGACAAAACATCACCACGTATCAAGGAGAAGAATCACAGCACGGGGACTGGGAATCCACGCACTGTGGATTGTTGGCACTGCTTCATAGTTTCTTTTCATTGTAAATAAACACACTTTTTCCATTCAGAAAATTATGCATTTGGGTCGTCCTTCAACCATCCTTGACAATTGTCTAATCAAAGATCATTTCATCTGAGCAGATTTGCAAACCAACACTCCTGTGCACACACGGCATAGTTGGTAACCTGACCCAATTTTGGCCCTCGGTCTTATGTTTCACATCGCTGCTCTCAGACTAGCACAATGTTTGATGTAAAACCAATTCATCTAACTGAGGATATTAGTGTTGCAGAGTATAGCGTGGTGGAAACGAATGGAGAGAATCCTCCACTAAACTTTTGGATTGGCATTACTTTTGATTTTTTTTTTTAATATTAATGGCATGCTTTAGTGTTTTTAGTGTCTTGTGTGAGGTGTGGGCCACACCCATGTGGGAGTGGAGATTCTACTCTAGTCCAGCTGCCAGCTATTTGGAGTTGAGTACAGGGAGCAGCTGATTGGGAAGGATTGGAGCCCTTCTCTATAAAGGGGAGAGGAAGTAGGAAGGGGGGAGGTTGTTGTTTTGTTAGTAGGACACTGTTGCAGCAGGGAAGCCTTGGAGACTCCAGGATGAAGAGTGCACATTTTAACCTCGCTTGGTTTTGCTTTTAAAATAATCTGGTGATGCTGGAGGGAGGACTTGTTTTAATTAGGATTCGTGTGGATCTGCTGGGATAAAAACACTGGATTGGAGGCTCTCTGTGTCCATGGAAAGGAAACTGGCCAAGATTTAGAGAAGTTTCAGCTTGAGAGTGGAAGCCCCAGGATCTGGTGTGGAGACCCATCCTTGAACAACGCCAGGCCTGAAAATGTGGGTGGAAAGCCTTTCTGAGGAAGATATGTTTTTGGCTGCTTGTTCTTCCGAGTGACCACCTTTTCCCTGTCTGTAAACAGGCTGGCAACCCTGACTGCGGTGGCTTTGGGCCTTGGATTCCAGCCCGGAGTTGGGCCTTGACCCAGTAGTTTGACTCGGAGGGAAAAAAAATAAATCTTGTGTACCCCGTGCAGTGTGAGTGTGGTGGTTTCTTACTGGTCATTATTAGAGCTTAACACCTTCTTGTACGGAGGCCGTTTTGGGCCATACGTAACATTAGCATAGTTTATTTTGTAGAGCCCAGTAGATGCCCGATGAATCACAGATATCTACCATTTTAAGAGGATAATAAACATAATTTTAAGGATCCTGTATGCTCTGTGTAATATGGATAACTGGAATAACTGTAGCATCAGAGCAGAAGGTACCTTCATCTGACATTGCTGATCCCGATAAGTATGAAGACGCCGTGACTGAGGGAACAGGTAGAAAATATTCTTCAGAGTTGAGCCGTTTAAATAATTTATGTGTAGTGTAAAATATAAACACGCAGAGAAGACAGAGAAGAGACGTGATAGTCTAAATCACATCAAGACATTCAGAGTACATCCGCAGGATGGGAGGTAGCCTAATTTATTTCAGCCTATCAAGACAAACAGTTTATGCTATGCATCAAAAACTATTATGTAATAGAACTGTTTAAAATTAAATTGAATTAAATCCTCCACTGTGGAAAAAGTAGGCGGGGTTTGTGTTTATGCATGGGCGGGGCATAAACCCATACCCAGGCTGGTGGCTATAAATTGCTAATCCTAGCCATCACATGCAAAGTTTTAAGGCGTGTGTCACCCGCCTGTCATGGGGACACAAACGTCAATAGAAGAGTAGTAAATTTAGGTCAGAGTAATATCACGTTCTTTTACCAGTTTTAATTTAGCTTTGATATAAAGTGAGTAAATATTTCTTTGTATTTTATATAGATAAATTACTGTACATACTTGAAATTTCACACTGAATTTCTGTTTTCAGTGCAGGTGGGCTGCACTATCTATACACACAACCAGGGGGCCCCGGCCAGCACTTTGTGCCCCGTAAACACAAAAATTCCCGGAAGAGCCCCACACAAGACAAGTTAGCTTAGCATTTTTACATGGTTAATGGTTTAGATTGTTACACTCCAATTTTTCAATTAAAACACGACAGACTGAGGATGCCTCTCACTGAGTGCTGCCGTGACCTTTCTTTACAAACCAATTACTAAGACTACAACAACTTCCTTTTTTAAACAAACATCAGTGAAACAGAACAAGATTTTAGACCAACACAGATTTTCTTTTGTCATCTTTTAATCCTGTAAGACATTTACATTTACAGTTTGCAGCAGAAGGATTAAATATGGCACAAAGAAGACTCCAAACATACAAAAAAATACAAAAATAGTTTCCTTTATAAACATTTTTACAAGCAGCTGCATCAGCACAGCGCTCAGTTTTCAAACTACAAGCTTAAAATTCTCTGAGCTACTAGCAAGCGTCACGTGACGTAACAAGGGAATGTGGCTGTTCTTTTATCCAATGTTACCATGACAACAGAATCAGTTACAATAATGAACGATCTGAAATTGTGATGTTGACATTGTTCCTGGATCAGCAGTACTAATTTGATTCCAGGTTTGCAAGTTCCAACATTGCATGTAACCAAATCAAATTATAGTGATGTCATCACTGTCACTTGTGGCGTTGCTTTTTTTAATCATTTTAGGGACTTTTAGTAGATACACCTGTGGTATCACTTAGAAGTTCCTGCGCCACTATCGTTCTCGAGTTATGGCATTCACAAACTTGAGTGTCCACACCGTCTGCCCGCCCAGCAGGGTTAGGACAATACCCGATCAGCCTTTTATGACTGAGGGCTAACAACAGGCAGTGCATTGTATTTTGACTAACACGCTGGGGCGTTGTGCAGCTCCTTGTATTTTGGTGGCATCATGGAGATCATGATGGTGGGTCTGTTGGGGTAATACAGCTGGTGGATCATAATGGAGGACAGAATCATGCCGAGTAGCTGTAGGAGAACACAGGAAGTTGAGTTAAACATCCGGTTGTCTTCGAGTTTCTGTTTTTAAAGTGAACCAATATTAGTAACTAATGAGCTGCTACATGTTTACCTAGAAGATGTTTTGTTTTTTTGACTGAAGATTTGAGTAATTTAATTTTTGTTCTGCAATAGATACCAGACCTTTCTAACTTTGAACATTGAGAATTCAGACTTTGTTGGCACATATTTACCCACAATATTATTCTATATATGGACTTTTTGAATGTTGGGTGCCTGAATCACCACCCCCTTCACCAACATGCTGATGGTTAATATAAGGTTTTTTCCAATGTGACGCTTTCCATTATGACCAGAAATTTCCATTTTAGTCCCAAAGTATCGTCTTTCTCAAATTGTAAAGTCATGAACTTTATTATTTAAGTTGTTAACAGGCATCTGTAGAATTTGACTGTAGTTTGTGGGATTTTTGAACTTCAGTCCACTCCTAGTAAAATCATTTCCTTGTGTTTAAACACACCTGATTGTCCCAAAACAGTAAACTGCTTTTAGAGGTGCTCACACTTTCTGATGATCAGCCCTGCATTTGATTGGCAGCAGAGGCTGTTACCTGCCCTGACAGAGAATGCAGATTGTACAATATAGAGTGGACATTTACACTATTGAATCCTTGAATAATACTCACAGCTAGAATAGCCACAGTGAAGCTGACCACAAGTATGATGTTGTAATCAAACTGGATGTAGTCCATGATGGTGGGAAAGCAGGTCTGAAAATAGAAGGAAAAATAAAAACTGTCAGGTTCTGATATAAACTGATGAATGATTTAAGCTTTTTCAAAGTGGTGCTGGGTCACTCACCTTAGTGTAGACGGACTTTCTCTGCAGCATGAAAGTCTGGAAAAGTTACAGAAATAAAGACGTTACAAACTGTGACACACTGAACAGAAGTGAAGCGAGCGGGTGCGTCGATACTCACGTTGTTTTTGACAGTCTGACACTTGCCCTCCTTCTCCTCCTCCTGGCTGCACACACAGGAGTCGGGGATGTTCTCCCAGTCGTTGTAGCTGAACAGACCACAGCAGTGAAACTACAAACAGCAGCAGGAGAAGACAGAAAGAGGAGGGTTACTCATCTCCAGGAGGATGAGACAGAAGAACACAGAGGAGTTCATGGTCCACTCAGTGACTGTGGTATTATGTTAACTCACACCTGACCAACAAACTGCCAAAGCTTCTGCTTTTATAGAGGTGCTCACACTTATTAATGATTAACTAATCAAGTGCATTTGAAACAATAAGGACTTAGTTTACTTTTATACACTTTGACTTAGTTCTTATATAAATAATGGCACCATATGGTGTAATATGTCTTGTTTGACATCTCATCTGAGGTTATTTTTAAGTGATTATAAAACCCGCTAAGGACCACATTGCATTTTTTTTAAACAGTGGATACTTTCTTTTTTCCATGACTGCAGCTTTTGGTTAAACATTTAATGCAATATCTTACCTGTTTCTGAATGTCCTCGGTCATGTTCCTCACGTATGTCGAGGATTTGTCCAGAGGCACAAACTCGCTGAATGTCTCCACTCCGATGCCTCTGAGCTGCAAATATAGACATTATGTTTACATTGATTAGATTTACATAGTAAAACTTTTAAAAAGCATCTTAAGGGTTCAGGTAATGAAAAAAAAAAAGTGTTTATATGTGTTGATGATTATAATAATGTAAAAAAAAAGCATGTTTATAAGTCTGTCTTCATGTTAAATGATTCGACTCCACAGCAGCACATCCTGGCCTTTACCTGAGGACGTATGATGGCGGCTTGGATTCCAGTTATTAACATCAGCCAACATCCAATGACCGTGTACACCAGGGACTGCAGAGACATGCAGGGATACTTTTTATCTAATATCTTTAACCTGTGGCGTTTAGTAGAAATCTGAGTGATGGAATCATAACTTTTACAGCATTCTGAACTAAACGGCTTCATTCATTCATTCATATTGAATCATTTCTTTTCTTAAATTTAATGAGTGGTAAATGTACTCACCATGATCAAGGCCACTTTGCTCTCCTTGTGGGCTCCGTAGGCTCCCAACACGGTAATCATCACCGTGATGCAGCCCACAATGAAGAGAATGAAGAGTTTGGTGGTGCGACCCTCCAGCTGTGGACAGAAGTGTAATGAAAAGGTTAGAGGGCTTTGTCTGTTTGTCCCCATGTGTTACATTTATGTTTGAATGTGTCCTCACGTTGTGTCCTCCTCGAATGTTCGTGAAGAACTGGCACCACAGAGCGAGGACGATGGCCACTCCACCAACAACCTGAACAAACACAGTCTGGTTAGAGCTGCTGGATCCTTTAAACACAACCAGGACATGAAATGACTGCACAGCCACACATGTGGACGAGCGCAACAACAAACTCTGAAAGTAAGAACAAACATGTTGTGTTTATGTTGCTTTATTTTACTCTTCTAAGCTTCGGTTTCATTTAAATGTAAAAAAATATGGTTATTTCTGTTTTACTCACCATGAAGAATATGTTGAAGACGGTGAAGATGCGTTTGAGGCAGATGTTGATCTGAGCCATGTTTGCAGCTGGAAAATGCAGTCAAAATAACAGTACTGTTCCCAAAGTCCAGACGAGCTCCGACTGCAGCGAAGTGAAGTGAGAGGAGAGCAGCAGTGAGCTGCTTTTAAGCGTTTCAGGGCTCCGCACACAGAGCGGCGTCATGGATATGTTGGATACGGAAACTTCCAAGAAATGGATAGAGAATAAAGGAAACCAATTTAAGAGCTTCCTCTTTGTTTTTCCAGGAAACCTAGCGGAGATCACTGGGTTCGTAATAAAGGGCGGTGGAAAAATTAGTCATTCAACAGGAGGAGAGGCCGCTTACTGAAAGCCAGCTTATTTTCACGGCACCTGAACAAAATGTATTCCGTTTATTGTTTTTTTTGTTTTTTGTTTTTTGTTTTTTTTATAAAAAAATGTACATTTCATAGGCTGTAAGTATATTCTCCTGAAATCCCAAAATAAAAATGTTTTGGGATTTAAAATTCTTTAAGTTATTTAAGTATAATGATTAAAAAAACAGACATCGGGGGTTTTATTAATGTAATTTCTGGTTCAAATGTCTTTTAACTAGATGAGTTTCACAACCTGAAACAACGGAATAAAACAAAGACATGTCTGAACATTAAATCATAATTTTTACCATCTCATAGTCAAGCTTTTTGCAACACCTGACATTCACCTAAACCTGGGTCAGCCGTGGCACTAACATGACAGAGGGCTGAGTGAGGAAGATAGCATTTTACAGCATTTGGAAATGGAGTCATACTCTGCTGTCAGGAGATGAGGTGGAAGAAGGTCAGATATTGGAAGCAAGAACATGGAAGCTCAAAGGAGGACATAGATGAGGACCCTGAGCAGAGTTAAAGTGGCGACACTCAAATACCATTATGGATAAGCTAGGGATCTGCCAGCCTGTGTGGTCTCACGTTCCAGAAGTTTATTCCCTGAGCAGGGACTGCGTGACAGCAGATCACACGGTCCCTGCTCAGGCTCATCAAAAGCTGGTATGAAGCTTTGGCCTTCCTCCACCTCACCTTCTGATGTCTGGAGGTCTGACTCTTCTTCTACATATTCACGCGGAGACGAAAGTACATGCATGGTACAGTACATGCGAGTGAAATTCTTGTATGCGAGCTTCACAAGCAACAGAGTTGTGCAAAAATACAATAACGTAAAACAAGCAAAATATAAGAATGGCTAAATCTGAGTGTAATAAATATATGTACAATATAAGAGTGTATGCATTACTGGATGTGTATACTAAATATGTTTTTGTTTTTTTGTTTTTTTTATGTGTGTGTATACATATTTTACAAATTAAATAGATTAAACCATAAAATAAAATATATAAAATATACAGAGGTTGGTAGTTGAGACGTGCAAAACAAGTAGCATTTATATACAGTGTGGAGTGCATAATGTTGTTGAATGTGGGTGAGGTGTCTATGAAGTGTTCAGCAGTCTGATGGCCTGATGGAAAAAGCTGTCTCTCAGTCTGCTGGTTCGGGACCGGATGCTGCAGAACCTCCTTCCTGATGGAAGTAGTCTGAAGAGTTTATGGCTGGGGTGACTGGAGTCCTTGATGATCCTCCCCGCTTTCCTCAGGCACCGCTTCCTGTAGATGTCCTGGAGGGAGGGAAGCTCACCTCCAATTATTCTTTCAGCACACCGCACCACTCTCTGGAGAGCTTTGCGGTTGTAAGCGGTGCTGTTGCCGTACTCTCCCTGTAATGGATGCTCCCGTGTGTACGCGGACTAGTGTGCTCTTTAGTAATGTGTGGTAGAGGTGGCACTTTTATTTTTGATATTGTAAATAAATTAGTACTTTTGGAAAGTCAGAAGCTGTTGCTCATTCGCTATCCACCTGCACACCTCCGCGGCTGACTTCATCTCCACCGCACGTTACAGTGTGGACGTAGCCTTAATAACAACATTTAACGTGCTTTACCTTGTAATTTCCAATACTTAGGACACTGTTATATTTCTCACCCGATACAAAAGGTGTGAAGATTGTTTCCAGAAGCATTATGGGAATTGTATTTCCAAACTTAAAATATGTGTTTGTAATGTAAATAAATGACAGACCCGTGGTTAGAGAAGTTAAACTTTATTTAGTTTCACAGGAAACATTAAATTTATCTTATTATCCAAAAAGAGCTTTCAGAAACATTTCTTAAATAAACTTGAGTATCTTAAATAAATAAATATCAAAGATGTTCAACACTCCATTTTAACGGCAATAATTTCTCAATAATTAAACAACTTTCAAGGAAATTTCCAGAAAAACCTGAAACCATGCCAAATAAATTTCCAGTAGTTAAATATATGCATGAAAATGAATTTGGGTTCCTTTCAAGGACACTTCCCATAAAGGGGTCAGAAATTAAATGCCGCTAAAATAAAGCACTGCTTGATGTTAGCAGCCTCGGACACTTTCAGGTGGTGGCGGCGTCGTGCACCGGGCAGCGTCAGAGCCCTTTGGGTTTTTAATCCGGTTAAGGTGAACTCATCAAGGGAGAAGCTGAGATGCAGAACGAGGCGATCCAGGAGCGAGCGAGCTTGGCGGAGGCGACGGAGAGCAGGCGCAGAAATGATTCAGGGTCGAGTGTCTTTTACAAGACACGGCCGATGCTTCTAAAGTTTGCATCGTACAAAATATAATTAACACATTCTAAAAATATCTCTCTTTGCCACAGAGCGCCACACCTGTCCACACCAGAACACTAAATATGGAACAAAATCCTCCCATTTTTTAAAATGTCGGCTTAAAAAGTCACAAAGATCTATAAAATGTCTGAAAGCTAGCTGTGGAGATGTTTCCATCAAATTTAAAGGCGACACAAAAAACATTCAACAAGTTACAACTTCTCACATTTGAGCTCCACCTCCATCTGTTTTCTGATTAAAGATTTAGTGAAAAAAACTTCTAAAACCTTTCAGATATAGCCTCTGCAGAATTTAGTTTTCACCACCAGGGGGAAGCAGTTTCTTCGTTCATTTTAGCATTACTTCAATTTTTCAATATGTGCTGCAAATAATGTTTACATTGACTCACTGCACCATCTTGTGGTGCTAAATGGTATTACATTAAGGTACAACTCAGCCTTGGTTTACGTTTAAGGCGGCATCTCTCCAACACCACACACAGGTGTTATGAAAATAAAGTTGTAGCTGTGTTTCTTAATATTCAGCAATATTTATAGATTTAGTTAATTATGTAAGGTTTTAAACTATTTTTAAATAAAGTCTTTAAAACGCAGCAGGAAAAAGGAAAATCTCAGATCTAATTTTCCAGTCCTTTTCCACTGCTCTTCATATGAAACTCTGGGGGCTTCTGTTTGTAGGACTTTCATAATGATGGTGGAGCTTTAGAGGGCGTGGACCTGAGATTGGTCAGTGAAGATGAGTGTTTAATGTAAGCTGCACCAAAATACATACAGCAAAAAAGAAGAAACGACACCAAGCATTTAAAAAAAGAAGAAGAAAAAAGAAACCCGAGGCAATGTGAAGCTTGGCGTTACCCGACAAACCCTTGCCAGGCACATTCCAGAGGTTCGAGGACAGAGAAACAGGTCAAATAGTAGAATTATTAACTTTTTCAAGAAAATCTTCTCAGATTTGAAGAAAGCACCCGTATGTGCCCGAGAACTAAAAGTTTATTTTATTTGGGATTTAGTCAAAGTAAATCTGCAGTGGTCTCAGCTGAGGTAGGTGAGGATGACAGACTGGATGGGCAGCCTGCAGACTGGGCACAGCTTGTTCCTCTTCTTCAGCTTCCTGGCACAGACGTAGCAGGACATGAGGTGTCCGGTGCGTCCGTGCACGATGCAGCCGTTCTTTGGTCGCGACTGACAGATGAGGCAGGGGTCCAGACACGAGTCCGGCAGACGCCACTCCGCCGACATGCTGCGCTCCATATCGGGGACTTGCGTGGTAGGAGGAGCAGCTTGAGCTGCAGCTGGAGCTGGGGAAGGTGAGAGAAGCTCCTGAGAATCAATGGAGGATGAGTATGAGGAAGAGGAGGGCTGGGATTCGGGAGTCCAGAGCTTCTCCTGCGAGTAGGATGAGGAAGGCTGGGAGCATGAGAGAAGATCCTGGGAGTTTGGTGCGGAGGAGGCGGAGTCAGCAGCGGCGGAGGAGCATGTGGAGTCTGACGCACACTGCGAGTGCAGAGGAGGAGGAGTTTTTAATCTTTTCCCATCCGGAACGTCGACTCCATTCTCCTCCACGTCAGAACCTGCAGGACACAAATCAATCGATCGATTAGCAGATTATCTGTCACCGAAGATAAAACTGACATCAAGCTGCAGTGAGGGGAAAAAAGTGAACCAGTCAGCACCTGCAGGTTCTTACCTGAACTGAACGTATCTGTGCTTTTCTGGAGCGTTTTTGATTAAATTATTTGAACAACAACAATAATAATAATAATAATAATAATAATAATAATAATAATAATAATAATAATAGGAGGAAGAAGAAGAAGAGACTTAAAAATGATTTCTACATTCATTTTGTGATTGGCCATTCATTAGAAAGTGGCTGCAGATAGAGATGTGCACCAAAACTCGAGTATCAGCTACATAGATCTGAGATGAGGTGTACAGCAGCAGCTTGTCTCTTTTTTCCTCTCTGACTACTGATTCGTTTTCTAAAGTGTCGCTTCAGTATTCTGATGTAGACCATGATCATCAGTGGTTTTACGTTGGCTGTGTCTGACTAATATGAAATAATCTGAGTGATGTGTAATTCTGCACAGGTGTGTTGACATTGGCACACAGTGACATTCGACCTGGTTTTATAGACTGAAGTTATGTTAAATGAAGGAGTCCAAACTTCATTGACCTTTGAAACGTCTGTGTCCTCCTCCTTTCATTTACACCTCTTTGACAGCAGTACCCCGAAAACAAACTACTTTGGTCTCTGTAGACATGATAAGATTTACCTGGAGGTTCTTTGGCAGCTAATAGGTTGGTCGGCTTTGTGGGTAGGGCTTTAGGGCTGGAGGAGGTGCAGTTGACAGACACCTCAGGTAGCCAATCCTGGCGCAGATCCCAGCAGCGGAGGCAGTTTCTGGGCAGAGGAGGGTTCAACTCATCGCATTTCGCACAGCGCCAGTAATCCTGCGAGGACAACACTCCATTACACCTGAACAACGTGCTTAAGTGTGTGCGTTCGTGTAATCTGTGTGTTTGTGCAGCAACTCACAGCTTCAGTAATCTCTGTGTCTTCATCAAAGGAGTCGTCGTCATCTGCTTCAAAGATTGTGACCTCATATACCTGCAGCACACGGACGGGATGGCTGTTAGTAACGGTGTCGAGCTAAGGTAGCTGTTTAATGGCCAGCTCAGTCTATTAAGTGGTTCTTACCTGATCATCAGCAGAGAGAGAAGCATCATCTTCATTGTAATCATCTGAATCTATGGACTCGACTTCAAATTCAACACTGAAGTTGTCGCTGTCAGAGTCTGACGCTGCGTCCGTGACCTCTGATCTCCCAGACTAAACACGCACAGAGTCCACATTACACATGATACATCAATACAGGCTCAATAAAACACTGATTGTGCGTTGTGCTTACTGTGCTGTGCGAGTCAGATGATTGGCTGCTGTGTCTTTCCCGCCCGCTCCCAAGTCCTCCAATCACACACCAGGACAGGCTGTCGTCGAACGTCAGCGAGTAGCTATCAGACCGTCTCCTTTTCGTGCCTCCCTCTTCCTCATCCTCCTCTGAGTCTTCCTCAACATCCTCGTTGTCTACACTGTGTGAAGGACCTGCAGACAAAAGGTGGGCGGAGTTTGGTTAAACAGTTAAACACCTTGAATGCAGTTGTGGTGGAGTTAGTGCTGGTACCTCTTGAGGAGAAACTCACCTGGCTCATTGCTCCTGCAGCTCCACCTCCTCCTCCTTCTTCTCCTCCTCCTGTCAGGCGATGAAGAGCGACCTTCCGTTTCTGCCGCCTGAAAGCACAAACACATTTTTGAGCTGATTTTGAAACTTTTAAACTCTTGTTGGGCCACAGAATAATCACCACACTCCACTGTAAAATCTGAGGACTTTTAAATTAGATTATACACATTAGATTTGTTTATGATCATCGTCCCCATAAAGGTTCAATTTCTCCCAAACACAAAACAAAAAAGTCACAGGAAGGCAAGAAGGAAACACTGCGGAGTTTCCTGATGTGCAGCCAGATGTGTTTGATTAAACCGCTGACAGAACAGAAAAAAGGAGAAAGCATGTGTTGGAGTATGTGTGTTAATAGGATAACGTGGCTTGTGGTCTAATGCCACAATTGAGTTAACTGGGAATACAGGAAAACACTTTGTTTGTTGGTTTTTGGGGTTATTTGTCTTTAAAAATTCGGCTGCAGCTCTACTCTTTAAATTCACCGCCGCCCTCTTGGATTGTTAAGCTGGGGTTACTGGGACTGCTTTGACTCAATCAAGAATTCACTATAATAGCGGTTTGAGTGCTCAGTAAGAGTAGAATGTTTCTGTCTGTAATTCAGAAGGAAGTCAGTGAAAGTGTCGGTAAAAATATTCCTCAGTGAAGACTGCAGCAGCGTTTGTGCTTCTTAGGTGGACTCATAACTGGAGTTGAGTGCACCTGGAAGTAATTCTCTCATAAGCTGGAATGGTTCAGAGGTTGGAGCTTGTGAAATGGTCCAAAATAGCCTGTGTGAATAGCACAAGCTGAAATTTTACTTCGAATTTATTCTAAACGTCCTAAATGCTGCGCTCACAGCATTTAAAAAGTGATCAGCAGCGAGGGAAAGGAAGCTGAAGGTACGTAAATGTGAAAGAACAAACCCGGGCCAGAAATATCGAAGGTTTATCTGGCAAAAACACAACAGATGTAGAGAATCCAAACATGGTGTGCATCTTACCTCCGTCCTTCTGTCTGTCTGGCTGCTGCTGTGTGGCTCACTCAGACTTGTTGTTGATTCTAAGAAAGAGAGTGTTTGTCAGAGTCAGAGCAGCAGGATATCATCTATATATACACAAACACACACACCCTCAATATTTAGAAGCTATGCCTTTATCCTCCAGAAGGAAAAAGCAGGTGGAGGTCTGACATTTCATCCCCAAAAGTCAGAAAAACAAGTTCATTTGGAGTCAGTTGGTGTTTATACAGAAACTGCTAAATTTGGAAAGCCCTTGGTTTTCCACACGTGGGTAAGACTGGAAACTTTCGGAGCACGAAGGCTGCAGTGTTGCATGGCTTCATTAAATATGAAGAAGTTAATGCGGAAAAACAAATTAGCTGATTCTGTGGTGATCAGGTGTAAACTTTATTCTTACTACGAAGACCTCAGCTGTATTTAATAATGAGCCTCGTGTGTAAAATGTGATTCCTACCTGGACTCCTGACAGCCACCAGGTTCTTGGTGATCATTGCAAACAGAACCCTGAAACAGGAAAACATCACGTATTTTATTTACAGGGGTTTTTTTTCCTTTTAGTGAATCTGAAGGACCAAAAGCTTCATCCTCTTCCACTCACTCACCGCGGCTCTTTCACGGAGAAGCTGTCGACTCCCAGCACACGGCCCAAAGCATCCTGGGCGCAGTGGACGATGTGTTGCTGCTTCTGGTCGTACAGCTGCTTCTGGATGATGTACTGACCCAGGTAGAACATTACCTGAAAAAAAAAAAAAAAAAAAACAGAAACATAATGGGACGATTGTAGGATGCACAGACAACAGCCAATCAGCTTCTCAGAGTCCTCCTGAAACTTGGGGAACAGGCATATGAATTGCTAATTATTACATTTGGGTGTTTTGTTATTGTGGTTTTTAAACATCAGCAATTTTACCAACATTACAAGACTGCAGTCAAATTAACTGAAGTTATGCACTCTGAAAAAGGAACAGGATAAGCTGAGTTTCTTTTCAAGTATTTTCCGAAACTAATTTTATTTCCATTTTAAAACTACCAAAAATGCTTAATATGCCGGAAAAATCCTCATAATACGGTCTGCTTGCAGAGACGAATGAGAAAAAAGAAATTCAAGTCAAAGACGATGAGCTCAAAAAGAAAACAAAACAATGTATAAATAAATAACACGTCTTAACACAACGAAGACCACTGCCCCCATTTGGATTCCACGATGGTGGAGCTAAGGTTTGATTTTCTCTTTTGCAGTTCACAAAATGACACTGAAGACTGGTATAATAGTGAGATGCAAATGACCAGGATTTAACCTTCAAAATAAAAGACCATGACTGGCGACTGTCCAGAAATTAAAAAGTGTCTATATGTGGGAAACACTACAGACATAAGACTGAGAGGGAGAAGGAGTCGAATAGGGAATTCTGGAAAAATCATGAGGATGAACTAAAGGAGAGCTGAGGTGAGTCTCAAAGTTTTGCTTTTTTCACACCGTCTTCATTAAAGGGCCAAAACACCATTTTTTCTGCATTGGCAATAGATCCTCACAGTGACCAGTAATTTCCAGCTACCACACAGCTCGATCACACCAGTGTACCGATGGAAAGAATCAGCTTGGTCAGAATCACGATATCAGCAATAACGGCAGAGAGTCTGAAACTTTCAGGGGCAACCAGCAGTGACGTGTCAACCGAGTGCCACAAATGTCAATGACAGCAACGACAGCGTGCGAAATCCCCTCCTGCAACTCAGGGTGGGCGGGTCCCACGGTAGCCTTCGGACTTTTCTAAACTTTCAGAGAAGCAACTGAAGCGAATAAGAGCGCAGTTCAGTGTAGTAAATACAATAAAGGGGTTACCTAGGCAACCAGAGCCTGGAACATCCACTATTGACGCGCGATGAGCAAATTGCTTCCCGTTTAGCTGTACGAAAGCAAAAAGAACAATCAAACACTTAAAATAGTTTTGCACTTATAGTTTGTAAAGTTTCTTAAGACTTTCTGCAACTTTCTGTCTTTCATTACAGCCTGCCTATTTTTTTTAAAACATTTTTCTTTTTTTGCATGCCAAAGAGCAAAGTGAACTGGACTTAAATATCTTGTTTGTGTGCACAAACTTGGCCGAATAAAGATGACATGCGCGTTTCTAATAACAATTTTTAAATATTGTAACACCAGACACTATATTTCACATTTTATAATTTTTATTTTGCTGAGCTCATCCTGCATTTTACTTTATTCAGCCGATTTTATTATAGCTGTGTCTAATGTTTTAGCTGCTGTGATAGCAGATTTTTGGACAGAAAAAGCATATTTAATCTCACTCACTGTATCAGTATCCACAACGTATTACTACAAACTTCACCACAAGGTGGCAGTGTTTCATCATAAAGTGTGCAACTGCAGTATGAGGCAGATTTTTTTTATGCAGGAGGGGGCAGCGGTAGTAAAGAAAGTTCTGGGTTCATTCATTCATTGCTGTCCGTGAATGCAGGTCCGGTAACAGTCCTAACACCACCTGACGACACCCCTCACACATCAAAGCCGACAGAAAGACCGTCTCAAAGCTCCCGGTGAAATGTGGAGCAGTAAATGGAAATGCCGTACCTCCTTCATGGTGAAAACATCTTTAGTGGCTCCAGCATGCTGCAGCAAAGAGCAGAACTCTACCTTTGGTCTCACCTGAACGCACAGAGAGAGGAAAACGTTAAGTCACACAGTCAGTGAAGAGTTACGAGCACACGGAGAAGTCGGGAACTTGCCGCCCTCACCAGTTTGTTGTCGTCCTCTGCGGACCAGGTGTTGGTATCACTGTCGGCTGACATGGTGAAGCTGATTGTCCCTGCACACCAACACACAGCAGATTATTATAGATTACAGAAACCAGTACAGGAATATTAAAACAGGATAGATTTGGAAAAAGCGCTCCTAAAGTAAATCTTTTTCACAGTTTAAGACAGATTAGGCATTCATCATTAGCATTAGTTATATTTCTTTGAAGTCCTACCCCTCCACCTGCGGCACTGCAATATAGACCCGGACACAGAAAGTATAATCCCAGGCTTACTGTGTAAATATTATCATCTTCTTCGTCTGAGTTTAATCTGCCTGGTTTAAAAAGTTAATTTAACCTTTTAAGATGATGCAGGTTTGTTTAAAGCATGCTGACCGCCTGGTGTTGCCTGAAAGGAGCGGGTTCCTTTTCTGTGTTTTTATTTTGCTTACATAAAAACACAGCTGGAGGAAAGGGACGAGGGCCACTGAGCCTCCAACTGTGGATCATTTAACTGAAGAAACCAGGCACGTGTCGAGCTGATACTTGGATCAGATATTGGTAATGAAAAAAGCAGATCAATGTGGCCAATCTATTGAAATCTGTCCTCTGATTACTAGATTTATTACTCTGTGATGCAGCAAAGGAAAAAATATTCATTTGTGCGTTTACAAAATTCAGTTTATTCATTCAAGACTGGTACGGGATTTGCATTCTGTACTGCAAACACCTGCAGTCAAGGTACTTGTACACTAGGAATGGATCAGTGCATCCTCACCTGAAAGTCTAAGGCACCCTACCTGACAGACGTTTGTGTATTTCCCTATTTGATAAACAAAAATATTTTTTTAACCTTGAATAAATTGTAGTTCACCTTAAAAGAAAAAACAAGCCTAATAGGGCTGTGCGATATGACCAAAATCTCATATCCCGATATAAGACATTTATCGTCCCGCAAACGATATATATCACAAAAATTTTACATTTTCTATAAAATTCTGTGAGTCACGGGCAACTCCACTTGCTTGAAGTGTTTTCAGCTGGGTGTCGTGTACCTGAAGTCAAGTGTTTTGACCGATGCATGAAACTATACATTTTTAGACATTAGTTGTAATGGCCGCCATTTTCTTTGTGAGTATTTATTACACGGCGTGCTGTGGCGAAAAGCCTGTTCTAACGTCTTGATGCATTCTCAATCATCCAGGAAAGTAAATCTCCAAAAGTTGAATCTGTTCATCTGGACGTAGCGTTTTGTGGGAGAAACGTTTCGTCACTCACCCAGCGTTCCTCCCTGTCCAGGATGTGTACATGATGAGGATGTACACATCCTGGACAGGGAGGAACGCTGGTTTGAGCGCGGAGTCAAGGAGGCCATTTACGTGAAAAGGGAAAGACCATCTCTGAATCGAGGAGGGGGCCTAAGGGTACATCTGTCACCATCTTACAACGCTGTAATTGCAGCCATTCCCCAACTCTCTGTGAATGGTACTCATGGCCATTGATCAGTGTTCTTTGATCAGTGGGTTTTGGTCAGTGATTGTTGATCAATGGTCATGGGAATTTGCATAATTATGATTAAGGAACTGACCTCACAGCCCATTGTTCCTTCAGTGGGCTGGTTTCAGTCATTATGCAAATGTACTGTTTATAAGGTTTGGGGAAACCTGCAGTCAGCTGAGACTGAAGAAGTCACTTGGATGAGTGACGAAACGTTTCTCCCACAAAACGCTACGTCCAGATGAACAGATTCAACTTTTGGAGAGCCTGTTCTAACGTTTGATCTACTGTTTATTTTGAGCACCTGACGGCTCTTTTCAGCTTCTCATCCGTAAACTCTCCGCATACTATTTCACGTAATTCAGTCATTTTTTGAAAAATCTCAACAGGATCCTCAGCTTTATAAACAAGCGGACGGCGGAGCCACACGCTGGGTTTACCGTCGTTGTTGCTAAAGACAACGTGTAAAAACAGTCTCTTGTTCGTCCATAGTGTGGTTATTTTAAATATAAGAGAAAGAGAGAACTGTAAGAAATGAATATAGCCACTACAGTGACCATCAAAACGATGAAAAAATATTGCCGTAAACAGCTTATTTAGTGACACTACAAAACAAACAATAGCGTAACATGAAACGATAGACGTTTTCATATCGTTATATCGAACAGCCCTAAAGCCTGGAGATTTTTATTTTTGTGGAGGGCAGAAACCTCTTTGAGCAATAATCTGATCTAAATACTGAGTTCAACTGTAAACTCAGGAGCACAGGTATCAGTGCAGATATTACCTGTGACTGTAATTAACAGGACATTTACTGATGTAAGCGGCTCATATTTACAGTATCTGATCAGTTGTGACCTGACATGTTGTTGAGATGAAAAGCTCTAAAATCAAACTTATGGAAGATCTCTTTGTTTCTGTGATGTACAACTGGAATATAAATAACCACAAATATGTGCACAGGCTCCCAGCCAAACTGATACCGAGCCAGGATTTCATAACCGGTGCATCACAAATTTTCGTTCAGAACAGAATGTCACTTTTCAACAGGCAAATAAAGCAGGAAAATTTAAAAAACATCACACTCTCAGACAGAATATACTTACAGATATAAAACAAATATTTACAGAAAACAATTCACAGAAGCTTGTAAAAACTTTGTGTCAGTTTTGCTTAAAAAGTGACTGAATCTTTGCTTGTTTTTAACAACACAGACATGTAGTCCTAACACAACACCTAACAGACAGATCAACTCAATTACCACCCAGTCTTTTTGCATTAGCACCAGGTCAATGCTTAATAAATCAGCTGTTAAAAGTCTAAAATGTTTTCCAGTATTCAAGGAATAAAATGAAGTCCTTACCAGTATATGCAGGGGAAATGAAGGAGTTTTAGCAGCTCATCTTGTGCAAATAACGGCAGATAAAGTGCAGAGAGAGTGGAGCAGGGCAGAGCTGCAGCCTCTTATAGTCCTGCTCAGACATGTCAGGACTAGACCAGTTTAAAGGCCTGGCCTAGTCTGACTGGGGCCTATCATGTCCTGACTCAGCTGTACTCATGTTTGTACGACTGGAACAGCTGATTCAATCATAGAGCTTCTGTAGACAAGCCAGGGCTAGTCTGCAATGACTCATCCCATCTAAGTGACATAATCACACTAACCAGAGTGCTGGTTATCTCACTAACCAGGACTAGTCTTAGCCAGATAACCAGGGCCAAATCAGGGGCGCAACATCTGCTTGATCCGAGCACAGGGAATAGGGAAGATCAGCGCAATACTTAATTCTCCAATTTATTATTTATCCCAACCAAAAGTGTTTTTTTACATATACATTTTCTTTCTGGTCTCAAGTAAAAAAAAAACAACAACACAAAATTAGACCTAAAAAACAATATATTAAAAAGTCATAAATAAGAGTTCTTCTATTCTATTTCTGTTACATTTTCTGTTTTCAGTTCTTTGTTTCTTGTTTATTTTTTATTATACATTAAAAAAAAAAAATTAATATTTTTTCTTTGTTTCAGTGTTAGTTTGACACTTCTGTTTTTTAGTAAATGTAGCTTTTTGAAATGCACAGACTTCTGTTAAATAATGTAACATGGACAGGTTGGCTTAAAGGCCCATTCAGATTTTTTTTTAAATCAAAAACTGTAAAATCTAGTTTTTATTTTGATTAACAAATATGTGGTTTCACACTTTTTAGTTTAAATCTCATTAACTAAGATGACTAAGGATGGACCTTGTTCTTTCTGTTACTGTAAAAAGACACATACTGATTGGATTTTAAACTTTCCAACAACCCTGGAAAGCACCGCCTATGAGACTGGGTTTTTTTTACAGTTTCCAGCAAAGCAAAAAAACAAAAACAAATCTAAGCTTTAAATTGTGGATAGTTTGATATGTTTACACACTGATCTGAGTGGTACTAAACAGAGTTATGTCATCAAAACTTTGCTGCACTTCCCCACTGAAAGCCCTGTTTCCACAGAGGTGCAGGACTTTTTTTTTTTAAGTGCACCCACACAGTTCAGAGGTGTAAACTACAAATGGCAGCGGCTCAGAGAAGGAGCAGACCAACCTGACCACAGTACACCGCGACAGCAGCACTCAAAGTCACGCTCAACAAAAAACAGCCGTAAGTTTATCTGTTGATTTACCGGCTCACCAGTGACATAAGTTTAAAGTTCACATTTTTCTAATAAAGATTTCCTTTTTTTTTTTTTTTTTTTGCAGGAATAATTCGCAAACAAAAACAAAACATACATGACATTTAAATATCTGTATGGGCCAAACTATGTGGTATTCCCAGGTACAGGTTTGCTCTTTGGGGATGGCACCCAACTCATTTGACATCTGCATCTGACGGTT
This sequence comes from Oreochromis aureus, assembly GCF_013358895.1. Lineage (NCBI taxonomy): Eukaryota > Metazoa > Chordata > Actinopteri > Cichliformes > Cichlidae > Oreochromis > Oreochromis aureus. The sequence goes on along the minus strand of NC_052958.1, from coordinate 19,931,629 downwards.
ACTGCTAAATATCTGATCAAAATCTCCATTAATCTGGGTTAAATTAAACATCCAACCGGGTTAAAAATTGAGCTTTAGGATTGGCTTAACGCTGTCTGTCTGCATACGTTCATGTTCAGATCGCTGGACAAACAAAAGTGTCCTATACACCCACTACAACCCTGTTTTAGGTAGTTTTCCTTTGACTCGGTGGGGTTTTTTTAATAGTAAAAAAATGACTTTGTTGCTTTTGTTTTGCTTCTCTGTAGCTTAGAGTATATTCTGATTTAAAGCAGCAAACAGATCAGAAACTGCTGAGAATATGAGATATTCTCAGGCATCTTAAAGCAAATCAACATAATTTCATTAAAAGCATAAAATCCATCAGATCAAATTGTATTGTTTTTGGTTGTTCAGGTTTTTTCTTTTTTTCTGAGTTGAATAAACCCAGATATAAATGAAGATGATTGTTTTATGCTTTTTACTGGGCTATGTAGCTTTTAGTAACCATCTTATTTCTTGTCATGATTTAACTTCTGAGGTGTTTTTGTTTTACTAACAGCATGTGGTCACTGTTTCCCAATTACTAATCTATTGATTTTGTTTAACATTGTCTACACAGTGCTGTGGCTGTAACCTCTCTACTTCACAGTCTTCCACCTGGAATAAAACCGCATTATGAAGAAAGTTTTGCTTGCTGTTTCAGACCCAGAAATTAAACTGCTTGTAATAAAATTTAACTCAAATTGCTGACACAACTATGATAATCTAATGAATGCAAAAATGTGAGGCAAATAAACATGTTTAACCTTATATTATGAAGGATTATTATTATTAACTTTATCTGCATTGAATTGTGAACATACTCAAAATGCTTAAACTAATTATCTTTACAGTGCCACTTTTACTACTTCAGCCTGAGTGATCTTATGGCTTTTCCTGTGTGCACCACTTCCCCATGTCTTCTGTTTTTACGAGCACATCACTAGTTTCCAAAACTGATATTGCATACAAATAAACTTCTTATTTTTTAAGGATCCTAAAAGAGCTGCCTAGGTGAAGCCAGTACACTTTGTACTTGTATGGCTATGCTTTTGCTCTCGAGTGTGTAATTTTTCCCCGCAAACAGCTGACCGGCTGTGTGAGTCAGCTGCTAAACCGTGACAACTCAGAGAGGCAGGAAGGTTTGCCCAGACATGTCCCGCTCACTCTCCTCTGTCTGAGTTTCTGTCTTACACAAACAGATCTGAGAGAGCCCGGCCGGAGCCTTTCATCACCTCTGAATATATTATCTCACACTCATCGGAGGAAAATTAATGAGCAGATACTTCAAACTGACCGCAGACTTCAGGAGCTAAAATTAAAGGCCGATTATTGTTTTGTCTGCAGAACGAGGTACTAAAGAGCTCAATTGCTGGCTGCTAACAGTGGACAAAAACACACATCTACTTAAAACTTTATGCATGAAGCAAAAACAATATTTAGTAATACATTTCTATAAATCAGATGTAAAAGCGCCTCTATCTGAACAGTTAAATCCAATTTGCTCTGCGGTATTGACGGCTAACGCTGAAGCTTTAAATATACTTTTTAAATATCCTTTAAACAGTAATTAAAAAAACCGCAGAGACTAGAAACCCACCAAAAGCGTTAGTGTTAAAGCACAAAGGGTCATTTTAGAGTGTTCTTTTTATCTTACCAGGATTGAGCAGACGCACTTGAGTTGCTAGAAAGCAGCGTCCACGGCGCTACTTCTCAACGCGTGTCAACTTGATCAGGAAACCCCGAGGCTCCGCGGCCTGCTAGCCACAATATGCTAACAACTTGCTAACGCGGACTTCTGCTGCAGTTAGAGCGCTAAACTCTGGCGCAGAAAAGTTTAGCCGTTATTTACGCACATTTCTAATTCACTTGTGATGAAATAATATCCAACAACGACGTTAATCCAACAGTTTCCCGGACAGTTGAGCTACTTCCACTTAGTGTTTACAACGCTCAACACTAAAAGGCTGCGACTTAGTCAGATGGCGCCCCTAGTGGCTAGGAAGCCGACACTTTCTCAATTCAAATCCCCAAACACACTGATACAACAGTAAAAGCATTAATCATCCAATCATCCAATCTGAGCAGTTTGGGCCATAAAATTCCAGCCAAAATGAAAGAATACATTATTCATTTCAAAATAAAGTCCAGTCTACATTCGCAGGACATGTTAAAATATGATCAGTAAATTGCTAATGTTTTATATGAAATTATTTTACCTCAAATCTATACATATGATCATGCTTTCCATTTTTAAAGAAATTTATATGACATGACCCAGAGCTGTGGGAAGTGTGGGGTGAAGTGGAGGCTGTAAAGGTATTCATGTTACAATGAAGTCATATTTTTGAGATTGATGTATATTTTACCCCAGTAGCACATGGTTTGGAAATATTTCTTACATAAATAACTGCATAGTTTTTAAATAAAGAATTTGTTTATATGTACATATATTAATTTTAAAACTGTCAAGAGATTTATTCTAAAGACACTTCTTCAGCTAAGAGTCTAAGGGCAGAAACACACAGACGCTGCAGCATTTACTTGTATACAAGGGCGATCACAGAACGCTCACACCAGAGTGGGGGCCCTGCGATGCGCGCTCCGTTACCGCTCTGGTCTTTATTTATATACAAAGCAATACAACGGTGAATACGTCTATTCATAGGCAGAGGAATTTTTAGTGCGTAGGGAGTGAAGATAAGAGTGGTTCAGGTGTATGTGTGTGTGTTGTGAGATTCAGAAGGACGCGGCCCCTCTTCTTGTTAGAGAGCGCAGATAAAAGTGTCCAGCTCTCCTCTTCCTGCTTGTTCAGCTATTATCGCTGTGAGAAAGAATTTATAAAACAGTCTTGTAGTGGACAACAGTCTAAGTCATCAAAAGGTCAACATACAGTATTCTATCATATGCAAACTTATATCATTAAAAGCTTATACTGACTACTAAGTACAATTTTCCATTGACAAAAACCCAAACTGGCACCTGTGCCAGCTCGTGTACTGGGACCTGCTTCTAATTAAAATACACAAGGCACTACAGGAAACAGGCTTTTATTTTTTTTATTTTGCAAAAAACAGACAATCGAAAAACAAAACAAAACAAAAATCAACAGCGCTTCAAACACTGCTATGTGTGTGTGTTTCTTCGTTCATGACTGCAGTTCATAGCCCAGCGGGTCGACTCCTCGGTCCAACAGAGCGAGAGACGACTCCCTCAGTTTCTGCAGAAACCTCCTCAGTTCCTCCTTAGAGAACACCTGAGAGCAAGAGGAGAGGGACGAAGAGTGAAAACAAAGAAGCAGAAACCAGGAATTTCCACAAACTCAAGTTTCATGTTCCAGTACAGCTGATGTGAGTATGATCTATCAAATCTGAGTATGTTCACCCCTAGTTAAGTCTGTCCTTAAGTAGGGAAAGAAAATCTTCATTATAAATGGACCTGCAATACCACGATTCACCATGGCAACCGGTCGTTTTAGAGAAATACTGAAGTCATTTTAATCAGCTTAGTCAACTCCATGATCACAGACAACATAAAAGTTCATATAATTTTAGTTTTTATATCTGATGTTTACCCCACTTTAATTTTCATCAGACGAAGATGGAATCCTAATTTTATATTTGCTTTTAAATTTAATTAATCAGCTGTAACCCGAGAGGGACAAAACTAAATAAATAAAAGTAAGGCTTTTCCAGTTAGTCAGCTGTGAGACATTTTTCCATCAGTGACTAAGTACAACACGATCAATGACTGATCATTGAGATCACTGATCAGTGTGATCTGTGTCTGTAGCTTTACACAGATCTGTTTGTTTCTCAGTAATGTAAATGTTTCAGAGACACACAATCTGAAAGCGGCATCACTGTCCAATAATGTCTCTGTCCACATATACTGATGAATGATTATAAAAGTGTGGATGTTAAACACATCTCACTGTGATTCAAGTGCTTGTAAAAATCTTCTGATGGCCTTGCTTTGAGCTTGGATAGCGACTTCATGAATGAGAAAATGAAACTGAGTGTCAGGCGGTTCAGGTGTAGCAGGAGGGGTGGAGTCAGAGCTGAAGAAAACCTGTCTGCTACCATGGTAACCGACTCAGAGTTGAAGTCAACTCTCTTTTTGGAACAGGAAAGTTTCCCTTCAACTCAGGATTAACAAACTTAGTTGATAGCTAAACCTGCTTCCTGGAGTAATACCCTGACAAAGAAAACATAAGTTGACAGTTGGAAGTTCATGGAGGCTTCAGTTACCTGGTAGAGGCGGTGCTGGTCAGACGAGATGATGTCAGCAAGCCGCAGCGCCTCCTGGTGTCTCGAGGAGCTCTGCAGCACGCTGAGCAGCAGGAAGCTAAGACGTGGAAGACACAGAGAGCGCAAAGCCGCCATTTGGTGGCTGCGCTCTGAGTCTGGCTCCGAATCCTGAAAACACAACCAACCAAATATTAAATTACCACATGGTCACGTTATGAATGTAGCTGATGCTCCTAAATTAATCTTTTAGAGTCTGTGTGTTGTGATTTAAGCAGTAACCTGTCTGTTGTCGACCATCCAGCCTCCGTCCACGAACAGCAGAACATTGTAGATTCTCTCTTTCACATCTTCCGTCAAAGCATCCAAACGGCAGGACCAGGCGGACAGCGAGGCCTGAAAAACCAGACAATGCACATGTGGAACATCTGCAGTGGTAAAGTTTTTATTTTTAAATACTGATGCCTTAACTACATTAAAAAAAATAAATAATAAAAAAAAAAAAAAAATACCTGGTACTCCTTTTCCCTCATCTCATTGGCTACCCTCTCTGTGAATTTGGCCTCGGGTGCCGGTGCCGGCTTCTGTGGGGCTGAACTGCTGTGTCTGAACCAGTCAGTGAATGCCTCGTGGGCCTCCTGCAGGACCATCAAAGCACACGTTCAGTCCAATACATCTCAGTGAACTGGGTTATAAAAACAACATGAAGACAGGTGTTGCTAACAGACCAGGTAGGCTCTGATGCACAGGTGTTCTCTGATGGCATTCTCATCCTCAGCAGGAAGTGGTGTGGTCTGACTGATTCCTGACCACTGGGAGCAGATCTCCCTCATCGAGTCTTCCGGGACTTTAGAAAACACCGCCTTGGCTGCGTCATGTTTCTGCAGAGCTAAGGCACGACAGACGAAGGAAGTCAGCTGACCACTGAATCGCAATTTAATTGGAACAAACAAAACCATCAATAAATAAACAGCTAAAAGAAAAAAAAAAGAAGAGTACCCAAAAACTTCCTCATGATGGCATTTGACTGCTTCAGGGCCTCAGCTCGGTGGGCAGGGTCATAGAGGAGCCAATCAATGACATCAATCTTCCTTTGGTCCTCCTATCAGAGCACAACATCACTGTAGCCATGTTCACATAAACAAAACATCTTCAGCCTGATGAACACTTGGATTAGAACGTCACTGTTGGACATATGGACCCTAAATTAGCTGGTCTGATCAAGACATGCTTGAACAGAAAACATCATTCAGACTCGTCAAACGGAAACAGACGTTGTTGCAGCTGTGTGAATTTCTCCTAATATCTCTCTGAACTTCAACTATTGTTTCTGCTTGTATTTGATATAGGCCAGTTCCAAACATACTGCCATAAATTACATAATTCCCTTAGGGATTATTTAAGTATTCTGATTCTGAAGAGTGGCGATATGGCGCATCAACGACCCAGCAGACTTGTGTATATGGAATAATATTTATGTCAGAAGTTCGGTGCAAGAAAAAAAAAATCCTTAGCAAATTAATTAATTTCAAGGGTGCAGGTATTCATTGCAGAGTCACTCTCTCGCAGGTAACTTCCAGTGAAAAGTCAGTCGAGTCGATCGAGAAGGATTCAGATCCAAGAGCAGAGTTACCTGCAAGAGCGTGAATCTCTCACAGCACTCAAACCACACACTCTCCAGACATCGTCCCTGATTGCTGCTGAATTTAACTGTGCTAGTGGCACTAAATATCTTTTCCCGTTTCCACACAGTTCACCAACACTGCAAACATTCTGCATACCTCTGCTAAATAAGGCAGTTTAGCTTTAACATATTCGACAAATAAAAATTATTTTTATGTAGAGTGTTTAAAGGTTTAAACCAAAGGTGTGATACATGGCCTAATACAGTAGTTCTCAAACTTTTTGCTAGGCCTCCCTTTGTTTTACAAGAAAATCTTTGCACGCCCGGCACAAACACATCCTCCAACCACACACACATAACAGAAAAACAGACCATCATTGTGGTGTAATTAATTTAAGTATAGTTGTTTGTTTTTTTATTGTGCAATACTATTCAACACTACTGGCAATACATTTTTCAAAAAATGTTTCTCTGTGCAAAATGGGTTTAAAAACATAAACAGCTGTGGGATACTGTTTGTGATTTTAACCGGGGGATCATTATATGATATTATTTGTATCCCACTGTAACTTTAATGTATAAAGAGCTAACATTGCCAAAATTTCATTATAAGAAGTGTTTGTGAAGTATAAATGAAGAATGTAGGATACTCTTTGTCCGTGATTTGGACAGCCCAGCGCGTGCTCCCAAAGCAGGGGAAATAAATTCTGTTCTGGGTACCTACCTTGGCACCGCCGTTGTGCAGGTGAAGCCAAAGGCAAGATATGCTTCATCATATCATCAGGAAGTTGGTTTGGAGACATATGTGGTTCGTTCATCTTCTGCTTTGCGTTTGTGTGGGAGCCCCATCAAAAACCTGTCCATTATGCTAGCAGTGTCCAAGCATTTTTTTTTTTATTTATTTATTTATTTTTTTGAAATTCATATTGCCCCCCCCCCCCGCAATGGCTCTGCACTCCCCCTACTTTAGGAACCACTGGCCTAATATATTCCCACACATGTGCAAAGTTACATTTTTTATAATTTAGACAAATTACTTGAATCACCTCATTAGAGAAACTAAATCCAAAGTGGACACTTTGGTCGTTACCTTTGTAGTTCCCGTCTCCAGCGTCTGGCTGTGGTGCGTGAACTCTGTGTCGTCTGTCTCTCTCACAGTCTCCACCACCAGCTTGGTTATGGCAGAAACATCCAGACCTATGCACACACATGGTCAGTTATCTTTCAGTGATAAAGCGTCTGCTCTTGCTGACCTCAGCGTGTAACAGCGTCTCTCTCACCCGCTTCGGTGGCGAGCTGCAGGCAGCGGGGGCGGAGTTCCGGCTGGGTGACGGTCTCCAGGAAGGCGGCATATTGAGAGGTTGCAAGATCAGCGGGAAGCTGGCCGACGTAGCTTGCCACAAGGTCTGTCTGCTGATCTTGGATCAGAAGGGAGACGTACGTCTTCACCACATCAACGCACACCTCCTCCTAGAGACAAGAGGCAGGAACACGACATTTAAAAACGTGAACCCGTAAACAATGTGAACGCCTCATTCACTGAAAATATAACTGAGCCACTTAAATTCCTCTCAGAGTCTCCAGATTTGGTTCCTGAATTTTTTTAGGATTGGGGGGGGGGGCTATAAGAAAAATAAATCCCATTTGTTGGACTGCACAGTGTTCCTCACGCTTAACCAGCTCCATTCTTTACACTCAAAATTTGGAAAAAATAAAATAAAATAAGGCTGGAAACATGACCAAACATGAAAAAGTGATTCACTGTTTGCAGTTTTGTTGACTAATTATTTATTCTTTGAGAGTTTGTCAGAACTGTCTTCATTACTTTAGGCAAGAAACTGAAAAATACATTTAAAAGTGAGGTTAAAGGTTAAAGTTAGATTACATTGATCCAATCTGCTCTTAGTATTTGTAAAATTAAATACAGACTAAAGCGAAAATTTCTCATAAAATGACCTGTAAGAACCTTTAACGTGGATTTTACCTTTAGTGCCAAACCCAGAGAGCGGAAGAACAGCACAAGGTGAGTCATGAAGCGCAGCAGGTGCGAGGGGAGGGGCTTAGAGGCGGTTAGCCAATCGGAAAACTCCTCCAACAAGCCTGAGTGAGACACAAACAAAGAGGTTCATGAGAAACTGGAGCTTACATGTTTATGTGACCCGTCAGGTCAGAGCTGGTCTTACCGTCCAGGTCTCCCAGGATGACAAACTTCTGGATGACGTGATAATGCTCTCTCGTCTCCTCCAGCACCCTCTGCACACAGTAAAATAAATAAACAAACACTGGTTTACTGTGCTGTGCAACTTCAATATGTCCCACCAATCGCATTCAGTTAGAACCGGTTTCACCTTCGACTCGGATGATTGAAGCTCCTCAAACACTTTCTCCATGGTCCAGCTGCAAGAGGAAGCAGTAGATCAGAGACGAAGCAGTTTTGTTTTTTTAATTTATTTATTTTATTCTGTGTGTGTGTGTGTGTCCTACTTGGCCTCCAGGTACTCCCGCGGTAACGTCTCCACCTCGTGATGAGCCATACCCGAAGACATGAGATCCTTCTCAACCAGTGAGTCAACCATCACACGGAAATATGCCCACACGCAGTCCTCCCACGATTCACACACTGCCAGCAGCTAACACACAAAGACACACACAGAGTCAGGTCTGCCATTATCTAGGATTCGACTGACCGTAAACACAGAGGTGACTCTGAGCTGCTGATTTCTGATTAACACAAAAACTGGTTATATTACCGGTCTGAGGTTCCCACTCAGGCTGGCGTAGATCGCCCTCTCATATCTGTTTAACTGCTCCTAAAACACACATTTTATTTTGCTTTAATTCTTCTCATTTTCAAGCTTGACTGAACACAAGCTCAGCCTTCTTATTTATCACAAATTTGGTAATGCATGACCTACCTCCTCGGCCATTCTCCAGCAGCAGGCCTTCCATATGCCTCTTTGTGGGTTTCCTTCAACTGGCTGCAACTCGATACCACCTGCAGAGAGAAGAGGACAGATACACAGTCATGCAGAGAAGGATCGTACAGGTATACTTTGTATTTAAAAAGGTGGGAAAAGTCCCAGAAATTCCTTTAATTAGGGTCCTGTTGCTTTTCCTTATTTCTTGTCATAAATGCTGTTAAAATGGTGGATGTACATATTAAACATGGATACAGTTAATGATCACTGTGAGCAGCAAGCCCAGGCTTTAGGAATTGTAATTATCATGGTGGTTCCTCTTCCTTTCTCCCATTAAAGGAGGTGTGTCAAATTTAAGTTCTACAGCTTTTCCTGTAGCTACAGACCTCCCCAATGGTCATTCACACTACACCAAAGTTATTAAGCAATAGGTTAATAATTAAATGGCAGAAAGACAGAAAGATGTAATTTCACCACCTCTGTATCCCCTCGTTCTCGAGTTGTTGCATTCACTCGGCGGGGTGATGTCACCACCCCATCAGCCTTTTATAGCTGAAGGGTAAAAAGGGCTATTTTCTGTGAATTACAAGATTTCTGTTTTCTGAATACAGGTCAGTGTGGGGAATAAGCTTCCTGAACTTTAAATAGTAACTATAATTGATTTTCTTACAGATTAATCCCAAATAATCCCTGTAATGCTGACAGATTACGCTCTTTCATACAGCAGCATTTCTGTGTCATTATGTTGAAAAACAGAAAGCCATGAGCTCAGATTTCTTACAGCATTTCTCTGTTGTTGCTTTGGATGGCTGAGCACAGATATTTAAACTTAGGTAACATCACTCCCTGTGCTCTTTACTTTGGGGCCAGACAGTACCTGAGGTCATGTTGGGGTCATGGTAGAGTTTCCAGCCTTCCAGAGTTGCTGCTCTCCAGGCCTGACCACAGCGTTTGCACAGCCGCTGAGCCTGAAAAAACACAAAGACACAAACAGCTGAAGACATGAACAGGAAATGAAACTTCACAGCATCCACTGTAGACCATCAAAACTTTTCATTATGTGCTCCAAACTCCTCTCAGCTTTGCTGTCCTTATGGTGCACCTAAGAGACTGGAAGATCCTCCATGATGTCTCAGGAGCTAAGATCACCTTAAGCACCAGCACGACACCAATAAAGTGCACACTTAAATTATCTGCCTCTTATTACAGCTTTCCAGCTTTCCTGGTGGAAATCCTGCAGAGCTTATAAATTTTCTGGATCATAGCAGAGAGAAACACAACTAAAAGCTTGACTTGTTTCAGCTTTTAAACAAAACACTGAGTGCGTTTTGATTTTTTGTTACCCTGACTGAAGAGGCTGGGATGAGAATTAGAGCGTGAATCTGAACCTGAGACTACGGTTCCCACTCTGGGTAGGAATGAGTTTCAAGACTGGTTTCAGTCTTTTAAAGCACTTTGAGTTGAATTTGTCTAGAAGGTGAACTTCTTTAAAAACATTAGTTTATTGATGCCCCTCTATCCCCTGCTGTGTGTTTCGGTGTCTCTTCACCTCCTCGGTCATCCCCGCTCTGATCAGCGTGAACAGGTTCTTCAGCAGCCGGGCGTCATCCTCTCTGTCCAGGTCAGCCAGGGGGCGCTGCTGCCGGAGGGGGGCGTCTGGGTCCTAAACACACAAATGTTATGGACACATTCAGAAACACAGGGGACAAAGAAATTATGCGATTATGTTTGCAGTAACAGGCCTCACCAGCTCAGTGACCAGAGGGACTGTGAAGGTGGTGCCGCTCTTCCTCCTCATCTTCAGCGCATGGAGAGTATTCTCCCTAAAACACAAATACCCCACCGATGACTTTAAATATGGGCTAACAATATGGGCTTTATGCTGACATAAATAAACAAAGGGGCTCACCAGCACACATTTTTGGCGTAGTATTCAATGTTATCAGAGAAATCTCCAATCTGATCCTTGGCGATGCTCTCCAGCCAATCAACAACCAGCTGCAACACAGGGACCACCAGGGAAACAATTAGCCTTACAATCGGCTCATTAGATCACAAGAAATATAGAGTCCAGATACCATCAAGATCAAAAGACTTCACCAAAATATGAAAAATAATAAAGAACAACACATAAGCCTAATTGTTCTGGAGTTTCTGACTTTTGTTTTCACTTTAGAAAACAGGTCTGACTACAGGATTCCTGACATTAAAGGCACATTTATGGGCTCAAATTGTGGTCATAAATATTTTGTACTTGTAAATCGTAGTTGTGAACTGAGGTTTGTAACCTTATAAACCAAGATATCTGAAAAATTTTATGTTTAGCGATCTATAGATGAGAATTTGGTGTGTGTGTAAAAAAGATTTGTGCTTGTACAAAATATTTACACAAGTTACAAATTTGTTTTGTTAAGGTCTGCTTACAGATAGAAAGCAAAAAACCACGTGTAAAACTCTGCGCTCAAGTTCCCTGGCTGTGTGTGACTTTCAGCTTACCAGTAAGATATTTTGACCAAATTTTCATCCTTTCAGCTGATTGGTCAATGTCATGTCAATCACGAATTTAACAATCCAATCAGAGAACATATTGGGGGGGGGGGGTTGGTTTTTGTTTGTTTGTTTGTTTGTTTTTTTACACACACACACACACACACACACACACACACACACACACACACACATTTTGGTTTACAAAACTCAGTTCACAACTACGCATTTGATTTACAAGTACAAAATATTTATGACCACAATTTGAGCCCATACACATTTCCACTCTTATTCATCACAAAACCATGAGGTCATTTTATAAGGACAACATGAGGGCAGTAAAACCTAAACCCTCTGCAGTCTTATAGCCTGTTTACCACTAGTACCTAATCTACTTGTTTTATATTATACCTGCAGCTCAGTGTATGGCTTCTAGTCAGACTCAGGATTCAGTGTTGGTTTCCCTCGTTGAGTTTCAAAAATGCTAGTTTTGATTTTTGTGAAAGACTAACTCATGACTCATCGAGTGACAACACTGACTGTCCAATTAGTGGCATTCAGTCTCTTGATGCCACATTTCTGGATCAACAAGGTTCAGCTAGAACCCCGGCTGAGTAGGTTACTAAAACAAAAAAAACAAAAAACAAAAAAAAAAACTACCCCGTACCAGGTAATACCACCTAATGGAAAACCCTAAAAACCAAGTTGAGTTGAGGTGAGCAGAGCAGGTACTAGTAGAAAAGGGCTTCTTATGAATTAAAACAAATTAAGTAAAGCACAACCACCAATACTAAAGATCTTAAAGATTTGGTGTTGCTACAATGGAAATGTAAGTACACAACTTTCATTTCATGTGGTACAGGATCACTTTAGTTTTGTGCAGGAGCAGAGGATGGTCGGGTTGAGATCAGTAAAGCTACACAAGTCCCGAGAGTTGAGATAAACTCATTAATGGTGCAGGCCGGATCCAGAAGGACCCAAGTTAACTCACCATTTTCATCTTTGAATGATTTACTATTAAAATCTAACAAAAAGACAGAAATCATGTAACCCTAATTGCAGCTAATCCATGATTAAATCTGCCGTGTAGAACAGACAACCTGCAAACCCTCATCACTGTAACCCTTTCTATTTTGTGTGTGTGTGTGTGTGTGTGTGTGTGTGTGTGTGTGTGAGAGAGTGAGTGAGTGAGTGAGTGAGTGAGTGAGTGAGTGAGAGAGAGAGAGAGAGACAGTTACCTGGCTCTGTCGTATGACGGCATCTCTCTGGAAAAGCTGCTCCACTACAACCTTCTCGCTCTCACTGGGCACCTACAAACACAAACAGGTAATCATTACAGCTTCCAGAAGACTCAGATTCCTGCTGTGGTTGTGTTGTTTACTGAAGCTAGAGCTCTGAGTACTTTTAAAAGAGGCCAAAAACAATCCAGTATACGTTACTCACAACCATGTCCGTCATGAGGTCATCCTCCAGCGCCAACTGGACCCGATCTCTACATGAACACATTTGATTGTTGAGGGTTGAGCAGACAGCCAATTAGTTACAGAAAGTAAATCAGTGAATTAGGTACCTGTAGAGCGAGGCGATGAGCCTCCATGTGCAGTTCTCCTGCTGCAGCAGCCAACGGACGCCGGCTGTTTTACTATTCTGACCCGCTCTGAGCACCACAGACTGCAGCACATCCACCTTAAGGCATGTGACAGAGAACAAGAGAGCATTTAAAATGAGCACACCACAGCTTTCACGCACATCAAGCAAACTTGCCTACCTTATCCTGGCAGAGCGCCTGATAGTCATCCAGTAGCTCAAACACAGCCGAGGAAGAGTGTTTCAGAAAAGCCCCAAGGAACTCAGGGAAAAGACTGGCAGCGGCTTAAAGGAGCAAAAACCGGAGCGTTAGCGGGAACAACAAGACACCTGCAGAGTAACTGGGCATGCTCAGGTGATTTACTCACCAGCCTCTCCTGGGTCATCCTCCTTTAGGAGAGCTGAGCTGAGGTTCCCGATATCTTCTCTGAAGAAACTCGTGTTCTCCAGACCCGAAACAGGCGACGTGTACATGCTGTTAGTCCAATCACTGTCGTCCAGATTCTACACACACACACACACACACACACACACACACACACACACACACACACACACAGCATCATCATGGAGTTAGCAGTGAGTTCAACATAATATGATTGTAAGTAATACATCATTAAGTTCAAGAAGGGTTTGACAAAACTGATACACTGAAGGTCTGGAGTATCTGAGCAAGCTAACTGGTCAGCAGCTGGCCTGTTTGGGTTAGTGACAGCATTTCCACCAATCACAACTCAACTACCTAAACAAAACCCTCACTAATTAATATGTTTTTCTGCTGTCTGTATTTTCACATTAAAGAAAGTTTGTGACATCACTAATACAAAGAGACCGTTCTTTGTGTCATGGAAAACAGTAGAAGTGCAAAGAACTCACGTTTTCATTTATTTAACAAAATATATATACATGAATAGAAAAGTGTGTGTCTTACCAGACTGCTGAGTGCGTTTCTGGGCGTGTGTGTGTATCGAGGCGTTCGACCTCCTGGGGCCAAAATGGATGAAACATCTGGAACTCTGGGAGTAACTGAGACAAACAGATGAATGAGAAGAGAGTGGAGATTTAGTCAAATATAAATGCCTCTGATACCTGTGGGTCTGTCTGTCATATATCTATCTTACCTGCTTGTCTGAAGAGTGAAGCAGGTGTGTTCCTCAGCAAGGGCCGAGCTGGTGTCACTGTGGAAATGACAGGGCTGCCGCTACCGGGTGATGGGACTGACAGCAACAGTCAGGAAAACAAGCAGCTTCTACTTTATCAATCAACACTGTAGCAAACAATTCCACACAACAAAAACCCAGATAAATTAAGCTCTTCCACTCTACTTATGCCACCATACTAAACACAGATGCAGGTGGCAATCAATCGGTCAGTTTAGTGAATTAGTAAAGTGAAATACAAAATCCACTTTTTTTAAAATAGAAAAAACGATCAAGAGAGATTGCTGATAATCGTCATCATGATACCCAGAATCACTTGCTGGGATTTTAGGATTTGTTGCACTTGCTTCATACTACAGATCTTAACCATGACTCAATAATCACAGCAATTTCTGCACCATACAATAACACACCAACGGCAGCTCATTTATAATCCAACCCATACACCATGTCCCACATGGACTGTGTTTATGCGTTTGTGTGTGTAAGCTCCACCAAATGAAGCACTCCAAACCAACCGACATTAATTGAACTAGGTTATCAAGCCCTCCAATTCTGTGACTCCACCATCTAAAATGGACAAGAGGGGACAAATCACAGTTTAAATCGTAGGGTTACAGGTTCCTGTTCCCATTTCAGAAAGGTGAATGTACCATAAAGCTTGCAGCTATATTTCCACCTTTCCCCTTTATTAAAAGACCCATCAGCAGCTGCTGGGGTGAATGGGTGGGTGTAGGGGCTGGACAGGAATCAGGTCAAAGTCTTTCTGCAGCAGGATACAGGCCACTTTCTTCCTCCTCCTGCGGGCAGCAACCGTTACCTCGTCGTCTCGAACCACCGGAGACGGCAGCTCACTCTGAGCCCTGAAGGACAAGATGAAGCACAAGAAAGCACATTACCTAGAGAATTATAAACATATTAATTTATGTGCAGTTCAGAGGCTTTTACACCACTGAATTTACATCTTTTTTCTTTCTCTGCTCTCTTTAGGGGTCGCGACATTAGATCATCTCCCTACCCGTCATCCTGTCCCTAAAATTCTCCTCTCCAAGTCCACCTTTACACCATCAATGAATCTCCTGAGGCCATCTTCAACATCCTTTGTCGAATCCCTCCTCTGCACATGTTCAAACCATCTCAGCCTGAGCTGTCCTTGTATCTAATCCTGTCCATCCTGGTCACTTCAGCTTGACGACCTATTTTTTCAGTGCCACCATCTCCAAACCATACATTTTAGCAGGTCTCACTAAGATCCTGTAAACCTGCCCTTCCGTGAAGCCATATTGCTTCTTGCTTTTTAAGGCCCTCACTTCTTAGCTTCAGCATCTCTTTTCCCAAAGCTTCATGGTATGGCTCATCATCTTTATCTCTCTGTAGCCGACACAGCTCTGGACATCAACCTTGTTCTTGACATTACATTTAAATCTTTAAATTACTAGAAGCAGTCAAAAGAAGACAAAGGACAATTTAATTTTCTAATCACTTATAAAAGGTTACTGTGGGTTCAACACAAAAAAGCCGTGGCACTTCCGACGGTTCTCTTTAAAAAACATTTTAGTCACTGGCTTTAACTGTGCCTAAACTAACAAGAAGCGTCACAGGTCTGTGTGAACCCATGCAATGTAAATAAAACAACTACAGCAAACAATTTGGCCATATATGGCTGATCTATATAGCTGAGAGCATATCAAATGTTAGTACTCATAAAACAACAACATATTGCAATCTTTATAACACTTAACGTAGTTCAGTTATAACCTAGTAAATCTAACTTTATGTAATACTTCCCTAATTGCAGTAGTTCTTCCAAAATACTGGCTGCTAACAGCTCTACTAAACCAGTAGTTCTTATTTTATTCACCCTGGAGAGCAGCTCTTGTTCCCGACTGTCAACGTACCCAAACCAGAGCATTTAGCCGGTTAGCCTCGCCATTCACTGTGAACGGCAGCATTAGCGCTGTTAGCATTGTTAGCGTCAGCTAGCAAAGTTGAAGTCCCTGAATTTAGCACACTAGCGGACTAATAAGAAGCCAACGGTCTGTAATCACCAGACACATGCACAACTAAACATACATAAGAATAAAATGTGTATAACTGCTGAATAACGCTTAAAAACAATGTTTTTACCAGTCCATAGCGGTGAGTTATCAGTTCCCGCTTCACGAGGTTTAACGGGGTTGCTTCTTCTACTTCTTTTCAATTCTCAGCAGACTGCGTCTCTTAATTCACACTGCTGCCCCCACGAGTCGCAATTAGATTGCATCCAGCCTTGTATATGTCTCCACTGTTTTTTGTAAACTTAAGTATTTTATTAATCATAGAAAAAAAAAAAAACAATCCAAATCTGATTACGTCCAGATCTATTGAATCACTAAAATAGAACCTGTCTGATGTAAGCTAAAAGATCTCAAAGCAACACATAATGCCACGATATAAAGAAATGGATAACAACCAAAGTCACTGACATCTATCACTGTAGAAAGGGTTACAAAGATATTTCTAAGTCTTTGGGACTCCAGGTAACCACAGTGACATCTATTATCCACAAAACTTGCAACAGTGGTGAAAATTCCCAGGAGTTGCCAGCCAAAAAAACCTCCAAGAGCCCATCAATGACTCAACCAGGAGGTCACAAAAGCCCCTGAACAACATCTAAAGAACTGCAGGCCTCGCCTTCCCCAGTTAAGGTGAGAGTTCATGATTCAACAATAAGAAAACGGCTGGGCAAAAATGGCGAATTCCAAGGAGAAAACCACTGACCAAAGACGGGCCAAAGGCTAGTTTCGTATTAGCCAAGAAACATCTTGATGACCCCAAAGTCCACAGAATATTTTGGTGAAAATATACTTTTGGAAGGTTTAAGTCCTGTTACACCTGACATAAAACTAACACCGCATTTCATAAAAAGAACATCATACTAACAGTCAAACACGGTGGTGGTGTGATGGTCTGGGACTGCTGCTCTTTAGGTTCTTTGTGTGGTAGTTTGGACTTAAATCAGACTGAGATGCTTAGGCACGGACTTAAACAGGCTGGAAAACCCTTCATTGTGGCTGACTTAAAGCAATTCTGCAGAGGACTGGGCTCCACCCGGTTTTCTCTATGGAGTGAAACATCTGCCACATACACCACCTCTGCGCTCCTCTTCCCTCCGGTCCGTTAGCAGCCGCTGTTGCTTGATAGACACAAACGGTAAACGGTGTTAAACTGGGAGGAAGCAGGAACATACTCACTCACTCACTGGGTGTTTTTTTCTTCTCCTCCTGCTGGAAGTCACGGCTGTGTTACGATCTGCGGAAGAGCAGGGAAGACATTCCTCCGGCACAGCAGCGGGGGTTTGGGCACTGCAGAGGCCGGGAGAGGAGATTCGAACGCCGGGGAAGACCGGTACCACTCCGGGGTTTGTTTGGCGGCAGCGAGGCAAGACGGAGGAGAAGCAGGGAGGCAGATGGAAAGATGACCCGAGGTAAACTTTATACAGTGCGTGGCAGACAGACAGAGAAGCGGATAAGTCTTTTTTTTAAAAAAATATATACCACGTATCGTTTTAGATGTGAGTGGAGCTGTGAACTTGAGTAGCTCGACCGGTTTCCACCTAATGGTTTTAAGTAAGTCATAAAGTAAGACAGAGCATCAGGCAGAACTCCGTTATTTTAACCGTTAACCGTTACAAACGGCAAAATGTTCCCTCCGGTAGTCTGAAAGCTTGTAGAGGACTTAACGATTATTATGTTATTTACGACACTGGATTACAATTTAAGGAACTTTCTTCTGTGTGCTTTCAGTGTATTGGAGTAAAAACACCAATATTAATCTGTAATATTCAGTTAGGTCCATAACTATTTGTACAGCGCCACACCTGGAGTGGATTTTAAATTAAACACTGAAGATGTGATTGAAGCACAGACTATCAACTGGTTTATTAAAAGTAGTCCACTAACTGATTAGGAATTACAGACATAAACACAGTCTCCCATTTTCACAGCCTCGGATGTAATTGGGCAAACTGATAAGCAGTTTCAAGGCCAGATGAGCCCTGCTCCCTCGCAGAAGATAAAAGATCTGGTTCTTTTTCCCAATACTGAATTTATGTTTTAAAGTTTTTCACTGGGGCGCTCAACGTGGGTTAACTGAAGGAGGCCATTATTACCCTAAATACACAAATAAATCTATGATAGAGAGCAGAAACTTCAGAAGTCACCAAGTCAACGCACTGCTCAGCCCAGCAGCACCTAAAGGCCCAAAAGGCCACTACGGACAATTAAAGTGGATAATAAAAACAACTTCATGACATCTAACCAAGTAAAAGACTCTTGAGGAGGCAGGTCTATCACAGTCAAAGTCTATAACTAAGAGATGACTCCATGAATGGAAATGGAGAGGATTTACAACAAGGTGCAAACTACTGGTTACTATTAATGCTTATTTTTGAAGTGATTGCTGACAGAAACATGAGGATGGATTGCAAAGTATAAAGGGTTGTACTCGCTGCTCACATTCAGACAAATGTCACAAAACCGATTAAATGGCTTCAAAGTGGAAATTCATAATGACCTAAAGAAGGCTGCAAAAGTAAACTAAAATAAAAATGTGATATTCTTCATTGGACATGTCAATCACCGGATCTCAAACCAATAAAACAGCCTTTCTGTGACTGAAGACAAAATTGAAATCAGTGAGACCCAATAAAACAAGCAGCAGCTGACAGGAGCTGAAGTAAAGGCATGGCGGAGCATCTCAAAGTAGTAAACGCAGCTTTTGGTGATCACTGACTTTCATCCAAGTATCAAAAATAATCCCTATATTTAAATTAGTTTGCTCAATTACTTCTGAGACTTTAAAAATGGAGGTCTATGTAAAAATATGATAATATCTTTACCTTCATATAGTTAATTCAGTACTTTGTTAAACCTTTTTGAATGAACTTTTTATTGTAGTTGTTGGATTCTCAAATAGAAAAACACTTATTTTAGTTGTAGCTTGCAGATAGATAATAATAATAATAATAATAATAATAATAATAATCCCTTGGGTAGGTTCCTCCGGGAAATTCAGGTTGATGGTAAACAAACAATGCAGGTGGAAGAGGTGTTAAAGTTCTATTACAAACTTAGTGGAGTCAAAGTAATAAATAAAACATGTCTGGACATCTTTCTGTTGAAGAGAAAAAATGATTGTAAACCTGTTTGGTAGAAATTTAAACTGGGGTAAAAATGGAACCCAACCCATGTTTCTAATCATAGGTAAACTGATTAATCTGCCCTGTCTGTGTAAAATTGACCATGAAAAGAATCCAGTAATGTTTGGACTATATTATTTTTTTGGTTCATCTAACTTGAATTTGCATTTCTGTATTAAAGCAGCTGTAAAAATCATGCATGGTACCATGAGCTTCTAGACTTTTTTTGTTTTAGACTTTCTAACACTAGTATCTCTCTTTCACCAGTGTGAGCAGCTCAGCTAAATTCAACAAAGCTCCATCTGAGTAACTTTAACTCTGAGGCCTCCCAGATCATGGCTGCCAGCTTTTTAGCCGACAGGCGCATTGTCGCTGGCCTGCTGGTCAACCTGTTCTCCTCCATCTGTATCGTCTTCATCAACAAATGGATCTACGTACACTATGGCTTCCCCAACATGACACTGACCCTCGTTCACTTTGTGGTCACTTGGCTGGGACTCTACTTCTGCCAGAAAATGGATGTTTTTGCTCCAAAAAGCCTTCCGATTCGCAGGATTGTGTGGCTGGCTCTGAGCTTCTGCGGGTTCGTGGCCTTCACCAACCTTTCCCTACAGAACAACTCGATAGGAACGTACCAGTTGGCTAAAGCAATGACCACTCCTGTCATCATCCTCATCCAGACTACCTACTACAAGAAGACCTTCTCCACCAAGATTAAACTTACACTGGTTAGCAAAGCCCCATCTGCTTGTTAGAGCTGTAGAAACATGCCAATCTGAATGATTCTTGCAGGATACTGGGGTTTGGGTCACTTTGGGGTAAGTGAGAGACAATGTCAGCACAATCTGTTCCCCTCTCCTCAGGTACCCATAACATTAGGAGTGATACTGAACTCGTACTATGATGTGCGGTTCAACTTGCTGGGGATTGTGTTCGCGTCTCTTGGAGTTCTGGTGACATCACTTTACCAAGTGGTGAGTAAATGTATATGCTGACAAAACACTCCACAGAGACTGAAGTAAAGTCATTAACTGTTCTCCACGTTTCTCTCAGTGGGTAGGGGCAAAGCAACATGAGCTCCAGGTGAACTCCATGCAGCTTTTATACTATCAGGTGAGACCCAGCCACAAACCAAGTAAAAGATCACTGAATACTCAGTATCTAGTGTTAGATAATATAATCAGTTTTCCTATGTAATGCTGCTTATTATGCGATGGGCTTAGAACTGGACTTAGGACTGCTTACTTTGCTTACCTTGAGTTGTTGGTCATTATTTGGGATTATTTTGTCTGTGGATTTTATAAGATGTTAGAATTTCTTTGGAACTCTATTTAGTTTGGCCTTACATTAAAACTGGAATTGGGACTTGTTATTCTTGTCTTGGGATTCTTAGAGACTTAAAAGTTTCATATTTGATTTGCAGGTTGCTGAATTGTGTCTTGATTTGGATTCGTGATATTTTCTTGGACCCGCTGGTACAGAATTATATGGGACTTGTTATGAGTTGTCATCTAGAGTTGTGTTGGTACTTTCTGATACTTTCAGATGATTTAAGGCTTGTTGACATTGTCCTGTAACTTGCTGATATAAAGTATTCAGGACGTGTTACCGTCATGTAGGGCTTCTTCATAATGAGTTGCAAATTGGCTTGAGATCTGCTGATGTTTGGTTTGGAGCTTGTTAGTACCATTCAGTTCCAAATTATGTTATTGGAATTGGACTTGGAATTAAAAAGTACTTTGTCCACTAGATCTTTAGTACCACGTATTTAACGTAGTTTTCAAGGTTTTTGTTAAAAAAAAAACTTTAAAATGTATTATTTAAAATTTATTATTCAAAAATGATTGTTTGACGACTGTCACCTCACCAACACAGTGTAGACTAGAGCAGTAAAATCAAACGTTAATCAGCTTCAGTGTTCTATTAAGCATTCTTAAAGACACATTACAGGTCAGAGACAGATCAGCTGAGGGCTTTGGAGTAATAGTAGGATGTTATTTATATTTTATACTTGATATAATGCAATGGCTGTAGATTTTTACTGCGCAGACTGTCCTTTCAGGCTCCTCTATCATCAGCCTTCCTGCTCTGCATCGTTCCACTGTTTGAGCCGCTGACTGGTCCCGGAGGAATATTTGGACCCTGGTCCTTGCCTGCTCTGGTCAGACTAAACATGACACACACACACACACACACACACACACACACACACACACACACACACACACACACACACACACACACACCACTTAAAAAGACACACACAGCTGCAGCTAGATGATCTGCAATTGGAACTAATGTCTGGGACTTTCCAAGTAATAGTCTGCCACATTTTATCAAAGACATTAAAAGCGGGGCATTTATTCTG
Organism: Oreochromis aureus; assembly: GCF_013358895.1. NCBI lineage: Eukaryota > Metazoa > Chordata > Actinopteri > Cichliformes > Cichlidae > Oreochromis > Oreochromis aureus. Next base: position 19,910,038 of record NC_052958.1, on the reverse strand, counting down.
CCTGTCTGTTCTGCTGACAGTCACATTGGTCAGTTGGTTATTTAATACTGCTATATGTATTAATAGATGGAAGTATTTAATTTAATACATTTTGACTCATGTTCCAAGTCTTAGTTTGAGATTCGGAGCAGCTGGTAATGGTGTTTTCCTTTTCTTCTCTAGATGACTGTGCTGTTCTCAGGCGTGGTGGCTTTCCTGGTCAACCTATCCATCTACTGGATCATTGGAAATACCTCACCTGTTACGTATCCTCAAACACTTGTGGGCCAGAAGAGGTCTTGCAGTGTCAGTGGTTGCTTCAGTTTTTGTGGATCTCGTTGGAGTTTACTTTAACAGGGGGTGCAAGGCCTATTCTGAAGTAATTTATGGGGCTTCCTTTGGACTTCTTGTGTTCCTGATCTCCTTCAGGGGAGTCATTGGTTTTCTCAAGCAGCTTTGTATATGTGTCAAATGTTCTAGTCTTATTGAAAGGGTTGCAGAACTTCTTAAAAGGGTGTTTTAAGAAGTCTTTTACAGTGAACCTGTTTATGTCTTGGAAAGATTTAAAACCTCCTTGAGTTGATTTTTGTGTTTCAGTGTCTTGAAGTCTTTGTGAGGAGCTTTTTAGGGATTCAAGAACTCCAAACAAAACACTTCTTTAAGGGTTGAGAACTTTTATTAAAGGTTTCATGTCTTCTTGATCGTTTCGTTGGTTTTCGTAGAAAGTTTTGAGGACTGGCCCAGGTTTTTGGAACTTTTTTTGCTTTTTAATTCTTTAAGGCAGGTTTAGGTTTCTGGTTTTATTGGTATTTTGTGAGGAGCTCTCTAACCTAATGCTCATCTAAATCAAAAGTAGGCAGTTGATGTAGTTCAGGCATCTAACTAGTGTTTTTAAGGCATGTTGAACATGTTATCCTTCCAGAAAGTCACAAAAGAGAGAAAGGTCTGTACATTTCTCCATTGATTGCTTTCCTTACACCTCTGACCCAGATAAGTGGTAAAAAAAATAAATTGGTGGGTAGATGAATCTGTAATCTTACAAAAATACAATTAAACATCTTGAAGAGGTCTTCAGAGACTTCTGGAAGAGTTGTGGTCTTTTCAGGATAGTGCTGCCTCAAGGTCCTCCTGGTACAAATATTTCAGATGACATTCATAAATGTTGTTATCCTGATTCTAGTTCACAGCTATAACATGTTTGGTCATTTTAAATTCTGCATCACACTGGTTGGTGGATACCTGCTCTTCCATGACCCACTGTCACTCAACCAGGTGAGTCTTCCTGTGCTGCTCTGATGAGTTAAACCAGGCAGTTTTCAAGTGTTTTCGTCAAACCTTCTGCTCTCTTCCCGTCTCTCACTCAGGCGTTGGGGATCCTCTGTACTCTGGCAGGTATCCTGTCTTACACTCACTTCAAGCTGATGGAGCAGGAAGAAGGGAAGAGCCGGCTGGCCCAAAGACCCTAGGCCATCTTTACATGTTGGTCTGCTGCACAGACTCCTGCTATTGGCCATCCACAGTGAGACCAGCTAGAGATACCTCTTTATATATTTTTAGCATTTTTATTACAGGTATTTTTTTAGAAGAGAAGGGATTTCATCGTGGATCGTGTCAGATTTAAACGTATATGGCATGTTAACACTGCTGTTCATACTACTTCCACTGAGCTTCAGCAGCACTGATCCAAAGTCTTAAAGAAACCTGAAGCTCATCACAAAGGCAGCTTCTCAAGTGTTAACTCGCTCTCATCACGCAGCTTTAACATAGATGGATGGAGGTGAGGTTTAAACCAACCAACCAATCAAAAGAAGGCTGCAGTTGGGCTCTATGAAAGATCCTTCAGGACACCAAACCTTCATCTGTTGCTGGAGGCTGAAAAAAAATATTGCAGTGATATTAGAAAAATTGCATCATCATCTGCTGTTTTTCTGATTTTTGGTACTCAGTGCAGACATGAAGGCAGAAGACACTGATGGGAATCCATCAGCAATCTGGCTGGATTTGTTTAAACAAGTTTACATAATAAATACTTCTGTCAGGTCCCACCTGTTATCCATCAACCACTGGAAGAAACCAGTTTGCTTTGAAGTGAAATTTGAAGGATTTTCTTATTAAATCATTTCAGTGACTTACAGATCATGAACACATAGAAACTCAGACACTGTTGGGGCTACAGCAGTTTTCCAAAGAAGTCAGTGGCAGAAGCTTTTCTGTTATCAGCCTTTCTGTATAAGTGATTTCCATAGACTGATCAAAATGAATTTGATTGCTAGTCAAAAGCCAGTAACTTACATGTGGTATGAAGTGATAAATGAGGTTCAATATTGAATAAAAAGTTACTAAATAACTTCTCCATAAACTGTTCTAAAATTTGTGGAAGACTTTATAATCAGGCAGAAATGGGTTAAAGTGAAATGGTTTATAAAATGATGGTTTCTTCCATTTCTGAGTCCCTGGCTCGTATTACTGAGCAGAAAAGTGACTCGTTGCAGTTCTGCAGGGCTGAGTTTGCTGTGTAAAATTTTTGTGGATTTTCTTTGCAAAAGTTATTTGTTTGGCCCTTCAAATCAGACACTGACCTGAATAATTCATTAATCTGTTGGGGGATTTTGTTGTTGTTTAGAGTCTGCGATAGGTCTAGTTTTATTTCAGATTTAGCCACATTCATTGCTGATGTAACTTTTTTAAATTAGTATTTTTTGATAAAATTTTCTTAGCTTGTGTAGCTGTTATTTAGTGACATATTGCATTATTTGGGTTTTTTTTTTTGCAGTCTGATCCTTTGTCTTGACCGTGTTGATGGTACAGGTGGGATTTTGGGGACGTGGCTCAGCAAAGCATGATGATCTGCTATTGTGGATTACAAATCTGGAGAAATGCTCAGTTACTCAAAGAATTGTTGAAATAAAACTTTAATCTTCTGCATCTACAGTGATTTCTTCTTCATGACACTTTGTGATGTACAGCAGCTTCTGAACATGTAGTCCTCAATCTGACATCCTCGTGGTGAGCACGCTCAGTAGCGCTTTCTTGTTTATATTTCACTGTATTAAGCAAATTCAGCCTGCTGAATAAAAACGAATTAAGTGGCAGTTTGGATTGTTTGAGGGTACACAAGTATCTAGATGTGGTGCTCCTGAAAAAAACAAAAAAACACCATCCGTTAGTCTTTATGATCTTGTTTACTTGCTATCATAAATATGCTATTAAAATGACTTCTTGTAATAAACATGGCCAGTCTGAGCCAAATCTTCTGACATGCAGTTTTATCTACTCTTCACTTTGTATTAAGCAAGAAGGAACATCGCATAAACGGACATCTTGTGCACAGAAGCTCCACGCACCTGCTGTTCAAACCTGTTTATTGGAGGCAGCCAATGAGAAGAGAGTTGGTTTAAAGGGAGAGGATGAACTGAGTTTGAGCTTTACAGCTTTACAGCAGTAGCTTTGCATGACTGTAAAATATGGAACTGGAAGAATGGTTTAAACACCCACTTTAGGAAGGGCAGCATTTTCATCGTTGCTCGCCCAGACATGACATCATAGAAGAGCACACTGTTGTCATCTGTAATAAGCGTGTTATAATATAACCACACCTAAGTGGAGTTCTCCTGTGAACAGCCTCACTGTGGAGCGTCCCTGGGTTTCCCCTTAGATGCGTGTGTGCCTCATTCATACCCTGCCAATAAAGCTGCAATTGTAACACACACACACACACACACACAGCAAGGCTGTGCCAGGAGGGAATTTCAGATGAATGAACAAGTGGAAAGAGTGTGTGTTTAAATAAATCTCTACTCTCTGAGGAATGAGCGAAACCCGAGAGCTGTTATTAAACTGCATACTGCGGGCATCCTACTGCTACCACTGTGGGTATGTGTAGAAGGTATTCATAAGTGTTATTTTTGGGGAGAGAGGACTGAAATGCAGGCTCTGGGAGGCTGAATAAAACAAGGAAAAGTTAGCTTTAAAAGCTGATGAAATACATACTGCTAAAATCAAAAGAGGAATCAGAGACTTGTGAAAAGTACAATGAGAGAAAATGGAAAAGAGGGAAAGGCAGAACTAGAGCCACAGCTGAATAGTTCATTTCTCTTGGGAAAGTTTCTAAGTGAAGTGTCCCTGAAGCACAGCCACAATAAGAGCTGTCTGAATTCTGTGAATACTTAGGAAAAGTGCTTCAGTGCTTCCTTTACGACCTCGTTTAATATTTTCTAAAAACAAAGGAGATCATGTGGTCCCACAATTCACAGCAAACCACCATTCAAATGTCATTAAAGACAATCAGCAACTGACAGCTGATAGAATCTACAAATATTCAAAAATAATGTATTTTTCATTTCATGCCATAACCCAGTGATATGTTTTTAATCTCTAAACTTTAGGCTGCTTCTTCTCCATCTTCTTAATCTACTTCCCACCTCTGCACACATCCAAACAATCTCAGCCTTTGTCTTCTGTCAACCACTCAACCTGAAATGTCCCCACTGGTCACTCCAAATGAAAATCTCAACATCTTCAGCTGTGTTACTAGCCTTTCTGTCTTGTTGTATCTGCAACCATCTTCTAAACCATACATCCATTCTCTTCTGCTTATCTGGTTGAGGGTTGCTACCATAGGACGGGAGTCAGTCTGTCTCAGTGCTAACACAGACAGCCAGTCACATCCACTCCACCCTGTCTTCTTCCCTCCTTCGTGCACTGTCGGTTGCTTTGAATGGTTGACCTCAAATATTTAAACTCATCCACCTTCGCTGCCTCTACTCATTGCATGTTCACCTTTCCACCTGTCTTCCTCTCATTCACACGCATGTACACACACACCTTCATCTTTTGGTAGTCTGTCTACACACCTGCATCAACAACATGCAATGTTACATTATTAAGGAGGCTTTGGTAAGTGCAACTGGATCCTCTGAAGTCCTTATGAATTCCCCTTTGCACATTTCCTTGAATTCATAATTTCTTCCATTAAGATCAAGATAAACTGATTAGGAAAAGGGGGTAGTAGGTCAAAATATATGCAGAGGACTGATGGGTAAAGAAGACACAGATGTGAACAGCTAAACCTGGATAGACCGAATATAGCGAAAAGAACAAAGCATGAAGTAAAAAAAACAAACAAACAAAAAACATTTAAGAGATTTAAGAAAATTAACTTCCAGAACAAAACAGGAAGTAACTGAAAGATGAAAGTAAAGATGAAACTGTAAAGATGAAAGTCCATAATAACACCTCTACTTGCTTCTTGAAAACCTGCGGTACCCATGTTGAGTCATATCAGGGCACTAAACAGCCATTATCAACTGTAACCTCTTCACAGATATAACTAATACCTACTCACAGCCCAGGATGTGTGTTGATTAGTGATTAACTGAAAGAAGACAGTGGAATAATCACCCACAGGTTACCTAAAGCTTCAGTTGATGCACCTGTTAACTAGTGGTGAAAAACTATAAATAGGAAAAACAGTTAAAATTGCAGAGAGAGTATAATTATTTCTCCAGGAGGACTCTTTTGTCCTTCACAGTTTCTGTTATCAATGCATGGCATTAAAAACCTGGCAAAAGAAAATACTTTTGAGGAAAAACGATTAGGGTAAAAATTATATCTATATCTATCTATCTATATATATATATATATGGTCTGACCTGTTAGCAGTCTGGAATGCTGCCTGTTGGGGAGACAACAATTTTAATATATACTATAATAACATTCGCTTCTTTAAAGATTAAATTGTTAAGGCAATCGTTTAGAAAGCTCAGAATAAAAATGCTCTCATGTACCGGAGAAAATGTAAGGTAACTTATATATTTTTTTAATCAGGCATAATTTGGAACTCCAAAACGAGAGGGTCCTGATGCTGTTCACCCGGAAATCAGCACGGGTGAACCGATGTTTGTTTTGCTACGGCTAACAGGTAACCCCGCTCATCTTTACATATTATTTAGAAGAAACTGGGCTTCTCTAAACAGGGAGTGCTTGCTGTATGTTTGTGTAAATTTGCGTTTTAATTACTGTCTGTCAGTTTTGCGCTGTCTAAGCGTTTGTTTGCGGCTGTTTTCGCTAAGTCCATTTGAGCTAAACCCGCTAGCTGTGCTAACGCTAGCTCTGTTTTGTTGTAAATTTGTTTGTTCATTTAAAAACGTCGCAGCGTTTGCTGGGCGCTGTGAACGCGGCTTTCTCCTTGTCTTTTAAAGTGAAGCTTCTGCTGAGCTGTTCACACGGAGGAAGCTGACGCAGGTGTAGCGGAGGCTCGGCGGATAACAGGCGGAGTCTGCGTGGGCGGCTGTCACGCTGATTTTAACGTTACAAGTTCAACCCCAAAAGGTTGATTTTGTTGAACGTAGCGTTTACAGTGGAAGAACGTTACACGTTTAACGTTAATCTCTTCTTTTTAAACACGTGCACGAACCAAACAGCGTTTACACGCGCGGACAGGTGTCAGCTTTAAGGAGCTTCTCGCCTGATTTACCTGCTCACCTGCAGGGCCCGTTCAGCCGTGTTTACGTGGAGTTTCTGTCTGTGTTTGATTAAACTGAATTATTTTTAATTTTAGGCCCTTATGACATCTCACCACGATGACCCTTCCTCCATTTTGTGTCTGGAGACTTTAGACGTGACTTTTAGTTTATATCAATCCTGACTTTGTTTTAATGTCTCAGGTAAACAGGAAATCGTTGGGCTTACCTGTGCGGTTCGATCACAGCAGTACAATGATAGTCTGTGTCTATGTTTAATTTGAGTTAATTACTTTTGATTTGTTTCAAAAGATCTTCAAAATGAATTGCTATAGATGTATCTGTCTGCCCCACAAATTTTTATAAATATTTTGTTATGTCTTTTCATGGGACAACGTTGAAGATATGACACTTTGATACAATGTAAAGTAGTGAGTGTACAGCTTGTACAACAGTGTAAATTTGCTGTCCTCTGAATAACTCGACACACAGCCATTATTGCCTAAAGCGCTGCCAACAAAAGTGAGTACATGCCTAAATGAAAATGTCCAAATGTATTTATTTATTTTTATGTATGTCCCGTTGAGCACTGTAACAATCAGAATTATTGTCTGAAGTCCAAGAGAAATGCCCAACGGATTTATTTTTCCAAGTGGACCATTATGGCTTTGCCATAGTCCACTTGATTATTATTTATTTATTTTATTTTATTTTTAACTTTTAAGTTTTTACAAACAGAACAGACATGACTTTTCATGTTGTTTCATGAAAAGATATAATAAAATATTTACAAAAATGTGAGGGGTGTACTTGTGAGATACTGTACATTGTTGCCTCACTTAGTTAACTGTTACTGTGTACCTGCAGCCCCGCCCACAGTGAGAGTCCAGAGGGGTGTACTCTGAAGTGAGATGAATGGTTTAGTGAGCTGTCTTAAGATTCAAATCAGAGGTTTCAGTGTCTCTCTTTTTAGCTGGCTAAATCACCATGGTAACTGATGCTGAACACATCACTGTGTTGGGAGCAGGTTGTTATCAGAGTTTCAATTTAAAATGCAAATGCAATATTTTCATGTATTCTCTTATTTACAGTATGTTATGAGAGCTCTATTATCTGCAGATACATGTTATATGTGCAGCTTGTTACCTCACTAACATCAGGAATGAAACTCAACTGTAAAGTACAGCACTGTATGTCACATTGTCAGTGGAATGTGCATGTAAAACTATAAATGTTTTTATACTTTAATGTATTTTTCGGTGTAAATGTAACTTGGACCCATATAAGCTGAGTTTGTTTGATCGTAAATGGTTGGTTTGTTGATTTGAGGATTTTGGTGTGTTGTGCTTGGTGTGCAGCTGTGTGTGATAAGTGTCAGGACCTGAAGTTTCCCAGGAGAATGTCAACAAGTATTCAAATGAGTTATTCCCATTTCATTGGATTCATAAGGTTAAACAAGGCCCGACAACAAGTTCCATACCCTCCTGAGGGTTTTTTCTTAAATTGGATGGCCTAATAGAGTCAAAGGAAATCAGAACATTTAATAATAAAGCTCATAATTAATATTTCAATTTTAATAAGAGGCTGATTGAATTATTTTCAAAGAAGCACAGATGGTTGTATGATTATTTAACTTATACAGCAGCATCTGTTGTCATTAAGCTTTTCTTGTTGTCCTTCCTCAGTATGCCTGCTGAACGCAAGCGCTCAGTAAACATGGATGAGAAAGATGTTTGCACCTTCAGCAACAAGGAAAAGGAGAAGGACAGGGAGGCTGACAGGAGGCCAGGATCTGCCCGGGACAAGGCCAAAGACGAGGCCAAAATGAGCGGCAAAAAAGACGGTGGCAAGGAGGAGAAGAGGAAGCGGCTAGAGGAGGAAAAGAAAAAGAAGGAGGAGAAGGAGCGGAAGAAGAAAGAGGAGGAAAAACTGAAGGCAGAGGAGGAACAGAAGAAGAAGGAAGAGGAGGAGAAGAGGCAGCAGGAGGAGCAGGAGAGGAAGCTTAAAGAGGAGGAAGCCAAAAGACAACGTGAGGAGGAGGCTGCCCTCCTCAAGTAAGTCATCTTGATTGTTAAATTCTGACTTAATAGCGATTTTAGCAATGTTTAAAATGCCATTTAGATCAATGCTACCGCTTACTTAATCTTAGCCACATTTATTGGAGGAAGGCGTGAACACATCAATGTTAACAAATCTGCCAAGCGCAGGACTGTGATCTTGCTCCATATCATGTAGAAGAACAACATTATCGTCAAAATCCAGCACAAATTTTGGTCAGTAGTTATGCTGAGGCTCATTAGTATATAAGCATAATAAGAGTGGGGAAGGCATACAAAGACTTGTTTTAAAGTCTGTAGAATAATACACTGCACTAAAGTTCACAATAAAATGAAGATTTGGCGACATAAGAGCTGATAAAATGGCGATTTGACCTACAACTTTATCCCAAGATGAATCTCTGTAGTTTTTACTAATGTAGCATTAATAAATTTGAAGATAAACTTTGATAAAAACATTTTGAATTCAAAGATGATCTTTAATGAGGTTCTAATTTACTAGAAATACAAAACCTCTCCACATCAGTGCTTCATCTGCTTGTGCAGTTTAATCTATTGGGTTTAAAAGCTGTACATTTGCTTGTAATAAATGAACTACACAAAATTTCTAGATTCCCTAAAATGGCTGTAGTTCTGTTCAAATGCAAGCTGATCAGGTGAGTTTATTTGAAAATCTCCATGTGGCCTTTGTGTAAAATACTTAATACAGTAGCATGTAAAAAAAAATGTAGTGGTAAAGCTCAAGCGACTTAAACCTTGTGTTAAAAGTTTGCCATACACTGTCTGCAGATGAAAGTTTTCTTTTGTGTCTTCTACTTTTAAAAATCTGATACAATAACATGTTTTTCTATGTTTTGAAAGCATATTGATATCAGCATATTTATTTATTTATTCATTTAAGAAATAAACATAAGAGAAAGTGATGTGTCTGCTGGTCCAGCGTGTATATGTTTGACTTGACCTTTTGCAGAGCCAGAGTTGTTCACCACCATCCATCTCAACCCCTGATGTTAGTCTTAGAGCCACCGTAGCACCCGAAACAACTGCGCTGATTTCATTATCTTGCTTTAATCATGACTCTTTCTGCGGGTCACCCCATCTTTGCAGGGAGAAGGAGGAGGGGCATCAGCTGTACCAGGAGGCATGGGAACGCCATCAGTGTAGGAAGGAACTGCGCAGCAAGAACCAGAATGCCCAGGAGGGTCGTCCTGAAGAGGCCTTCTTTAGCCGCCTGGACTCGAGCCTTAAAAAGAACACCGCCTTCGTGAAGAAGCTGCGCACGCTGACCGAGCAGCAGCGAGACTCACTCTCCAACGACTTTGCCTCACTCAACCTCAGCAAGTACATCGGTGAGGCCGTGAGCTCCGTTGTGGAAGCAAAGCTGAAGATCTCAGACGTTGGCTGCGCGGTCCATCTGTGCTCGCTCTTCCACCAGCGGTACGCCGAGTTTGCCCCATTGCTCTTGCAGGCCTGGAAGAAGCACTTTGAAGCCAGGAAGGAGGAAAAGGCGCCTAACGTGAGCAAGCTGCGCACAGACCTCCGCTTCATCGCTGAGCTCACCATCGTCGGTCTCTTCACGGACAAGGAGGGTCTCTCGCTCATTTATGAGCAGCTGAAAAACATCATTGGGGCCGACCGCGAGACGCACACCCACGTTTCCGTTGTGATCAGCTTCTGTAAGCACTGCGGGGACGACATTGCTGGGCTGGTGCCCCGCAAGGTGAAACTGGCGGCCGAGAAGTTTGGCTTGGCTTTCCCTCCCAGCGAGATCATCAGCAGCGAGAAGCAGCAGCCCTTCCAGAACCTTCTGCGGGAATACTTCACATCTCTCACCAAACACCTAAAGAAGGACCACCGGGAGCTGCAGAACATCGAGAGACAGAACAGGTGAGGTTCAGCTGTTACAGGAAACCACTGCGTGATTGTTTTGAGCGTACCTAACATTTTGTCCTCTTCAGGCGGATCCTGCATTCCAAAGGAGAGTTGAGCGAGGACCGGCACAAACAGTACGAGGAGTTTGCCACTTCCTACCAGAAGCTGCTGGCCAACACTCAGTCTCTGGCTGATCTGCTGGATGAAAACATGCCCGAGCTGCCTCAGGACAAGACTGTGCAGGAGGGTGTGTGGCCACACATTTTTTTTCTTCCTCATATTACACCCTGTCAATTTTTTATTAATATCTGATATTATCACGGCTCTGCTCTCACAGAGCACGGCCCTGGGATCGACATCTTCACCCCCGGGAAGCCTGGAGAGTACGACCTGGAGGGAGGGATCTGGGAAGATGAAGATGCTCGTAACTTCTATGAGAACTTGGTGGACCTGAAGGCGTTTGTGCCCGCCATCCTCTTCAAGGACAACGAGAAGAGCAGTCAGGGCAAAGAGAAGGAGGATGGCAAAGGTATGTTATAAAACACCCATGTTCACAAAAAGGAAGAGATTTGTGTACTTTGTTTTGACTGAGCTGCTGTTGCGTTCAGATGGCAGAGAGGGGAAGGATGCGGGCAGCACCACAGAGGAGCTGGAGCTGGAGCTCGAGGCTCTGGACATCACAGATGAGCCTCTTGAACTAGAGGGACCAGACGAGGTGGAAAATGAAGAGCTGGCCAAAAAACTGCTGGATGAACAAGGTAAACAGGATTTTCCAGGAAACCGCTACTGTACTACTTCTATGATGATGTGTCACTGCATGCTCATTGGCTGACAGTGTTCAATCACAAGTTAGCCAATAAAAATACACCAGTTTGTCTTTCTTTAATCTGATTAGACTGTAATTTACTAAATGAACAATAAGACTTGAAACTCATCATAAACTCATCAGGAAAATGGTTACTGAGGTCAAAGATCAGAGGAGCCAAGTGCAAAAAAAAAAAAAAAAAAAAAAAAGAGGAGCCAAGTGCTGCTTCATCAAAAACATCTATACAGCTTGTTTAACAGCCAGCAGAAGCGCTCCCTTCTGGCCTTTAGAAGAAATGCAGGCTTAAGTCACTCAAGTATTGGCTTAGTTTTTTTGTAGACCACTAGATGGCACCTACGTCCATCTTTTATGCAGTTCGTGAGATTTACTGGGTCTTCTGCAAGTAGGTTCTTCAGCTTGGAATGCATGAATTTACCTAATGCTTGGGTCACAAGTGTAACAGTGGACAGAGAGGGGGTTGCGTGCAGAGGAGGGCTGCTGGGTATATCAGATAAAGGTTGATGAAGATGGAGCTGCAGAGGACAAGAAGGAAAAGAAGCTGCAGAAGGAAAAAAAGATTAGAGAGGAAGGATAGATGTAGTGAAGAGACAAGGGTCGGTGTGACAGAGGAGGATGAGATGGGGGCAGTTGATCCACAGAAGTAGCGCTCACTTATAGTCGATTGTGGAATATCTAGGAGGCAAGAAATCTCATGAACTGACTAGTTGCAATCCTCTTTTTTTCTTTCACTAAAAGGAAGACTGCATGGATACAGGACTAAAAACACCTGAATTCAGAGATTAAAAGATGTGGCCTAATACTTTGAGTTTTTAAAATGGTGCAGAAATCCTTGTATAGACAAAACTATGAACAATAACTGGAACATACACATTGCATTGATTTTATTTGAACTGCATACAGTGTGAACATTTGTTTGTGTCTGTGCAGAACAAGAGGATGAGGAAGCCAGCACGGGGTCTCACCTGAAGCTAATCGTGGATGCTTTCATCCAGCAGCTTCCCAACTGTGTCAACAGAGACCTCATAGACAAGGTGAGGCCAAGAGGACAGACACACTGATCAAAGGAAAGAAATGAGCTTCCAGATGTTGGATGGTTTGTAAAGGTTTATGAGCTCTGGTGATTCCTGCAGGCTGCCATGGACTTCTGCATGAACATGAACACCAAGTCTAACAGGAGGAAGCTAGTCCGTGCCCTCTTCACTGTCCCCAGACAGAGGTAGGCTTCATGTCAGAAAACCTGAAGTGAAAACAATCTGTCATAGTTTTTACCTTTAATCACCACAAGGGGGTGCTATCGTCATGACTGATTGTGGGAGATGCACTGAGTCATTCTCCTCTTGCAGGTTGGATCTCCTGCCCTTCTACTCTCGTCTGGTGGCGACGCTGCATCCATGCATGTCAGACGTGGCGGAGGACCTGTGCTCCATGCTGAAGGGAGACTTCAGGTTTCATGTAGGTCCTCTGCTCACTTACATCAGGTTTTAAATAGATTTGTCATACTTGGCTTTTTTCCATCATGTTTGCATTAAAAACACTTGCCAACATTATGAATCGAATCTGTGTTTCTAGATTCGGAAGAAGGATCAGATCAACATCGAGACCAAGAATAAAACCGTCAGATTTATCGGCGAGTTGGCCAAGTTCAAGATGTTCTCGAAGACAGACACACTTCAGTGTCTCAAGGTGGGAGAAAGAAACCGCTGTCTGAGTCACATCAGGCTGTTTGTCTTTAAATCTCTTTACAAAAAAAAGAACACTTTTAGCAACATCTCTGCTCATCCAATCAGATCACAGACAAAATTCCCCATTAAGAAGAAGATGTGAAAAACTAAACTTACCTACTTACCTTCATCCTCACTGTGATAACAACCAGGAAATGCTTCCAGAGCTCACTCTGCTGTGTGCATGCATCAGAATAACAACACAGCTGGTGAGATAACCTCCAGCGTAGCTGTTATAGATTTCTGTCCTTGTCTCCTCCTCCAGATGCTGTTGTCTGATTTTACGCACCATCACATAGAGATGGCCTGCACACTGCTGGAGACCTGCGGCCGCTTCCTCTTTAGATCCCCCGACTCTCACCTGCGCACCAGCGTCCTGCTGGTCAGTACTGGTTCTCTTCGCTGGGCTTCGGTTCATTTTGAAGCAGCAAACTAGAATGTGATATAGCCAAGAACAAAACCAGAGAAAATATTTGAATATAAAGATGAATGAGCGATTTTTAGCCTGACTTTTGTCCCATGTGTGCTCCAGGAACAAATGATGCGCAAAAAGCAGGCCCAACATCTTGATGCCCGCTACGTGACCATGGTGGAGAACGCCTACTACTACTGCAACCCACCGCCCATGGAGAAGACGGTGAAGAAGAAGAGGCCGCCGCTGCAGGAGTACATCTGCAAGCTGCTCTACAAGGACCTGTCCAAGGTCACCACAGAGAAGGTGTTGAGGCAGATGCGCAAGCTGCCATGGCAGGACCCCGAGGTGAAGAGCTACCTGATCTGCTGCATGGTCAACATCTGGAACGTCAAGTACAACAGCATCCACTGTGTGGCCAACCTGCTGGCTGGCCTGGTGGCCTACCAGGAGGACGTGGGGATCCACGTGGTGGACGGTGTCCTGGAGGACATCCGGCTCGGCATGGAGGTAAGGAGAAGCAAAATCTGAGTCTGAAAACAAGACATGCTTGTGTGTTTCATCCTTAACTGAGCTCTAAGTAGTTTATAAGTCCGTAATTTGATTCTCTGATCAGTAATTTTTATATTCATTGCCATTAGGGATGCACTGGCCCGATATTTGGAATGTATTATCAGTCTGATGCTGACCCAAAACGCTCATGACAATGAGCAGACTGAATGTGTGCGAAAGGTTTTATTTAACTGCAGACTGTGGAAAGATCAGATGGTGGCGAAACGTTCTTTCTTTTTCTCTCTCAGGCCCGCTTGTTTACTTTAACTCTGGTCACATTCAGTCAGAGATCATATCGAAGAAGCTAGAAGGACGTTGCTCCTTCTTGCTGTCGATATTATTTCTCTTTAGCTTTCTCCTGAGAAATCTAGTCCTTTTTTCATTCATGCTTCACTACTAAGTACTAAAGAGCCGGTGTTCTTTATATTCTTGAATGTATTTTTTTCCTGCATCTTATTTTACATGATGGGAAAACTGTTTCAGTTGAGCCTGATGTTTCCTTACACATAAAAACTAAAAAGGATCTCAAGTCGAGTGATAGAAATTATTCATTTAAAGCTACAAACTATCTGCAGGGGTTTTTTTTTTGAGTTTTAATAACTGTTCTGGACGTCTCTAACCTCTCACTTGAAGCTACAGATGCTTCGGGTGTCACATATTCAGCACGTTTATTGAAGGAGCGGTGAGATCAGGAGCAGTGAATAGACAGGACGATCAAAAAACCCCGATGCTGTCTGCTTGACTGGCAGTTCATTGAAGGGGACGCCTGTGTTGCTGCGTCATTTGTGTCTGCTACGTGTTGCAGGAAACGTGGGAATGTTGTCGGATTCCATTTGCTCGGCTGAGGTTGTGATTTTACAGAAAAAATAATTGAACACAAACAGTTGGGCCTGTGTCACAGCTGCAAATGCTTACTTGCATATTTTAGAAGCCGTGCTTACCCTTTGACCCTGATCTGGTCTCCATCTGACCTCAAAACAGAGTCCAGTCAGCCAAAATTCAAGCATTATCCCTAGCAACCAGGAGGTTGGCGGTCTTGGTCCCTGCAAGCAAAAAGCTTTTAGAATTTTCCTCCATTTTTTTTTTCTTCTCCCCTGCAGCATCCTATATTATATTGTTGGACATCGCAATTTAGGATCTCCTCTTCTTCCCTCGCTGTTTCCTTCCTAGGTCAACCAGCCCAAATTCAACCAGCGGCGGATCAGCAGCGCCAAGTTCCTGGGCGAGCTCTACAACTACCGCATGGTGGAGTCGGCCGTCATTTTCCGCACCCTCTTCTCCTTCATCTCCTTTGGCGTGAATCAGGACGGCAGTCCCAGCCCTCTGGACCCCCCAGAGCATCTGTTCCGCATCCGCTTGGTCTGCACCCTGCTTGATACCTGCGGCCAATACTTCGATCGAGGCTCCAGCAAGAGGAAGCTAGACTGTTTCCTCATCTACTTCCAGGCACGTAACCTCGTAAAGTGCCTGTACTTTATGTTTGGGAGGCCTGATATTTACTGTAAATCTACTGGGTGTAGTCACTGTGCCACTGTTTTGAGTTTGGCAGACCTGTGAGGTTTGCTCAGGAGGCGTTCTGGTCAGGGGTGAAGTAATTAAGATGTTGTTGTGTGTCTGCAGCGGTACATATGGTGGAAAAAGAGCCTGGACGTGTGGACTAAGGACCACCCGTTCCCCATTGACATCGACTACATGATCAGTGACACGCTGGAGCTGCTCAGACCTAAGATGAGGCTCAGCAGCTCCCTGGAGGAGGCCATCAAGCAAGTCAGCGACCTAGAGAGAGAAGTGCTCGTCAAACTAGGTAGGAGGGTGACACTAAGTAATCATCTTTAATGTGCGTGGAGCGTGACGGCGTTGGTGTAGCAGCTGGTGTTGCCAGTTTGGTTGCTCTCCGTTGTCCCGGCAGAGCAGCATTCCTCAGTGTGTGGGAGGGCAAGCGCGCATGCTGCGTCACTCCTCTCTCTCCCTCTGCTTTGTCTGTCGGACAGGTTTGAACTCATTGTTTAAAATGCCGAACACATGCACTCCCACTCATTACAGAGACTTCAGGAAGGATCTTTTAAAATCAATGACGACTGTTTCAGACTTCCTCTGGACCTCAGTTTAATCTAGCCTGATAACCTCGAGAGATCTGATCTCACCAAAGATGCATTTGTGTGCTGTTGATAAAACATGTGACATGCACTCATTTGTTTTGCTGACTAAACCTATTCAACCAACAGGAGTCTAAATAATCTTGCACTACTTCAAAAAGCAGTTAATCAGACAGAAAAATAATGTTTTGTCCATTTTGTCTGTTGAGTGTCTGAAATGTGACGATTTGGAGATTTTCTTTCAAGTGCTGTCTGTAGACCTCTTCTAGCACTCTTTAATAATGATGAACATCTTTTTATAAATCTGCCCACTGAAAATAATTAAAAACAGGCCAGGATCTAACCTACTTTCTTATTTAGATTCTAGACTCTATTAAGATTCACCACTGAGGTGTAAATAAGCTGCAACTCCTAACACCTCTGTCCCGAACCCCGAAACTACAATGTTTGCGACACATAATCTGAGCTCAGAGACAATATGAATATTCAGAAATGTAAAAACCAGAACACAATCAGGACAATGATATCTGGAGAGGAGGAAGAAGGAAGTGGTGCAGCAGGTGTATCTGACTCTGCGGCATGATAACAGCGCAGCAATGTGAGCTTTGTTTAACAGTTTCAAGGTGTTGACCTGGAATGTCCCGAGAAAAAATGTAAACCACAGCTGCGCCCTCTGAGAGCAGGACACCCTCCAGATCCTGTACTCAAGTAAAAGTACAGATACATGAGCTGTAAAGTACTCAGTTATTTAAAGTAAAAGGGTGTGTGTGTGTGTGTGGGGGGGGGGTTGTTAGTTCTTTGGAGTCGGATTCCTTCAAAGAGGCATTAATGGGAGAGAGATGAGGTTAGGAGCCGCTTGTTTAACCTTTGCTAATACATCACCTTTGGTGTGATTAGCAGCACAAGCCAGAAGTACTAAAATGTCAAAGTACCTCAAAACTGTATAAAAGTACATGTAATCAGTAGCTTTCCATCACTGTTGTGTTTATGTGTTTAAACCTTTATGCAGGTAGATAAGCAGTAAGCATGTGTTTGTGTGTGGGAATGTAGGAGAGGAGAGTGATTGATGAAGGCCCCTGAAGCTAAACAGTGGAGCTATTGTTACCTTTCATACTTTAACCAGGATCGGACATTCCTCAGTCCTTGAGTCACTCAAGACCTGATCTTCCACTCCACGCCGCTGCCCGACTTCGTTTCTTTGCCGTTACCTTTTCTTGCATAATTATGCTGTGTGACAAGCTGCATAGAAACAATAATTTTCCTCTGGAGTATTTGTTCTATATATAACTGAGGGCTTTGTTTGAGTAAAGCTGGTCTCTCGGGCTGGGCTGGGCTCGGAGGCGTTTATGATATAATTTGTCCTGATTGTTTTAGTGTTACGTGTCCTAACAATGAATATTTCCACGTGTTCTTGCGCAGGTCTGGCCATGGAGAAGGACGGCCGCTCCAGTGCCATGAGCGAAGGGGAGGGCCTTGACGAGGAAGATGATGACGGGGACGACGATGAAGAGGGAGGCGCTGAGACCGAAGAGCAGTCAGGCAATGAAAGCGAAATGAACGAACAGGAAGAGGATGTGAGTGTTGACTCCCCCATTCTGGCCTTGTTCCTCAAAAAAAATCCATCTTGCAACAGAACAAACTTACAGGAAATGCTAAATATTCAAACTAAGCCTAAAGTTAACAATGGCGTCCAGCAGGTGGACGCTGAGTGCCCAGAAGTGAAACATCTGGTTTCAAAACTCCAAGATGGTGGCAGTGAAATAATCTATTTATGCTCGCCGTCAGGTAGCTGCCGCAGTATTCTCCTGGACATTAGGTGAACTCGGATAAACTGGGATACCCCCACATCCGACATAACCGCACACTCTTGCACACCCGGCTGCAGATCGAAAAACCTGAGAGCTGCATGGCCAGCAAAAGCAGGAATATAGCTATGACTGCTTTTTGTTTGTTTGTTTTGTTTTGTTTTGGGGTTTTTTTTCCCCAACAGGAAGGGTCAGAGAATGAAGAGGAGGAGAGGGAGGAAGAGGAAGAAGAGAACACGGACTACCTGACCGACTCCAACAAGGAGAACGAGACTGACGAGGAGAACAATGTAAGCAATGGGAAATGTGTATAACTGTGTATAACTCCAGATTTAATACATTTTGTTGGTTTAAAGATTTGCCCTTTTGCTGATGTCGATTTGCTGCCTGTGTGTGCAGGAGGTCACCATCCGTGGCGGCGGGCTGAAGCACGTGGCATGCGCTGAGGACGAGGACTTCATTCAGGCTCTGGACAAGATGATGCTGGAAAACCTGCAGGTACAGCGTCTTGCTGCCACGCTGGCCATGAAGTACTTTTTATGCTACAAAAGGCTTTATTGACTTACACACAACACACACACACACACTCTGAATTTTTGATTTAATTCTAAAAACATCAAAGAGATGAGTGTAATCAGGAGATAAGAATCTTTATGATGTCCCTTAGACAAAAGCTAGTGTATCATAGGCTCAGGCTTATGTCCACTCCATTAACTTACCTAATGTTTTGACACTGTTGTATACTTTCTCCCATTAACTTGAAATTTATAAACAGAGAGTTGAAGCCTGTAGCATGAAGCAGGGGTAACCCTGTGTTTTCAGGATTCACTTATTACTGTGGTACATCACCATGGTAACTTAAGGTGCATGCCTAACCTGCCTCAGAACAGGTTGTCTCCCGGATAAGAGATGAATGTGCACAAAATCACTGCTTTCTGAGCAATCAGTTCACTGGAAACGAGCGTCACCATTCTGGAGGATTTCTTGAGTCTCGCTGTTCAGATATATGAAAGTTTAAGTTTTCAGAGACCACCTTATATTGACTACAAGCAATGCCATTGTTAAGCTTTAATATAGCAACATAATCCTAAAGCAGACTACCAAGCTTTGCACTTGCTGACCTGTGAAATGTAAAATTTTCAAAAAGTCTTTGTACCATTGGTTCAGGAAAAGCACATCGTCTGTAGAAATGCCTTTGTTTAAAAGTATACAGGTGCATTTAGTCTGATTGTTCTTTCTTTGGATGAATCTGCTTAACATTATTATTTGCAGTTTTTTCATTGCTTATCCTTTCTGCACTCATAATAACAACTGAAAATTCATGCACAGTTTCATAGCTACATGCAGCGTTTTTCTTTTAACAGCAGATTTGTAGCTTTTGGCCTTTATTACACTATTTTTCTTTGTTTTTCTTTGTCTCTTTTACGTGAACATGCTCACGGCTAAATTGAAACCCAGGTAGCCTTATGGCTTTGGTATCCATCTTGCTGATGTAAGCCAGATAATGATGGGATATTCTGAACATAATGAATTTGCTCAGTGAAAAGAAGCACTTCATAAACATAAGAAAACATAGAGTAGTACAGGTCTCCTCAGCTTTGATCCAGACCTCGCAGACTGACTCTTCACTGTGTGTTGTGTCACTGCAGCAGCGTAGCGGTGAGGCGGTGAAGGTGCACCAGCTGGACGTTGCCATTCCTCTGCAGCTGAAGAGTCAGCTGAAGAAGGGACAGCCATGCATCAGCGAGGGAGACTCGGACATCTCCGATACCATGCAGTTTGTAATGCTGACTCGCAAAGGCAACAAGCAACAGGTAAGGTGGTATCTATGTGCCAAGCTATTGCAATATTGCAGTTCTTTAAAAATCAGGCTGGTCACAGCAGTTTGTTGCAGGTGAAAAGTCTCTTTTTAACCACATTTTGATACCGGGTTCATCTTCTAGCCTTCTTGGCCAAAATAGTCTTCTAAGGGTTTGTAACTCGATTAATATGCTACAGTTATTTGGCCGATCTTCTGTGGAATGATCCTGCAGGGTAGACTGAGTCATGCACTTAAGGTTTCTAAAATATTCCACATTAACAGTAGAAGTTACATCATGGCGATGAATAATGGAGCAATCAGGTGTGAAAACTGTCTGCACCATGAACCAGCTCTTTCTCCTGTTCATTCTGGTTGTTCTTTAAGGTGTTGTGCATAAATGAATGCTTAATAATGTTCACTCTGGGTGTGTGTGTCTGTGTACTGTAATTGAACCAGTTTCAGTTTCTATCCATTCTAGAGAGGGCATTTCTGCAGGACCGTTGCTGTTGCTTCTGTCTGAAGTTGATTCAGCAGCTTTATCATTCAGAGTCATGTTTGCACCCCTGAGGTGGATGTTGGTACAGTAATGAGTCTCTTTTTGCTCAGTTTCTGGTCTTCATGTCCTTCTGAGGAAAATCTCCTGCTAAATGCCCCTCTGTGTTCTCTGTGTCCATTATGTATGTAAGGCTTCCTGAGAGAAACAGTTTCAGCACTATAGATGGAAAAAATTGCGTGTATGTCAGCAGGCGTCCTAACACACACACAGAAGGACACAGGTGTGTTTCTGTGTGTGTGTGTGTGTGTGTGTGTGTGTGTGTGTGTGTGTGTGTGTGTGTGTGTGTGTGTGTGTGTTGAGGCCAGCCGCTGCGTGGTGGAATGTGTGGTTTGAGGGCAGAGGCTGGTTGTTGTGCTGCTGGGTGTGTCCAGCACTCTGCCTGTGCTCAGAGGTTTCATGCAGCGTTCAGTCTGCTTGAAAAACAGCTACCAGAAACGCCAGCACACACAGAGCGTCTTTGTCGGTGCGTCTGAGAGTTCTGTAGCTCTAGAAATCTCAGGCTCAGCCAGTTGAAGGGCTGATATCAGTTTTCAGGGAGTGAGAAATTCTGCTGTCAATCAAACATTATTTTAACTTCACAAGATTAATCACTTTCTGGCCTAAAGAAAACTGCAGAGTTCACCCTACAGAAACACTGTCAGAAGCTTCCTTTCTGCCCTCTACCGTTTTCTGTCTGTCTGAAGGTGAAGCTCTGCTTCAGTCAGCTGGTCTCTCCTCGATTCTCTCATGTGTCAGGAGAATCCCAGTGAATGGATTTTCATTATACAGTGTGAAGTTAAAATAATTTAAGTTGAGATCTGCCTGTATTTGCGACGCCTGGTGTGAATTCTAGTTGATCCGCCTCATTGTACAGACTACAGACATGTAGTCATGCTACGCATTAATGAATTAATTAGTTAAAAAAAAAATTTAAATGCTGCGCTGTAATTACTAGAACCTGATCAAAATACTACTATGCTTTATACTTTAAGTCCTGATAGAAACTTTCTCTTTGGGGACAATAAAGTGCAAGTTGCCAACAGTACATCGACAGAGGTGAGGGGGGCTTAGCAGCGACGCCTACACAAAAAGGCTCAGCTGATATATCAGTATCAACTTCGTCAGATACCGGATAGACATGGAGAGACATCTATCAGTATCTGATGGATGAATACTATTTAAAAAGCACAGAAGAGACCAGAGAAACACCCTTCAGCCAGGTTATTAGTGTTGATGTTGCATAGTTTATCCACCAGAGGGCACTCTGCAACTTACGAGCTGATCCGAGCATGAATAAGTAATCTGCAATGTGAGACAAAACGCTAATTTTAAACAATGCTGTTGAATTATCGGAGTGTGAACTTATGAAAAATGCGCTTGTCCAGCTAAAATGTCTTTCATTCTCCTGAACAGTATAAGATCCTGAACGTGCCGCTCTCCTCCCACCTGGCGGCGAATCACTTCAACCAGCAGCAGGCCGAGCAGGAGGAGCGCATGAGGATGAAGAAGCTCACTCTGGACATCAACGAGCGGCAGGAGCAGGAGGACTACCAGGGTAACCATGGAAACTGTTTGTTTATTGTTTGTTACCGCATCTGCCCAGGTTACATGAGTGGATCGGCTTCTGTTTCATATCTGACCTGTGAAAGCAAACTGTGACCTTTGACCTGAAATCAGGGAGTGTTGTTTTGCTTACCCAGTGAGTCCTTTGAAGTTCTTTCTCTGTGCAAGGTCACACTGACAAGAAAAAGCTGGTTCATTTCCACCTTAAATCTGCACAGATTATTATAGTTGTGTATTGTCGGGGGGCGTGGTTAAAAAGTCAGTGCATGAGTTTGATTCATTTTTTTCAAGGTATTAAGTTTGTATAGGCTTCTAATAATTACTCTAGAAATGTAAGAGTCCTGATAAACCTTCACTTTCTGCTGCTGCCGCTTACCTCAGAGGAGCTTTAGTAGTAGGAGGTTTATAGGTTCAAACTGGGCCTTTGCAGGAGGGATGTTTTCAGTCGAGGCAACGAGTCTGTGGTTATATAAAATTTGGTTCTGAGTGAAACCTCTCAGGGAAATGACAACAAATCCATTTGTAGTGATTTAAAGTCAACATAGACTAAAGTAGCTATAGAGACCAAACTAGGCTTTTTATTTATGCAGTAAATTTGTCATTTTAACGTGAAAGTCTGTGGGTTTGGCTAGTGGCCATCAGCAGAACTGCAGGTTTTGCTACTTGTTGGTACCACATAGTTCAGTCCTGGACGTTGCTGATTTTATTCCACTGAGGTGCAGTTTATCCATATGTGTTAAATCGTCACCGTAGTCACATCGTGACCTCAAACCCTACTCTGTAACTCGCGGACGTGCACATTGAACCACATGATTGCGTCGACATCATGTGCTTCCTATGACTATGATTGTCTTTATGATTTGTCTGTCAGTGCGCCCCAGGGTGGCTGTGGCTACAATGTAGCTTGCCATCACCAGTGTGTGAATGGGTGTGTGAATGGGTGGATGACTGGATGTGTAAAGTGCTTTGGGGTCCTTAGGGACTAGTAAAGCGCTATACAAATACAGGCCATTTACAGGCCATTTGTTTCTCCAGCTGTATTTCCAGCTACTTCTTTTGACGACATTTTTAAAAATCAACTAGAATGATAATGTTCTGTTGGTGAAACTGCAGGGCAACAAAAAAAAAACAAAAAAACAAATGTCCCTCACAGGCTGCAGGTAGGCTCAACACAGAAGCTTAAATTAAGCGTAAGGCCACTGGACGTGCTTCCTGTTCATGTAAGCAGCAGCGGCCTGATAAAAGCCATAATAACTGTTAACACAGAGGACAAGATCAGTCATCCATGCTAGTAGTTTTTTTTATTAGTCATCAGAGTTTGTCTGCTTGTCTTTGGTTTTTGTCTCCTTCTTGTCAAAAACTGTTGAAATGTGAAATGTTTTTCATGTCAGTTTTCTGACTGCACTTCCTTTTTGCTCTCCATGTCACAGAGATGATGCAGTCTTTGGCCCAGCGTCCGGCTCCAGCCAATACCAACCGGGAGCGCCGTCCCCGCTACCAGCACCCGAAAGGCGCTCCCAACGCCGATCTCATCTTCAAGACCGGAGGAAGGTGAGGCTCAGTCCCTGATCGCTGACAGTCCGGCTGCAGGTTGTGTCAGATTAGAGTTTAAGTTCGCCGTGCACTGACAGCGCCTCATTGGTGTCTCTTTGAACAGAAAGAAAAGAGCAAGAAATGAAAGTCAGGAGAAGCGAGACAGGCAGGAGAGGCGAGACAGGCAGGAGAAGCAGGAGAGAAACCAAAGATATGAGTTGGAGTAGGCTAAAAGAGCCAGAGCTGCTGTGCGCCCAGAGGCGAGGCTTTAGCAAGCAAAAAATCTCAGTATCGAGGACATCTTGTTCCTATTTTCACTGAATCTCATTGTTTAGTGCAGAGTTATTTTTTTCCCTTTAAAAGCTGAAGTCTGCAAATAAAGATCACTTCCTGGTTACATTTTGACATCAACACCGCTTTGTGCGTCTTTGTATCTTTAAAACCAAAGCACAACACGAGACGTTATTATTATGACGGTGTATCTGAGTGGCTTTAAAAAAAGAACTATTATATTCTACTCCTCTTTATCTTTGCTCTATTTTGCAAATAGAGCAAAAAAGTCAGTGATCACTGTCAGCCTCACTCAGTTTTTATTACCACTGTTCATTTTAAAGCTTAGTTTTTAAAGCCTTACGATGTAACCAGCCCATGCAGCAGTATGTTAATGACTAACCTCGTATTGTGGATGGATTATCTCAGTTGTTCTCCTGGCTGAAGTTTGGTCCGTTTACGGCATCCTGCCATGCGATTGCATTTGTCCCTAACCATCGGAAACCCTCAGCGTTCATCCTCCAGCTTCACTGTGTTTATGTTATGCTAACCATAGCTGTGTAGTTAGCCCCCACATACCACATCATTATATACCAGCTAGCCAAACTTCAGTAACCCTACAAACGTCACTGCTGTTTAGTTTCCTGTCTTCATTTATGTCAGAAGTGATAGCAGAGCTGTATGTTTTAATTTTTTTCAGAAATTCCTCAGCCAGAACATGGTATATTATGTTAAGGTGGAAACAGTAAGGACGGTACCTTGATCAGGGGTACCTCAGGGTAGGCATTCGACCTGGGAAGTGCTAATGACGTCAGACTTCAATACTGGATTTCCATCTGCAGCAGGAAGCTGTTTTCACATTAAATCTCTAAACAGCCTCTGTACTCCACAGTTAGAGGCTAGCTGCTGCTAGTTAGTGGAGCTTTTAGGTTGTGGAGAACAATAAACGAAGAAATCTTGGACTTGCAGCATAGTGATTTTTTTTTTTTTTTTTCGATGTCTGAAAAACAAATACATCCTGTTCTAATATTTTTGTCCTGGTGCTAACAGCAAACAGTAGTTTCACTTATAGCACTTTTACTTTGTATAACACACAAATAGTCTGTCTACTACCTCAATCATTTAACTGATGTATGAAAAACCCAAAAGTCAAGAGTGGAATCCAGGCATTAAAACAGAAACTTGAGCAGGAAAAGCATTTTTTATATATTTAAGGAGCATGTTTGGTCATTTCACTTTAGTTGTGAATTTTTTTTTTTTTTTTTTTTGTTTTCAGTGATAGATTTAGTAAATCAGTATAGAAAATAAACTTTTTGAAAGTAGCTGACGCTCAGTCGTGTAGATATTTGAAACCTCGATAATCGAAACCTCAAATACAAAAATTTCTTCTGTTATTTTGTCCAAGTTCAAAAAATTGTCTCAATTGGTTTGAGGTTTGGTTTTTCTTTTTTCAAAGGTCTAGTTTTTATTTTAATTTTATTTAAATGAAATGTTTTTTTTCACAGTAGTTTTATTTTGAAGGGGTCAGGCTTTAGCTTTACTTTCAGCACCTCTGCAGTAAATGTCCTGCTCTGTCCTCCAGGAGACGCTGATCGGAGTCTGGGCCCAGGCTGAGCGAGCGAGGCAGAGAGAGAATGAACGAGCAAAAGAGAGAGAGAGAGCGCAAGAGGAAAACGAGAAGATCGGAAGGGAAACCGGTCGAAAACAAGGGAACGAGTTCTCCAGACGCCCCCTGAAGCCGGGGACGGACCAAACCCCTGACATGAACACACACAGGAGAAGGAGAAGAAGAACTGACAGGGGGAGGGAATTGGGTCAGAGGTCAGGGGGTCAGACAGGTGGCTCTCTTTCTTTTTTGTCTGTTACCTGAGATGACAAAAAAAAAAACACAACTGTCTGGACCCGCGAACGCATTAGAAACAGCTGACCGGCAGAATGATGGCGAGGCAGGCGGGGAGAGGCGAGATGAGCGGCTCACCTGCCACCACCACTGCACCAGGCAGGAAAAAGTGACTCATCTTTGGGAGTTGAAATCTGCGAGTGCACAACTTTTACATGAAACTAGCAAGGATTTTTTGTTTGTTTGTTTGTTTGTTTGATTGATGGATTTTGGACTAACTTCATGAACAGCTCGGTCCAATTCTGTGTGAAGCAGCAAAAGACAAATGTGTTGGGTGTTTGTAAACTGACTAGTAGAGCAGAGAAAAACGTGCTAATCGAACAGCGACCGATGGTGTGCAGCGAGCTGATTTATAGCTCTGTGTTGCTTCTTAGTTTTACTAAAATAAAAATGAAAGCGTGGATATGTCTCACAGGTATTTTTTTTGATTATCAGTTACATTTTTAAAAGAAGTATGTCGCAGTTATTTTCTAGAGTTCATTACAGTTCATTTCTAATCATCGCATAATTGTTATTTATTAGGTACTTGCTCTCCTATACACTCTACAGATTTTAGCAAGACCTTTAAAGGCGACCTATTAGTCTCATTTCCTGCTTCATGTAATTATTCTTGGATTCTCTCAGAGTAGCTTTGCATAAGTCACAGTTAAGCCAGCTGTCTTCGGATTGGCTACCCCCTCCTTAGCCGTTGGGTGGAGCCTGTGCTTTTGGCTCAGAATCTTTCGTCTTGTTTAATGTGAACACCTGACGTTGGAACCGGAGATTTAAGATAGTGAATGAGGAGATGTTACACAGGTCTCCATTCCTAAACGAAAAGCCTTGATACAATTGTCTTCATTATTTAAAAAATGTGCTAATTATTGACAGTGTGGACAGTTAACAGAGGATATCCACTGCTAGCTTCAGTGAGCAGTTATTCAGTGAGTATATCACAGAAAGTGTCCATCTGAAGAATGACCACATTTTGAATTAATGATGTTAAAGTATTTTCTTCCAGATGTTAACCAATCAGAAGAAAGTGGGTTTTTAGGGAGGCGGGAAACTTAAAAAAAAATCTGTCTCAGCTTAGTTTGGTGAAACTAACAAAAAGTGAAGATTAATGCTCAAAAATGGGCACAGACAATTTAAAGTTATATTTTTGTAGAGGCAGACACCCGTGTCCTCTTTGTTTTTGGTCTTAATGCTCAGCTAATTCATGCCCCACCTGCAGATGTGACAGCGGTGTCAGGTCAGTGCTTTTGCTGCTCTGCTGAGAAATCTCCAGCTCTCGCACCATTGGACACTTTTTGATCCCTTCTGCGTTCAGACTTGTCAGGATCGAGTGACCTGCTCAGTGGTGGACACCTGAGTGTAAATATTCAGCAGTTCTTCCATTTCTACCCAGTTCGATGATTTTTTTTTTTTGTTTGGTTGGTTTTTTGCTAACATCCAGCTTGCTTTGATTTGTGAATTGTGTAACGTGACAAAAGTTTTTCCTGGATAACAGTGTGCCTGAGAGTCTTCCTTAGTGATGACGTGACTATAATAGATAAATATAACCTGTTAAGCCTCTAGATATATAAATATATCCTCTGTATTCTGCTACATGAACCTTTTCTGCAGCAGCTTTGTGTCTTTGCTATAGTAAAGATGACCCAGAACTCGAGTTTGTCCCTGTCCAAGCTGATATTCTTTAAAAAAAAAAGGAGAAAAAAAAGCGAGAAACAGCTGCCTGCTAAAGCTTTATGTCTCAGCTCATAACAAATAAAATTTACCACAAAAGCACAAAGTTGTCTCTCTGAATGAGGTCAGTCGTGTGTTTGAGGCATGCGAGGGTGCGCCTGTTTGTTGAGGTCTAATTACAAGCCAGCGAGAGTGGGTATTTCCTCTTTTCCTGCCCACGCCCTCCTCTAAACATTACATATGTGGAGCGCTGGTAACCATGGCCGGATTAACCGGTTAAAGGGCCACGGGGTAATCCACCACCCTATACCTCTGGGGGTCAGGTGAATTGGAGGAGTTTGGAGGCCAGGTCAACACCTTTGGCGCTTTCTTTGAGTCTTTCTTAAGGCATAATAGAAGACCACAGCCACCAGGGATTGGGGTGGTGCTAATTCCAGGATACGCTCTGAACAGGTCACCACTCTGTAACTCTGATACGAGTCAAAGACATATGGTGACATGCAGTGCTCCACATTTTTCCACTCAGCTGTCAGTAATTTGTATTTGTCTCAGGTTTATTTTCAGTGTGTGTGCAATAAAACTAGAACAGAACTGATCATAGAAAGCCTCATTTTGATTATCACAAACTGGGATTCAGTCTGATTCTGTTTCCAGAGTGGAGATGGAAACGTGACGTTTGAAGGCAGACAGGGTTCAGTATGACTATTTGGCTGACCCAGGGCCAACAGAAAACCTGGTGATGGTGTTTCCAGTGAGCAGACTGTTTTCTTTCTCATAGTTTTCACATTAAATTAAACAACTGGGTCTTTAAATTTGTCAGATTTCTTCTGACCTGTGCTGCAGGCAAACAGCAAGCAATGGAAATCAAAAGAGGGGAGTATTCAACTTAAAGGCTTAGATACTCTTTTCTGGTATACAGTGAGTAAAATTACACAAGTGTCCATTTAAAAAAAAAAAAAGTCTGATCATCTTTTTCTTCAGTGCTTCCACCGGTCCATTGTTTGCAGAGGGAACAAACACCGGTTGTTTAAGGTTGTTTTCCTATGTGACGCGGTGCTGAGGTCACATCTGGGGCGGGCGTAAATGTTGCCTTTGTTTATGGTCATTCAGCTCAACCTGACTGGAGAATGTGCACAGTGTGAGCACCAATGTTATAAATCTGTTAAAGTTAGGTATGAACACAGCGCCCACAGAGATGGGCGAGCATGCTCATTAAAAGCATGAACAATGGCAATAAAGGCAGAACATCAGTCATCCTGGGCGCTGCCACTGACGCTGCAGATACCCCTCACACACACACACCTCAGGAATGAAAGCCTCTGTGTCGAAGGCTTATGTAAGAGTCTGCAGTCCAGACAGTGTCTTTAGTGTTGCTGCTGTTTAAAACACAAGCAGCCCAGTGTGAAATGTGGAAAATGGGTCAGAAAATCCTTCCACAATAAAAACATGAGCAGGGAGGGGCTCGAGGTCCATAGCTGCACTATTAAAGGAGCAATCCAAAGTTTTTAGATGTAATACATCACCTCTGTTTGCTCTGACTAGTAGTCAAATACATTCTAACAAATAGGCCTCTGATTAAGAGTAGAACTTAACCTCCTAGTACCTGGTGTCCACATATGTGGACATCACATTTTGGGTTGTCTAGACCAAAATACTAAATTTTGCTCTACAAGGGCCTGATATCCACTTACGAGGACATTATACCGCCACTGTCCTATCAACATTTAAACGAATGTCCTCTTATGTGGATCTAATTTTTCTCAGAAAAAAAGGTAGTAATTCTTTGGGACCTGATGAATGTAAAAACAATCAGCCCAAATAGCAAAGAAAAATTTAAAATGTATGCCATGAAAGAGTCTTAAGAGGTTAAAGTGGACCTATTCTGCTCATGCCCAGGTCTGTTTTTAATCTCAATCCCTACTAAAGTAGCTCTTCATAATTAAGTGAGTCCATAAAAATAACCTTTATTTAACTTATTCTGGGTCTTGAGCTCTCTGATTGGCTGCCCCTCATAATAGAAAATTTCAAACTGCAGATAGGAGGGGCCTGTGTGTCTGATATGTTAGGGATATCCATCTCTGTGACATCATAAAAAGCTCCAAACAACAGCAGAAACTCTACAGCAGAGAGAAAAAAAACAATCAGAGCTGAACCTGATTAAATGCTGTGGTGTGACCTTCAGAGCTGTGCATAAACAAATGTTGCAAACCTAACTGACCTGAAGCAATGCTATAAAGAAGAAAGGGCAAAATTCCTTCACAGCCATGTGAGAGGCTGATAAAGTCATACATACAGTCACACATTTACTTCAAGTTATTGCTGCTAAAAGACGTTCTGAATCATGGAGGCTGCAAAGTCCTGCAAATGAAGATCTAAGGAAAGAAAAGGAGGCGTTAAGCTCATGTTAACAACTTAAAAGCTGGAAAATTGTCAAGATTTTTTGTTCTAGTAGACATACTGTACCAATATGGCTGCCCTGTTGGCTACAATATGGCTACAAGTGCAAATGAGGCACCTTTGAGTCTCGACCTATGTTTTCCAAGAGGCTGTGCAGCTTTTGTGGGTAAGATCCTCAAAAAAAAAGTACAACCCTCAAATCTCCTCTCAGCTGACACTTTATTCAGTCATTAAACAGCTGCTTCTTTTTCACATTCCCCAGTTAATCAGAACAAAACAGACAAAGCATGCAGACAGATGTAAGATTGTTCAGTTTAATGGGTGCAAATATTCGAGCAGATGGACTATGTACAGTTTATAACGTGGAAGTTTCAACAGTCAGAAAGAACACCGGGCTGTTCACTTATAGCAGCAACTCTCACACGGCCGCTCAGCTTCCCTTTAACCACACAAGAGGCACTTTTTATCCCAAATCTGTGCAGACGTGACTACTTCACAGGAACATTTCCTCATAAAGTAGCTCCATACTGCAGGTATGCACCATTAGATACTTCAACATGACTGTAGCTGAACTACAGAGAACCGGAGTCTGTAAACATAAGTTTATAAAATATACTTCAAAAGTTACTGTAGGTAAACTACAGAGGCCGGAGTCTTGATAAACAATCGCGCACACACACACACACACACACACACACACACACACACACACACACACACACACACACACACACACACACACACACACACACACACACAGCAGTTAAATAACACATTTTCAAATGTCAGAAACAACATATAAGTAACCGAGGATGTATTTCTAGACTGTGTGGTTTTAGTGCTCGTGTTTTGTACAATGCTATGTGCACACCCATCCCTAAAGAGCAGTTTTTAAAGTATTCCCTCTGCGTAGTAAAAAAGTAAAAGTCCTGCCCTCAAGCCCAGACCACCAGTCTGTGGTTTGGTGTGGGAGGTTTGTTCGTTGGAGTAAAAATATCCCCCTGCTCGGCTCCACATCTTCAAGGAAACAGCGTCTTTTCTCCGTTAGTCCCATACATAAGATCCCTTTTTGCTCTTTAGTGTTGATTATATTATAAGTTTTTTTTAAATAAAAAGTTCTTTTAACTGGAAAAACAAATATACACACTAACGTACCACTGACTAGAAAAAATGTCCAAAGTCAGTTAAGAAAACCAGTGAAAACCAGAAAAGGGCTCCCGTGTAACAGAGGTGATAAAGACTTCACAGTCTGAGAATCCAAGATTTAAACAGAAAAAAAATCAGTGAAAATCAATCCAACCTTAAATCCAAAGAGGCTTGAGAGCCTCCAGATTAAACTAATGCTTTTGGTAAAAAGGCTAAAAAAAACTCTGGATGTTCACAATTGGACTCGTGTCGCAAACAAAGCTGAGACAGGAAGCTAAATAAATGTTTTGTTTCCAAACTTTTTGGAGAGATTTAAAGCAGTTTAGCTCAGCTATACTATCTGTAAATCTGTAAAAGTCTGTCTTTATCCCTCCACTCATTAGGGGGAGCTATAAGCAAACGACCTCCACCAGCAGGAAAAACTGAGGATAAATCCAGAAAACAAATAAACAAGAGTTCATCAAGACTTTTTCAGCAACCCCAGTTTCCTCAGTGCCTCTCTGCGTGATTCGTTCATCTCCCCTCGACCAGAAAACTGCACTGTGATGCCTTGGGGGCGGAACATCGAGTTGGATCTTCGTCTGTTGTCTGTGGACAAGGACGTCGCTGGTTTCTGGGAAACAACGATGCCATGGTAGGAGTGTCGAGGAGGTCTTGGGGCCGGTGTTGGGGCTGGAGGTTTGGAACCCCTTGCTGGGCTTTCTGAAGTGTGATATAAGCCGGTGACCGTGTTGAAGCTTCGGCTCTTTCCTCCGTAGCTGTTGTGCTCGGGCTGCAGTAGCTCTGATTTGTAGGGCAAGGTTTGACTCCTGTCCATGTGTGAGCTAAGGATGTCAGGAAGCTCGGTCCTGGAGCCAGATAGGGAACCAGGAGTCATGACTTTGCTCTTTCCCCCGTAGGTGTTCGGCTCACTGGGGTTTGAGAGTGCAGAAGGGTGGGTTATGGGTTCATGGCTTGTTGTTGAGGGTGCAGATTCACTCTTGGAGCCAACAGAAGGGTGGACCATGATGGATTTTCCTCCGTAGCTGTTAAGTGACAGCGAGGTCACCTCAGATGGCTGCTGGGGGATGGACACTTTGTTTTCCACAGGAGGTGGATAGGAGCTGCTCTGTGCAACAGCTGGAGGCGACAGTCTTGGTTGGGGGTTTCTGTCTTCATTGCTCCTAGAGGAAGATGTCCTCCGAACCTCAGGTTTCCTGTCAGCGTGAATCAGGCTCTGAGGTGGGGTACTGACATGGGCTTGGGGCGATTTGGGCCCAGTCTCAGTTGTTGTTGGATGATGAGCCTCCAGTGGTGTGGGACTGCTGCCTGCACCTGTAAGAGGAACCAACGGGGTAATGTTAGGGGTGATTTGGAGAGACATACCCCCAGACATAGCTCGATTTCTGGTCAGGCCTAGCTTAGACAGGGCCTCCATCCTAGATTTGTCTGGTGTGGGGTCGCTGAAGGAAATGCTGCGAGTAGGAACATTTCGAGGCTTCTCCCCTACATTGTGTAGAGAATCGTCCTGCAGCAGAGATTGATTCGTACCTAGGTTTGCCAGCATATGCGCCTGTCTCTCCTGGATGTTCACATTAGGTGGTGGCTGGTTTTGGCGGTCCTTGCTGCTACGGATCATGTTGATGTTGTCAGGGTAGCGGGTAGGCTTGGCAGATGTAGGAGGACCCTGCTTCACTGGATGATCTGTGCTTGGCTTTTCATCCACGCTGAGGCGGTGGAGTGAAGGAAGGAAGTTAGCTGTTCCTCCGGACTGGTTCTCAGCTATCTTCTTGGCAATCAGCACAGGGGTGGGGACACTGCCTGCCGGGTGGTAGGAGGTGTCCGTCTGCCCGGACATGCCACTCGGGAGGGGAGGGTTGTACTCTGAAGGCAAGCTGTCCATCGGATTGTGCCTTGGCTTTATCTCAAAGTGGCTATCAGGGGGTGGCACCATAGTTTGAAAGCCTGGTAGAAACAAATTGCAGAAGTTTCAGTCATCACGACTTTAGAAGTTTAGAGATGTAATTTAATAATCTGCTTTATCTACATAAACAATTTTAAATATTGTAACTGACTACTCTGAACACAAGCACCAACTGCTGTACGCTACCTCGATGGGTGGGACTGAAGATCGGCTCTTTAGAGTGAACCGAGTCTGCTTCCTGGTGGACCAAGTCAATAATATTGTGATCTTTGGGGTTGGTAGTGTAGGGGTTGGCAATCATAGCCACAGGTCTAGTGACCTCTTGAGTGGAGTTTTCGAAGGGCCTCGCTCGCACAAGCCTCCAGTCGTCCTCCTCTAAACTCGCCTCCAGCGAATCGATGGTTTTCTCAAAGAACTGGATGCAGTCCTGCTCCTCCTGACTCAGGTCTTGATCATCCTGTGAAGAGATATAAAACATTTCTGCTATGTCTTCTTTGTTCCTTAACATTTTTGCCTCAGAGGTTAAAGAGTCGGGTTACTGGGAATCATTGTAGTGCACGCAGCACACATAGAGAAGTTTCTCCACTATTTACAAAGGGAGGGGAAGATTCGAAGGTTGCCGCTTAAGAGGGAGGCACTCTCGGTTTCTGATTTAAATACTTGAAACCATTTTTCTTGTTCTTGTTTGTTTTAGTGTGCTAAAATATTTGTGTACTTCCTGTATGTGAAACTGTATACAAAGTATGAACAAAGATTTTGACATTTTGAAATAGAACGAGTGAGTATATCCTCTTTTATTCTTCATGATTCAGTGATAAATGTTATTGGTACACCGTCACCTGACCTGGGCCTCTGTAAAAATGTATCTGCACCTCATGTCCTTGCAAGCGACTACACATGAATAAATGCAGGTAATGGTGTTGGCTGTGTGCATGAGCTACGCCATAGCCTTTACATAGATTCACTGCATATCTATTTATGGAGTGTTACTCTAATAATGATGATAATTTACTAACTGGATTTCAGGATTTATTTAATATTACTCAAACTAGTGACTGAGCTAGTTAAGCTATCAGGATACCATTTTACAGAGGTCACAGGGCAAGAGAGCTGAGAGTCATTTTCCCACAGACTGCTATAAAACTGACTGCTATAAAACTGGAACATGTTTTACTGCCAGAGGAGTCGCCCCCTGCTGGCAACTGAAAAGAATACATTGGCTGCCATGAAGCCATCTTGGCTTCATGGCAGAAGTTGAGGAGGCGGGATTGGCAGACACCTCCCGTCATTTTGTTAGTGCACTGTCTCCAAACCAAACTTTACAGGTCTCACTACCATGTGTTAAATCTTCCTGTTCACTCTAGCTAATCCTTCTGTCACACTTGTATCCACCCA
The DNA here is from genome assembly GCF_013358895.1 of Oreochromis aureus. Classification (NCBI taxonomy): domain Eukaryota; kingdom Metazoa; phylum Chordata; class Actinopteri; order Cichliformes; family Cichlidae; genus Oreochromis; species Oreochromis aureus. The sequence continues at coordinate 19,876,152 of NC_052958.1, read as the reverse complement.
CTCCACTCGGCCTGCACTCTCTTCTTCACCTCTCCTGTGCACTGTCCGTTGCTAAGGATGGTTGACCCTCGGGTATTTAAATTTATCCACCTTGACCTTTCTGCCTGCCTGCCGCCTCTCTGTAGAAAATACCTCCACTTTGTTTAGTGTTAAAGCGTTTTGAGTTTTTGATAGCTTGGTGCTAGCACAGCAGCTCTTGTTCCATTTACGGTAAGTTCAAATCTCGGCATGTGTTCAGTTTTGAAGATAAGAAAGTTGAATGTGTCTCTAAAAAAAAAGGGCCTTAAAGCTGAGTTCTTTCCTACAGCCAGCAGGGGGCGACTCGTGTGATTGCAAAGAGACTTCCAGCTGTATAAAGTCTACAGGCTGACTTTAATATGTTTCCCACTCCAGTTCCAAGAATCAGAAGAATCAGAAAGGTGGATTATGCAAATATGCTCCCAGGTGTTCGACAATGGCAAAAATGCTCGACTTGAGGCTTTCGCAGAATTTCTCAAACCTGCATGTGACCTCACAGTCACTACATCTGCCTATTTTACTGTTTATGACTGAAACATACTGAAAAAATGACTGATTGTTGTTCTTAATGCAAAACAAGACAAAAAGGCCTGCTGTGGTGCTGCTTATGTCTCCTCATCACTGAGCTCCACATATATGGGTGCGAACGGTCCACGTATGACTCTCACACAGTAGGCATGTGTAGAGGGAACACAGACCTGTTTGTTCCTCCAGACTTCTTTTCCCACCCTGTTTCTGGCTCAGTTGGCCCTCCCTCTCTCTCTCTCCTTCTCCCTCCCTCTCTCCTGCTGGACGGCTCCCTCACCTCTTCCTCTTCACCTCCACATACTCAGAACCACCACAGCAGGGTATCCAGTGACAACACTCAGTGGCCGCTGATTTTGCTGAGGTCTTTTTGCGGTCCTGATAGGATCGAGGCCGCCTATTTAAACCAAACCACATGGCTTTAGGGGATCCCCTGACACAATGTGTAATGAACCTAAAAATAAATAGAGGTGGCCACGAAGAAAAAAAAGCCTCGTTATGTAAACAAAGTGGTTCGTTATCATTTGAAATTACAGCTGGTCGGGGCAAACTCTATGAAAAACTCTAAACTCTATTTTCTTTCAAAGTTCTTCAATAAAAGTGATTTTTGCGGATGTCACCTGTGACTTTCGCTGGACTTCGCAAATAAAACTCACACACAAAAAAAATCTGAATCCAGACGTCTTAATGACTGAACTGGGATTCATGACCCAGTACTTACACATGAGTATCACTGCTCTGAAAAGTGGACAGCAGGACTTTTGCCCCTTATTTGTTCTCTGTCAAGGTGATGACCTTCAGGCTGCAGTTGAAACGGCATTATGGGGTTGCTGCTGAAACGAAAAGTGCCATGACCAGGTTACCAAGACACCTGCAAAGACAAAGACACCTGCAGCAACACCCTCCTGAAACTAATCAGAGATAAACACGCAGATCTGCCAGTTTCAGCTGCCGTGAAAGTCGTCCATTGTAGCGAAGCAGCTCAGGACCTAAAAAACTGCAGCTTAACCGGTTCGGCTGTGTCGTGCGCTGATAATAAATCTCATCCCTGAGGCATGTGAAGGGATTAAGTTGTTAGGCAGGTGTAGTTTCCCAGCTTCTGAGATGACTGGCTGCGTTGTGTAAACACGCCGTCGAGGCCTTAGCCGGCGTGAAAGTGCAGCTTGAACAATCAGGTGTTCACCTGATACGCACAGTCTGTTTGCTGTGGTTAATAGGACAAAAAGAACAGGACTGCTCTTTTCTCTGCCATGATGTGACCCGGTGTCGACTACACAGCACCCATTTCCATCAGGGGAATACTCGTGCAGGAGCCAATTAGCAGGTTTTTCTAAAGGCTGGTGGTCTTTTGTAGTTGAAAAATAGCTCCAAAATGATTGTTTCACCAACAGAAAGTTTGTCTTTGAGAAAGACTGATATTGCTGATTTCCTAAGACAACGTCAGACATCTACATCTGTCAGTGTGGAGAGATAACGGCCGAGATCAGAGTGACCTCCTTAATCCAATTTTATTTCAATTCAACTCGGCTGCAAAGCCATGCCAACACTAAACTGAGTAAAAGATTCAGCTCCTTTTGTTCCTCTGTTAGTTGCTCAGGGGCAAAATACTCCAAAAAATCCACAGTAAGACCTCTTCTGGTCAAGCAGGTTACCCTTATGCTGAAGGCTGGCACAGGGGACTATTGCCCCTATGGACATAACTGAACTACTCAGTGGACCGATTCTTCTTTAAGATAGAAAAACTGCTGTTTCATGTCACCAGCTTTAGTAGATTTGACAGATTAAAAACTCTAAAGGAACTTTCCCCCCTCCCTGACTTTCAGAGAAATCTCTTGTGGTAACAAAGTTATTACAATTGCTTTAATTTAAAAAAAAGAAAAAAAAAGTTTAGTTTCAGCCTGTTTCCTGTGTGGGTTTGCTCATAAGAATGTGTGCTAAATTACAGAGAAGCAACAAAAAGCTCAACTCTGAGTAAACCAGAGTGGTTTTTGAGTACTCACGCCTGGTCTGGAGCTGCTCCCGTTGACCCTGTAGTGGAGGTGAGATTTTTCTTGCAGATGGAAGTCCATGTCTGGTTCTGCCCTGTAGAATCATCTAATCTGCGTCTGAACGAGAGTCTGCGGACACAGAGGAGAGCATATCAGCTCAGGCTTCAGTCTGCACTGAAGGCTCAGTGTCAACCTGTTTTTTCTGCTCCTGGCTCCGTGTGATATCAGGAGTATGAGGTGCAGCCAATCAGAATGAAGTTGGCTTAAAGGGGAGGAGCTAAAACAGCTGCTCAAGAATGAAAGAGTATTTATAGTGCAGCTGGCTTAACATAGATATATCTCAAGGGTTTTGCGTTATTTTTTTAGGATAAATGTTTCATTTTTTGGGGGAAATATCAGAGATGTTTACATATTTTGGCCTCAAGACAAGAAAGTCTGGAGGTTTTAAAATTACTAGCAACTTCATAGGTGCTGCTGCTGCTTTATAATCAATAAAAAATATCTTTCAGCCACCTGTTTTTGTTATTACATGCTTTATTATTCAAGATTTCTACATCAAGTTTGTAGTAGATTCACATTTGGCCCAATAAAAAAGCAATAAAATGTAAGATTTTATTACTGCAAAAAAAACCAACTATATGCACAAATATATTTTTCTTTAAGTAAAAGTATATTAAGGTGAACAGATTATGTTTGCGCTTGCAAAACCTTCAGTTTACAGGAGATTTTTTTTTCAATAGTTGGCAGCAGTTGCAGAAAGCAGCAGTTTTGTTGGTCATAAAGGTCATAAAGAGCTGGATTAATCTTTAACAGCGTTAAAAACCTGTCGGATAAATGTACAGTGTGCAGAGTTTCCCTCAGGAATGTAACGGAGCACAAGGGTAAATTTAGTCCACAGCACCTGATGGACCAGTTAACCGAGAGCAGGCGACTGCAGAACAGGATTGCAGAGCCGAAACCAATGAGCTCCTTGGCCAACACATTCCTGCCTGATGTCGCGCTCATGACAAGAACAAAGAGAAATGCTGCTTGATGAGTTTGAAAAGACAGAAATGAGGAAGTGACTGGAGAGCCAAGAAAAACCTAAGTATAGACGAGGCGGTCACAGTGAATGAGCCTGGGTCTGAAACCAGCCCGGATTCACGTGGGTCCTCAGTCACAGTTCAGCAGGGCGTTAGGTTTAGTACAATGAGCACAACACTTTGTTAGCTGTCACACAGCTAAACCGGCTCTGCAGGTGTGGAGATCAATTATGAACCAACTTATCTCCAAGTTGTGTAAAGTAAACCCTCAAATCAACATAACTCAGATTGAAAATGTTCAATCTTGAGGCACAGGCTCATTCTGAGCATCATTGTTGGGTTAAATGCCAAAAACCTTCCATAAAAAAAATTAAAAACTGAACACCACAATGATACTTCTGTTTAAGTCTTGACTACTTGAACCCAGACTGTTCTCTTTCCACCACTGTTAAGCTATTATTGTTATTATTTTATAAAGATTTCTACTTTTTTTCTTTTTTAAATTAGATAAAATATGTATCCTTCTAATTCCTGCTAATCTAGAATAATTTCACGGTCACAATTAGGGAGCAGCTGGTTTGCTCTGGCTCAGAACCTGTAGGTGATAAATGCTGAGTCAATGATGAAACACACAGAGGAGTGTTACTACACAGTTATGAATGAAACCAAGCCCAGGCAGTTACACGCACTCATTCCTCTGTTATCAATATTAATATTTCTCCCGAGTCCATTATTTTTTAAGCATCTTTAGATTTTCTTTGGTTTATTTATATCCCTTCATGATTATTGATAAATTGATGTAAACGACTCTATTTCTAATGTTTTTTTTCACTGAAATGCTGTAAATGATCTTTGCTTTCAACATTTGAAATACAGCACATTTTTAATTACTCATGAACTTCACTTTTCTTTTAAACGATAACGAATAATACATACTTTTATGCACACATTCCTGCTCATGGAAATAATTATTAACAGTGGATCATTTCAGTTTTCACGAGATGGTCACAAACAGACAAATCAGTCTTTACATGTGTCTCTCATTCTTATAGGAAAGTCTGTCCATATGTTCTGAAGTGTTTTCAGTGTACTGCATTTTAACTTTAAACATCTATCAGACCATCACTGAAAAATAAATCTGCCTTAGAAAACTTCCTTTTCCATTTTACACCTGGACAAAAACAAACAAACAAACAAACAAGCAAAAACAGAAAAAAACTCTAAACAAAAACAAAACAAAATGCGGCAGAATGCAAGAAAGTAAAACTTACCCATAAAATCCTCGCACGAATCATCCTGAAGTTCAAACCAGAAGCTGGACAGATGATTTTCCTCCTTCACAGAGAAGGCAGCAACATCAGCCTCTAATCTGGCTGGAAACGATAGTCCGAGCTCCGTGTGCGTAATGACACCACCCGGCTCGTTACGCATCACTTAAAAACACGGGGAAACTCCACCCCCAGAAGGGTGTGTGTGTGGTTTATTCAGGTGTGTGTGACACAGTGGAAATATATTACACACACACACACACACACACACACACCTCAGAGTATCATAGGGATGGGTTCAGAAGCAGTAGGACATGTGAGATTTGTTTTGTTTTGTTTTGACATGTAATTGAACTCATCACATTCCTATCATTCTTTTGGGACTGCATTAAAAAAAAAATCAACAATAGAAGAACAATAGAAACAGTTTAAATCAAATATAGCTCAGCCAGCTCCCCGAATCTGCATCTTTATAATCTTTATATATCTATATCATATCTCCATATTACACAGTTACAGAGTGACATATGTGTGTCTCTGTTTTACAATAAAGACTCCAAATTGTGTGTAAACTACTTAAATTTAGCTCCACAGTCATAAAACGTAATATGACGTCAGTGACGGGACTCGCTGTGCTGCTCACTGAGTAACTGTAACTTACAGATTACTCGGGTTTTGAGCACCCTGATTTTTTTCCCCCAACTTTATTAAGACTGGCTGACATCAACGCAGAATGACAGAGCATTAAAATCGTTCTAATACACTCAGTTATACAAGTATATTAAAATGTTTAAAAAGGTGAGGCTTTTTCATTCTTGTTGTCCATTCGGGGCTGCGAACATGTGCAGCCCCGAAGAAACAGGATCTAGTAGAGAACAGCTCCAGAGACCCGAGGAAACACTCTGATGGTGCGGGTTCGCGTCTTCGTGTGTTCAAAGAGCGCACGCACAACAAAACATAGCGCGTCTTTAAACTTGGAAAAACGGGGCTTGTTTGCCCCCTGGTGGCTTTTAATTCTTCTTCACTGTTTATCTTCATCCTCACACACAGCCTCTCTGACTGGAATGAATTGAATATTTAAAGATTAAAACCACTGGAGACCTTAATCTCAAGGAATATACCACCTGTTTGTTCATTTTTTCCCTCATACTCAGGGACCATCAGGGAATACTATTCCCATTCCGAGCTACAAATTATTATTATCATTATTATTATTATTATTATTATTATTATTATTATTATTATTATTATTAGTCGTAGTAGTAGTAGTAGTAGTGGTGGTAGAAGTAAACTTTCAATTTTGTTTATTACAACTTAAACTTAATAAACTTGGATTTTGTCACTGAATATTATCTCGTCCCTACTATATATTTGAATCAATTAAAAAAATAATTACTGTGTGTGTTTATTTTATTTAATTATTAATTTTGTGTTTTCACAACTTTAACATCGTAAATTTAACATTTAACAACAATTTAACTATCATAATAGTTATTCCCCTCACTGAGCGATATTTTTATTTTATGATATATTTCATATATTGTACCTTTAGTTGTATAAATCTTAATTTTTATTCTCTCCGAACATTATCTCTCTATCCAAGCACAATATTTTATTTATTTAATTATTATTATAATTATTTTATTTTACAACTTTTAGTTCATAAGTCCAGACTTTTTGAGCTTCATATTAATTTGAATTGTTTTTTCTTAGTCTTTATTTGTTTCTTCTTTCACGCGCTCTCTTTTTTTTCTTTACAATTAAATTAAATGTAATGTAATTTTATTTGTTAATGGGCCTAATGCCGAGTAATGAATTCCTGCTCTCTGCACTGTGACGAACTGCTTGGCGGCTCTGTGGTTTCCCAGCGGACCGTGAACGTACCTCCCGTCAGTTGGAGCTCCGCTCTGCGTCAACAGCCGCTCCGGTGAGTGTCTCTCCGTTTGTTTGTCTGTTTTTCGGGCTGTTTCGGCACGTTACCGTTAGGAAGACTGACCGACTGGGCTGCTGTGCACGCAGAGGTCCGGTGAGTCCACCTTTAAAGCCTCGTTACAGTTTTTATTTTAATCCGTGAGTCGCTGAGTTGGGCGAACTTGCTCAGCCCCACTAGCTTGCGTGCTACATACAAAAAGCATCGATGCGCCCATTATCGGACAGCGTTTCTCCTCTCTCTCAGCATCACTCCGTCACTCTCTCAGTTTTCTGTTTTAAAGCGAATCCGCAGTTTCATAAATCCGTGCATTCATCTGTTTGATGTAATCAATGAAATTAGCTAGCCGTGGCCAGGCTTAGAGCAGTGGCCGATAATGGAAGCAGGGGTTCCCTCTGCAAGCCATTCCCTGATGTTTACTGAATGAGAAGGACGGATGTGTTTGGGTTTTGTTTTGTTTTTTTGTGTTTTTTTTAATAGTTCTTTTCTTGTCATGTGCTTAATTTCCGTGTTTTAACACACCTGTGCCCACACTCACCCTACTAATATCAAGTAATTGGCCAGCTAACGTTAGCTGCTCAGCTAATCCTTAGCCCGATGTAGCAGCGAAACCCGAAGCTCCGCGCAGAGACGCCGCTATCATGCATCTTTCAGACAGCGTCAGGTGACAGCCCTTAGCTCTCTAACTTCAGCCCCCCGCAGGTGCTCACGTATTAATGTATTAGCATAATAGGTAACATCACTTAACGTGCTATCCGCGGCTAATCTATTGCTAGCTGTCCACAAGACACCACCTGAGAGCAGGAGTAGCTCACCTGGAGGAGTGACCTCCAGCGTACAGGTGACACTGTAAGCAGCCCATCTGGGTGCAGGGAGAGCTGGAGGTCGGGTAAATGAGCAGAGACGCTGTTGCAGGTGTAAACTCAGGTGATATTTGTGCACATGCTGCAGTTTTTGTGCTGAGCTTGGTATCTGGTTTCTCTGAAGTACTACAGTGTGTCAGGACCACTGAAGGGTAAGAAGAGGAAACCCCAGGGCTCAAAAAAATTAAAACCTGGCAGATTTATGAGAAAAAAAACAGTACAAATATAGACGACAATACCTGGCACATTTATGGCAAGAAATGAGAAAATTTATCAGGAAAACCTGGCAAAATTTCAAATACAAATTGTACATTTACACATTTAATTCTCATTTTATGAGAATTAACCGGAAAGTTTTCAAGTGAAAATTTTTAAATTTACAATAAAAAAAATGGCAAGTTTGTAGGCAAAATAGGAAAATGTACGAGATAAACTGGCCAAAAAAACCTTAAGTATATCTGCAATTAAAAGAAAAATCTATTTAGAAAAGCTACCAAATTCACACAGAAAAACTTAAATGATTAAAAAAATCTAAATTTGCAGCTTAATTAAATTTATAAGCAAAACCCTGCAAATTCACAAGAAAAAGTTCCATTTTTGAAAATAAAAATATCACATTTCCAGTTTTAGAAAAAAAGGCAAATTCTTGAAGAAAAGCTGGAAATGATTTATTTTTTAAATTGCCAAGTAATTTTTAAAAAAATGTAGAAAAATGTGTGAATAATTACCAGTAAATGAATGCAAACTGACCTCCCTTTGCACTTTACATATCGAGGAGTAAGTATAAGAAATCTACAGGCTTAATCCTATTATTGAACAGACCCAAAAGGATTTTAACGTCTGGCTTGTTCTGCTCAGTCTTTAAATCCTGATAATTCAGTTGATACATCTGATTATGGGAACAACCATTACCTGTACACATCTGTAAGCACACAGAAGTTTCATAGGCTTCTGGATCAAACAGGCTCTGTCAGGCCTGGTCGTGGTATGTTTGGTGAAGCAGGTATTCCTTCAATGGCTGTCTGTGCGAGACGCTCTTATTTTTTTGGAGATGTATTAAAGGACGGCGTTCACCTGTTCTTCTTTCTGTTAAATGATAAATGCAGGTCAGTGCCACGGAGCCCCGGCACCTTTATTTTGACCCATTTGTCACCACAAACTGTTGATGGTGAGCTTTTCATTGTTGTGGTCAGTCGAGCTGTTTGGGATTCGCGTAAACACCGCCACTGAGACACAGGATGAGCCTTCATCGGGCGGCCCGAGTAACTGGGTCTTTGCACGACGTGTCGGGTTACCACGCCAAGCTCTCTAGGACTGGTCTCTATGGCGACAGGCAGGCAGGGAAGAGGAGTCAGGTTGTTTTTAATGAAGGTGGAGTTTCACCTGTGTGTGTTCATGTCCATCACCATGTGTCATACATCTTGGATGAGTTTGTGCTGATGTGTTTTTCTTGCGGCACACTGTCAGACATGTGAGCTGTCTTTCTTTCTTTTATATTAATATTTTATGGGATGAATAATTAAACCAAAATACCTTAAATTATCTAAAATCACCATCTTTTGCAGTATTTGATTGTTTCAACTCTCTTTGTTGGTTGGAAGTTGTGATTGGTTGGTGGAATTTGGCTCTTTAACCTCTGACAGATATATCCTAATCTGACATTACTTCCTGATTTCTGTGCCCCGTGTTTGAAACCACAAACCTCCTCAACAAACCACACAAGAGGAAACAGGAGATTCATTTATATCAGGTATCATCAGCAGTTTTTTGTAGTCTGATGTCTGATTGGCCTTGAATGCAACGTTAATGCCTGCTGTCAGCTGCATTCCAGCATCAGTGAAACTCGGACCAAACAATGACACGACTCAACGTTAACGGAGTCCGAGACACGGCATCACAGCTGAGGATCATTTCCCAGCATGCCTCACTGCGGCGGGAACAAAACCCCTAATCAGGCCTAATGACGGGCGCAGAAGAAGAGATGACATGATGATACTGACGGAGAAACAAAGCAGTCACTCAGCATGCTCTTAAAATACAACAAGGGAGTGACAGCAGCTTTATTTGTACTTAAGTCTCTCTTTGTGTTTACATTCATCAGGGGAGGACACACCCACTGAACACACACACACACACACACCAGATGGAGCAGGTGTGACCGGTGTGCTGTTCAGCCACTCTGCTCAAGTGTACAAAGCAAAGGAGAGAGACAAAGAAGTAATAAGATTACTTTGAGAACACATCACAGTGATGCTGGTTAATGATATAGCAACTTGGGTATGACGCTTCAAAGGGAACTTCCTGCCTGCCCGCTGAACTTTGACCCCAGCCTTCATGAACTGCACATTAACTTTGGGCAGTTTGTGGAGGAAATGCAGTCATAACTCCACATTACTGGAAGGTAAGGGAGCTGCGTGGGTTAAACTTGCAAGAGGCCCACCTTGTGGCTGCTCCCTTCTTGTGAACACAAAGTTCAGGTGGACTTGGTATCATAGTGCTGGCACATAGAAGATGAGCTAATGTCTAACCGGGAGATGTTTAAAATACAGTGCTGTTTTTCTTTGGTGGTGGTGTTTTGGCTTGTTGAGCTTGGCGTGTGAAGTCTTGTTGGTCCTTGCTACCTTTTCTAGCTCAGAGATTCAAAGATTAGCAAGCTGTGAGTTTCCTGTTTGGACTTCTCTTCTTAGACCAGTGTGTTGGTGCCAAAAACTGCAGTTCCTCTAACGGCCACTTGAGGTTGTCTACAGATAGCCTCCAAGGTTAAAATGTCCTGTTTATAGCAGTGAAGCAGCAGTGCTACTGCCATCAGACCAGGTTCAGAGGGGCGAGGTGCTGGATCAACACATACACTCAAGTAATTTTAATGCTTCCTGATGAGGAAGACTAAAATTTCACTCACCAAAATCCAGGACGCCGCATTATTAGTCAGATAATTCAGTGTGAAAAGTGCCAACATCACAAACAGTCCAGAGGTCAAGTTCAGGGACTGTCAGTTAGACAGCCTTCAGCCTGTGGTAGCACATTTGTACCACCTGCTTTAACATCGGAGTCTATGGGAACTGACTCAGCGTTGGAGGCGGCCTCAAGTGGACGTCAGAGGAACTGGAGTTTTTACTCCTAAGCCTGAAGGCTGATGGTGTCCTGTCATCATCCGGGCGGGCAATGGTGACTCAAGATTGGTGTGGGAGCATCTACTAGAAATCTCAGGCGAGCTGATTCTCAGGGAGATTGACCTCAAAGTCAGAGGTCAAGTATACTGAAAATCTTGTGAACATATGTTGCTGTATTTAAATAGACGTTTGAGGAATAACAGTCCATGACGTGGGGTCATGTGTCCGGTCATGACAGTGCAGGGACTGAGAGTGCAGTCAGACATTAAGGATGAGTAAATTATGTTTGCTTCACAGGTGTTTCAGGGGTGACCCGGCAAGCAGGTGTACTTCAGCCCAAAGTCTCCCTGGTAGACATCAGTATATAATTTTAAAACTGTGAAATTGTAAAACTGTGTATATACTTTATATTCTGTGTATTTTATCTCATTCTTATTGCCTGTTTATGCCCCGTCCTTATCTTCAACGTCATGCTGCTCTGTTGTATCTTAATTGCCCCTTGGGGATAAATAAAGTCTCTCTGATTCTGATTTTTGGCAGTTTGGCTTAATTTTCTACCAGTGCAGTGAGCTTGGTGTGTTTATCGGTGTGAAACCTGCAACTAATGCTCAGTGGCATCTTTGTGGAGAAAGGGAAATGGTTTTAAAAAAGCTTCAGTTTAAATTAAAAGGCATTTTGAGTTAAATGTGAGTTATTGTGTGGACACATCTCAATTAGGGACAGAAAAAGTGGCTTTGAAATCCAAGAGCGTGTCCCACTGAGCTCCTGTCCTCAGTGTTGTCATGCTGAAACCATGAGCGATGTCTGTACACTGTGTTCAGACCTGGGGTTTAATAAAAACTGTGCAGGAATCAATAAAACGACGATGATAATGTTTCTTAAGAAACTGAAAAACACACAAACCCTCCTTGATATCAGCAGCAGCAGCCTGACAGGCGAAGTCTGGGGCAAAAACATCTCCTGTTTCTGCCTGTGAGATTAATTACTGTTGAAATTTCTGCCCACTCAGCTCGGCTCTCATTTGAGGTTTGGAATCTGGACAGTAAAACGGTAAATGCAGGGACCGCCTCATTCTCTCTAAATGTTACGAGTCAGCATCCATAAACCAGCTAATGCTAGCTCACCTGGAGCTGCTGCTGGGTCAGGCAGGTCTTGGACTGCAAAAAGTGCCTGAGCTCTTGCTACATCCAGTGTTTTTTTTTCTTTGAGGAGTGGTTGGGGTTTATTTAAGGATTTTAAAAATACCATTAAAAATAAAGGCGTTTAGTGGATATTTAAAAGATTGACTAAAAGAGTGACTTCTAAGCCTGATGATCTTTGGGATCGGTTATCAGGACAATTGTTTTAAACTCACTCACAGCAGAAAGTAAAACTAACCTGTCTCTGTGCCTCTTTCCCTGTTTTTCAGCTACAGGACAGTCTTTTCCTGTTGGCGTGTGCTGAGTCACTCCTTCACCTGAGTTTTACTGACTGCCTGTCCTTGGGCCTCCACTGAACCTCGAGATTTCTCCATCCACAGCTGCACCATGGTACAGTGAACAGAAAACAATTTGAGATATCAGATGCTTTCACCGAGGTCGTTAGCCTGTTTAGAAAAACCCAAATTATTTATTTTATTTTATTATTTGTTCAGGTCATCAAACAGCTGTTAATAAGGTCCAGGGCTTTCTGCTGTGAGCACCATGCAGATTTTGTTTCCTTATTAATCTTCTGAAAAGGTTTCTCTGTGCTCACCTTAAGTTTACCACCTCTGAATTTAACACCTGAACTCACCTGCAAGAGTTTGACAGTTTCAGGGTTTAACATGAAAAATAATCACAAGATTAAAACACACTGTTTTCTTTAATTCTGAGGTGGTGATTTGAATTATGCATGTTGCAGTACTCTCCATGTCCAGCTGGGGGCAGCAAACAGAGTGCCAGACTGTTACACTTTTTTTTTTTTTTTTTTTTTTTGCAGGTAGATGGTATTTTATTTTGTGGGGGTGTAGTCGTGAACCTGTTTGCAGGAGCACAAACAGAATCAGTTGAATTTCAGACCACCACTGCCTCTTACAAGCTTCACATAAACTGGACGTAAAGGATCCGTTTGAAAGACTTTTGTATTTGTTTGCGTTAACAAGAAACTTTTTAATTGCAAACTTTCAGCGAGGAGAGCGCTAATGGCTGCTAATTCGCCAACAAACATCTTTTGAAGCCTGTGTTTGGGTCCCCCCACTGTTAGTCACCAATTCTCCATCTGCAGTCTGGACTGAAGCGAGACTGCTGCAGCTTTCACACAACTCACAGCTCTGTGTGTGTGTGTGTTTGTGTGTATTCAGAGTGTATGATGTCTGACAGCAGTTGCTATGGCCTGCAGCAGCAGTCAGAACAATGCAGAGACTCTGGAGGGGTTCCATGAGGTGAATCTGGCCTCGCCCACCACACCTGACCTTCAGGTAAGGTTGGAGCTCCAGCCGTCCCCATCAGCTCCCTGCATGCGTCACGTTTCAGGAGGTCCACTCTCGTATTTCATCGCTTGAAGTTTGGAAATAAAGACAAAATGTTTGTTTTGAAATCTGCGGCACCTCCGAGTCTTCTCTTGTGCATGATTTTTTTTTTAAAAAACAAACCCTCGCTGTCGAAGATTTTTTTGTGTCCTGTGTGAAAAAGTTTGTTGTGTGTTTGTGCGTGAAGATGAAATGTCGTAAACTCACTGTTCTGGAGTTTGTGTCACCCTGATTGCTTGTGTTTGCCCTGCAGAACCAATCGGATCAGCGCCCGGCTGCCCGTCACACCACCCCGCCCGCTTCTCTATATCGCACCCACTCTCTGGGAGCGCCTCCTCCAGGCCTCCCCACCTCACTGCGAGCAGATCAGTTGCCGACTCAGCCGGTATACTCGGCACCGCGGCACAGCCACAATGGAAGGTAACAAAAACACAGACGCCTGCACCCAATCGATCAGCCGTAATCCGTAACTCACCCGTGCTGTTTCCCCGCACAGCGTGCCGGGCCTGGAGGCCGAGTCAGCCGAGTTCATGTCCGGAGAGGACGGGGAGGAGTGTGGTGCCCTGAGTGAAAGCCTGTCACGGCTGCGCAGCCCGTCAGTGATGGAGGTCCGAGAGAAAGGATATGAGAGGCTGAAGGAGGAGCTCGCCAAGGCTCAGAGGGTAGGGTGTGCTCGCTCATGGTCACGTCTTCATCACACAGAAGACATCGCAACATCAGCTTCCCCCAGACTAATCTGACCTGAATGTGACCTAATCCTGACTTTAACTCAAATACTCGCGTTTATGCTTTAAAGGGACAATTCACCCCAAAGTCAGGGTTGCTTTTGTCAGGAGAGACAAAAGAAGTAAGATCAAGAGCAGAGAAATGAGAGAGGACAGAAAAAAGATGAAAGAAAAAAATTTAAAGATGGGCAGTCTTCAGAAATTATGAAACCCTTACTCAAAAAATAAATACAATAAAATTCACAGACGTCTGCTTTGGCACTTTCATTAGGATTTATTTTATTTCTGCCAGATCTTAGCCACAGTGCAGGAGGCAGCGCCCGTTTACTGTAACGACAGGATGTAAACAACAATCACGTCTCGCCTCAGCTGAGCTGTAATTTACTGTGTGCTTCTTCTGGCGGATGTAGACAGTAGAAAGAAAATAGTTCCTGGAGGAAGGTTTGAGGATTTTTCTGAGTAACTGAGGGACGTTACTGCCATGCAACGAGACTAATGTCACTGCGTTCCTTTATGTTTGAGAGAGCTGTATTTGTGTGTGTGTGTGTTTGTGTGTGTGTGTGTCTGTTGTGTTTGTATTCACTACATCTCACCACAGCATTCATTACTTTAGAGCAGGGGTCCCCAATCTCAGTCCACGAGGGCCGGTGTCCCTGCAGGTTTTAGATGTGTCCTTGATCCATCACAGCTGATTTAAATGGATAAATTACCTCCTCAACATGTCTTGAAGTTCTCCAGAGGCCTGGTAATGAGCTAATCATGTGATTCAGGTGTGTTGACCCAGGGTGAGATCTAAAACCTGCAGGGACACCGGCCCTCGTGGACTGAGATTGGGGACCCCTGCTTTAGAGTGATATCGTGTAATTTTTTTTATTTGAAAGCATGTTTAAAATGATTTTTTGTGTTAAACATGTTTAAATTAATTTCTTCATTTCTTTGTTCGTTTGTCGCCATGCTTTCATTTCCACATGTTCATTTGGTTGTTTTTCTGTTGTGTTGCTGTGCGTGTGTGTGCGGAAGGAGCTGCTGTTGAAGGATGAGGAGTGTGAGAGGTTGTCTAAAGTCAGAGATCAGCTCGGCCAGGAGCTGGAGGAGCTCACCGCCAGTCTCTTCCAGGTCGGTCCGCCTACCCTACGTCTGTCCTCTACTTCCTGTTTCCTTTCCTCCTCTTCCTCCTGAGGCACCGGACAGAAAGAATATGAGTGATTGACACAGACAGTGTGAAAGAGGTGTGATGGGTTTAACAAAGCTTTTAGGTGAACTCTAAACATTTAGTTTTCTCACCCATCAGGCATCGCAAGTTTCCTCTAAAAAAGGGCAGATAATTCAATTTGATCAGAATAAAGTTAAATTATCATTTTTGTTCAGTCTAGCTTTTGTGTTGTATTATGTTAAAAATCAAGTGCAGCCTTTTCACCTAAGGCCCTGCTGAAAAGCTCAAACTCGACTACAGGTCGAGGCACAATGCTAAAAACCTAAGAATGTTTCCACGAGTGTCTCCTGTGAAATGTGAGGTCCAGAGCTGGCATCCTCCAATGTGTCTGTCCTGAATGAATCTGTCCGGCAAGCCCTGAAAACGTGCTGCTCCTCTTCCTCCGTGCTCTCCGTTCACTCTTGGCTTTCTCTCACAGGTGGTGTTGGGACTCTCTGTGCTCTTGTGTGTCTGTAAATGCAGATTACCTTTATGTTCCTGTTCCTGTTCTGTGTTTTTGAGTTTATTTAAGATATTTCAGTCTCACTGAGCTTGTTTAGCTGCTGATTCACCGTCTGTGTGTTTTCCAGGAGGCTCACAAAATGGTGAGAGAAGCAAATGTCAAACAGGCAAACGCTGAAAAACAGCTGAAAGAAGCTCTGGGCAAGGTGAGCACTCACCACTCCACCACCAGACCAGACTGTTTACCAGCTTACTCTGAGGATTTCTGTTTTCTTTCTTCAGATCGACGTCCTACAGGCGGAGGTTCAGGCCCTGAAGACGCTCGTGCTCTCCTCCCCGACCTCCCCGGTGGGTGAGCTTCCCTCTGTGGGAGCGGGAGGAGGGGTGAAGACTCCCTTCAGGAAGGGCCACAGCAGGAACAAGAGCACCTCCTCCGCCATGCTGGGGACGCAGCCTGACCCGTCGGCCACGCAGCCCATCGTACGCGAGTGTCGGGAGGTAGGAGGAGCAGCAGGAGGAGGAGCGCTCAGGCTCCCACAGCTTTTTCTTTAACAGCCGATGATGAGACTGCACGTAGTTTCTGACTTGCAGGTGGACGGTCAGCTGTTCAGCGAGTTCAAGGCATGGAAGGAGGAGCCGACACTCGACCGGAGCTGCAGCTTCCTGGAGAGGATTTACCGTGAGGACATCTACCCCTGCTTGACCTTCAACAAGAGCGAGGTACATGACGACCTCCCGAACTCTTAAAAGCGCTTTATTAGGAGTAGAAAAACATGCAAACATTCACAGATCCGAGATTTCAGCACTGATATTTTCATTTCAATTTTTTTTTTTTTGTGAAGATCAAAATGTTTAGAAGGTTTAAAACTTCTGATCTTATCTCTCAAACTCAGTCACTGTTTATCTCAGATGATTAAAAGACGTAAGGTTTCTGTAGACAAAGCTACAAAAAGTTTGTTAAAGGTGCGTGCATCTGCCTTGTGGGGACACTGTCACCTCACAGTAAGAAGATTTGATCATGAGTGGGTGGCAACCTGGCCAGGCATGCCCTGCACTCGCCCTCTGACAGCTGGAAAAGGCTTCACCGGGTTTGTTTCGGTACGCATTTGGTTTGATGGTTTAAAAAAGTCCTGTAAACAAATGGGCAGGGTTTAGAAAATCCCAGGGAAAAGCAGGGACCGCCCTGAGTCCTCTGGAGACGCATGTTGACATGAATCAGAAGGATTCTGATACCTCCTGCGTCCGTTAACGCCCTCCTCTCCTCTCCCCAGCTGGGTTCGGCCATCTTGGAGGCCGTGGAGCAGAACACGCTGAGTGTGGAGCCGGTCGGCTTCCAGCCGCTGCCTGTGGTCAAAGCATCGGCGGTGGAGTGTGGAGGACCAAAGTGAGCACGTGCACACACTTGAACTTAAACACACACACACACACACACACACACACACACACACACACACACACACACTTTCTCCCCTGCATTGAGCTTTCACTCCTTCATCATCACATCTCCATCTTCCGATTTCCTCCTCTAGTGGGCGCAGGTCTGAGCTCGTCACGTAAGTCTGACTCTCTCCCCCATTAGCTTTTATTTTTCCTTCTTTAGCCTCTCCTCAGTTGCTCCCCACCTCCATCCGGCTCTTCCAAACCCTACTGCTAACTCACGGCATTCCCTCCTTCTAAACTTGTCCAGGATGTCAAAGCCATCCCGATGATGCAAACCTTCATCCTGTCATCCTCTTCTCCTCCTTCGCTGCCTCAAGCCGTGTTAGTTTTGCTCCTGTGTAGTTTGTTCTGCTTTGTAGGAGTTTTTTTGTTTCTTGTTAAAATAACAGCTAACTCATGCTTTTTGTTTGTTTGTTTTTGTTTTTTATGTCCATCTGGTAGAAAATGTGCCCTGAGCGGTCAGACCAAAACCTGCAAGCACAGAATCAAGTTTGGAGATTCGTCCAGCTATTACTACGTGTCTCCCTACTGTAGATACAGAGTGAGTGTAACACCTAGCCATCCACTCACACCTGAAAGCTTTACCTCCCCTTTATGTCCGGTCCATCTTTCCTGAGCCAGAACATTTTCTAAATTACTCCAAAACTCAGTGAGCACTAAAACAATCCTGCCAGCTTCTTCCACCATCGCTGTAAGTAAGAAAACGACTCTGAAGGTGATTCAGTCCACGTTACTGCACTTCTACATCAGCAGTCCCTCTGCATGAGGATAAGAATAAAGGGCTTTCAGAATGACTGATTAAAGCAGCCATGCCTCTAACTTTAAGTCTTACACTTGTTATGAAGGATGAAACTATCCAGAGACACAAACTGTTTTCTCTAAACGTGTTTATTTATTCTTCAAAGTTTTAACTTGGAGCCTTAAGTGAATGTCACAGGAACTGTAGTTAGAAACCTCCTCCCTCTGTGATTTTTTTTTTTTTTTTTTTTAAGAGTGATTTTTTTTTATGTAAATGAGAAATTAGAACAGAAATCTGAATACTTTAAATCGTCCAAACGAACAGAAACCTAAGTTTTAGCAAAATCACTAAGCTTATAGTTCAGTATGTAATCCTGTCCTGAAGTTAAACATATGGATTTAACGTATTTATTCCTTAACTCTTTGCAGAGTAGCTTTGCATGAATTCACCTGAAGCTCACAAACCGTTGACTGGTGTTTTCAGCAGTGTCCTCTCTCCTTCAGATCACAGCGGTGTGCAACTTCTTCACCTATATCCGCTACATCCACCAAGGGCTGGTCAAACAGCAGGACGGTACGAAACGCGCCAGTGGATTCTTGTGGTGGCTCGATATCAGTGTGATTAAACTTCCTGCCTCCCTCTGTGTTTGCAGCAGAGCAGATGTTCTGGGAGGTGATGCAGCTCCGCAGGGAAATGTCCCTCGCCAAGCTCGGCTACTACAAAGACCAGCTGTGACCGGGGCCGTCCTCCAATCACAGCGTCTGAGCTGAAGCCCCGCCCCACCCTGGCTTTTGCCCCTCCCCCTTCTTTTGTGTGAGTGTTTTTTGTGTGAGAGAGAAAAACTGTTTTCAATCATCACAAAAGAAGACTGAAGACTGTGATTTTGGCGCCGGTGGTCGTTACTGATCTGGAATCTTTGGGTTCTGAAACATGCAACACTCCAGTGTGTCAGAAAACTGACATGTTTCTAAAAAATAACACTACAAACCGTTTGGTCATCAGTTACATGTGATCTCTGGAGAGATGCATGTGGGTTTTGAAGCAAGCCTCAAAACAAGAAAAATATCAAAAATAGATGTTAGAAATATGAGAAAATATGATAAAAGTCGTATTTTAAGGGTGAAGTTGAACTGTAGAATAAAGTCATTGTTTTAAGAGGAAGAAAGTTGTAAACAGAATCACAGAAACTGAGGAAAAATAACCCCGTTAGGTTTCTGCTGTGGAGCCATCTGTGGCACCTAAAGTGGCCGTTCGAGGAACTGCAGGTCGTGCTGCGCTTCCAGGTTCGCTTCATTTTCCTGCTAGTTAATGGGACCCATCTTCCTTTTTATTTAGGAGGATTTTTCAAAATAAAACGCCATTCATAACATAAACCGTCATTATGGATTTATGCGTGGTGGCTTTCAAAGCAGACTTCACCTTCACCTTAAATACTACAAGAAAATATTATTTCAGCAGTAAAGCTGTGGTAAAACTGCAGCTGTTTAAAATGTAAACAATTTAGAATATTTGGATATATATTTATGATAAAACTCATCGCAGGGAACAAGTGACAGCTGATGTGACAACATCTCAGCTGAAGAATTCAGAGTTACAATTCTTCAGTTTTAAAACCTAAATTTTGAATTTTTCTTCTGTAAATGTTGAAATTAACTCAAATTCATGACTTATTCTTAATTGTAATCCTTTAAATTATTATGTATTTACGTTCCTGCAATTTCAGCTTTACTTAGTCAAATTAAAATGAACAATTTTTTTTAACCTCCAAATTTTGACAATGTAATAATTAATGTTAAATTAACATGAATTTGAGTATTTTTTACTTATTCTTGTCAATTTTTCATTATTCATATATCAAAAAATACTGAGTTTTTTTTCCCTCATGTGAAATTAACACTAAGTTGACTCACTCTTTGCACTTTGATTTTTCTCCGTTATTTTCCTCTGAAATTGTGCTCTCACAATATTTTACTTTTCTCATTATTTCATTTTATTGTCAAACAACTTAAAACTTTTTTTCCAGACTTTACATCAAACTATTGAGCTCTTTAATCATCAAATTTTGGGGCTTTTTGGGGTTTTTTGGGTCTGAAAAGTCTGAGAAATGTCAAATTTTGAGTTAAAGTAATTATAACTTTGCTACAGTACACTTTCCTTCACTGTTGGTGAGTCTATCATATATTTTCAGAGGGGAAAAAAAACAGTCAAATTGTTATTGTTTAGTAAACTTTGAATAAGCTTGTATTTTGAGTTAATTTAGGTCTCGATGATGGCAGAGTGGGATACAGTGTTTTTTGTTTTTTTTTTACTCACAGAAAAAAGCTGCAGAAATAATTGAGCATGTATCTGGAGGAGGAAGGACTTGATGTCGGCTCTCTTTGAGTTTTTGAGGGTTTTTGTTTTGTTGCTGGATATTTACATTTCCTGCTGTGAAACGGGGCGCTCTGCAGCGAGCTCCGTGTGACCAATCAGGACTCGTGTAGATAATAAGCTGTGTGTGTGTGTGTGTGTGTGCGCGCGTGTGCATGCGCACCTGCTGTTCTGTAAACTTTATATATATTAATTTAACCCTGACATCTCTCTCCTGTTCAAAGTCAATGTCACTCTCCCGGTTTGGTTTAGTGCCTTCTCTCTCAGACACTGAAATAAAAACAGTAATACCTCTGAAAACGATCCGTGGACTCCTCCACAATTTTGCTTCTTCAACTGAACTTTTACACGACTGCATATTAATGACCGACCTTGCCTCCTCAGACGTGCCCTCATGTCTCCGCCCACTGCAGATCCTCAACCTAAACTTTTGAGAGCAGTTTAACCTTAATGCTCCATCTTCCCTCTGGTACTGTGTTCATATTAGTCTAACCACAGCTCTGCATCCTTTTATGTTAACTACACAGTCAACAACCTTCCACCCTGCTGCTAGTTTCTTTGTTTAGACCAGAATTACAGCAGTTTCAGTTCCTGATTTTATTTTTTGTTTTTTTTCACTAAATGGCAGAAACGTCATCTCATCTAAAATAAATCAGTCAAATCCAGACTGAGGGGTTGGCAGTGAAGTTTAATACATCTGGCCTACTGAACATGTCATGTTAAAAACACAGTGGCTTTGAGCTGATGGTGTGGATGGAGCTGATGGTGCAGGTGTGGCTCAGTTATTAAAACCTGTGCTTTTTTAAAAAAAAAAAGAAAAAAAAAAGATGTTGGTCTCAGATGTTTAGTCAGTGTTTGAGTAACACTAACTCAGGCAGCCAGCAGGTCATAAAACAGGCAGACAGTTTTTAGTGTCAGTCTATCGAGGCCACGCCCCCCAGGCCAGCCCCGGCAGGATGAGCGCGATGAGGACCGAGGAGAACAGGTTGACTGCGTTGTTGTCTAAGATGGGTTTCCCGCAGATCCACTGGGTGGTGGCGGAGCTGTAGCTCACCACCTTCCCGATGCTCGCATCAAAGCCTGAGGGGACACAAGAGAAAAGTCAGAAAATCTCTGCGCGTCATTGGACAAAAGGAAGCTGCTGAAAACATTACCAAAAAGTTAAACTCCTTTTTTTATTTTTTATTAGTCTGCAGATGTGGTTTACTTGTTTCAGTCAGGCTAAACAGGGATTGAGGTTTAGGAGAGCTCCTCTAAAGCTATGTTTTAATTCTGTTTAATTTTTAGTGAAATAAGTTTGAACTCCATGAGCTGGGATTTTCTCCTGAAAACAACGACATTCACAGGAGTAAAAGCTGCTTGATCTCTGGTTGAGGGCCGCTGAGTTCAATGGTTCAACTTCACTTTTATATGGAGAGAAACTGCAGAACTTCACTCTAACTGGGCATGTTCAATACTCTAAAAGGAAGCCACTCACTGTTCTCCTGCTTCCTCTGATCTCTGTATGAACGTCAATCTTATTTTTACAGCAACAAATCATCTCGAGGAGCTTCACGTTGTAAGGTAAAAACCCAACAATCAGACGACACCATATGAGCAGGCACTTTGGCAACAGCGGAAAGGAAAAACTCCTTACATCCATTACATCTGATTTACAATCAGCTCAGACTAAACTTTAATCTCATCTCTGTAACACAGCCGTCAGAATGCAAACATATGCTGTACGTTGCTGAGAATCGGTGTTTAAATCAAACTGATCTGTGTAAAAATTCAGACACTGATCAATCATTGAT
This sequence comes from Oreochromis aureus, assembly GCF_013358895.1. NCBI lineage: Eukaryota > Metazoa > Chordata > Actinopteri > Cichliformes > Cichlidae > Oreochromis > Oreochromis aureus. The sequence continues at coordinate 19,854,219 of NC_052958.1, read as the reverse complement.
CATGTTGTAATTGATCACACTGATGGAAAAACATCTGTTTTAACAGATGTTTTTAAATGAATTTAAGACTCTGAAACTGATCTAAATGGATTTAAAGGGCATTTTTAAAAGAGGCTGCAGACAGGCTGATTGTAATCTGATTACATTTCATATTGAAATGTGATCCCGGAATGAGATTCAGTCAGTAAATGATGTCAAACAACATTTTAAAGGTTCAAAGTCTGAACGCGATATCTGTATCTGTCTGACACATCTGGGTTTGTGAGACAGAATCATAAAGGCTGTGTGGCAGATCAGGAAGTTTCTCTACATATGCAACGGTCACATGAGATCTGGCTCAAACCCACCTGAGTACTGCATGTGCGCCCCCAGAAAAGAGTCCAGCATGGACCCAAGCAGGCCGGCCACGCCGCCGTACACGACGATCGGCCACTGGGGGTCGGATAGGTGGAGATCGCGGACTGTGAGCAGCTGCGTCACAAAATAAGCCACGCCCACCGCTGCCCCACCAAGGAAGCTGGCAACCAATCCTATGGGAGTAACGCCTCCGTTTGTTCCTGCAGGGAGAACAAAACAAAACAGAAAAATGAGGCGGCTTATCTAAAAATGATTTTCAGCGCAAAAAGACCCGTGATGAGGTCGACTAAAAGCTAAAAAGAGGAAATTAATTTTTTGTTTTTCTTTTTACTGCTGATCTAAACCTACAGCCTTTTAATGAAATGCCATGCAGCATGATTCATCTGTGGACTCTCTTCAGATAAATCAATGTGACAAGTCACATTATTAATGAAGCTCACAATCACGCCTCCTCATCCTGATGAAACGGTTGTGAAAATCTAATCTGCGTGTTTGGCTTCAGCTCTTCTCAGGAGCCCTGAGCTTCACAGTGGTTGGACATTTTTATTTAACTTTGAAAAAAAAACAAAACAGTCTGATCTGAACTGTGCTGTGGGACTTTTCCTCTCTTTAACACAAAGTGGAACATTCGCATCATTACCCCACCCTGTTACTGGCTCCTCACCTGTGGGGACTTCCTTCCAAGTGGTTATGAGTCTCGGCTTTGATCGGCTGAGGACTGGCCCCACCTCAGATGCCCAGGTGTCCCCAGTGCTGCATGCGAGTGCGCCCAGTAGGGAGAGGCACATCCAGGAGGCAGAGTACTGCTTATTGAAATCGATGGGGATCTCACCTGGACCCACCTGAAGCAGGAGCAGGAAATGAACAACTTTACTAACATTACACTCGCACAGAGCAGCTTATTTCCTGTGCTTCTGGGTTTACCTCGATCATGTAGAGCAGTGCCAGCTCAGTGGGAACACCTCCATTGCAGAAAACTTGAATCCAATTCCTCTGACCCCCTAAAAACAAGTAATTCACATTTAATTTAAACTGTTCCAAGACAACTGTTTAAGCAGCCCAGATAGAAGGCGGTGGGCCGAGGGGAATCACTAATCAGAAGCTTAGTTTTTTTCTCTCAGTCACAGATCATTTAAAAAACAAACTCGTCACACTGGCCCATTAAAAAGCAATAAATAAACATATTTAGTATAATAATATAAAATTATTAGTTGACTTAAATTTCATATGAATGAACTTAATATGCAAAATAATTAAATTTAAAAGTTACATTTTCACCACGAGATGCCAGCAGATTACAGATTATGGTCAACAGAGGTCTATTTCCTAACCCCTCCCATTTAAATAGCGAGATCCTAGCTATGGTGGCTGCTGGACAAACGCATTTTGGCCAACTACAAGAGATCCCAGTATTAAAGTTAGACTGTACCCCATAAAAGCTGTGACCAGAGTGCACGTTTCTACTATTGTTTGTGAACACATTTTGTAATATATTTAACATATTTAAATCATTTCAGCAATAAATCAGCAAGTGTACTCTTCCTTGCTATCAGTGTACTCTGATAGCAAAGTGGACTCCCCCGACAGTGAAATATGTCAGTTCACCATTTACTTCAGCTGTCAATGCCGGGTAAGAAGCGTCCGCCTGTATTTTCTCTGGGAGAGGCTGAAAACTTATGTTAGCTTATAACTAGCTGCTGCTGTTGTTGTTTATCCATCTCATGTCTAATCTGTTGATGATAAGTAATTGTGACAATATCGGACATAAATTAGCTATTTTACGTATGTTTTCGTGTGTTAGAGCCCGGACTTCAGTTCAGGAGACGAGGCTTGAGGTGAGGAGGAAGAAGATGATATTTTATTAAGATGACTGTGATGTCTGTTACCTCTGTGTTTCAGTTTTTTGGAGAAGGGGATCCCTTCTCAGATGATAAACTTACAATCAGATCTGTGTTTTATGAGAATGCATCATTTAGTTGGAAAGTGTTATTACACACTAATTACGCACATTCATTTTTTTGTTAAATAACCTCAAAAAACTACAAAACAATGAAATGCTGTTCCCTCGCTTAGACACACCTGTGCGTGTTACAGGTGTGTCTGTTAGAATGGTTGAGGATGGCAGCAAAGTTTGTAAGAAACCTGACAAATTTAAAGCTGATAACAAACAGAAGTGCATGCACAGCTTCAGCTCCGTCACAGTCAATGGAGCTGCTGATGGACACTTTACTTCATCCTCAAGCTAATGGTTGGACGCCTTGTGCCGCTCGTTTGAGTAAGACATCAAAAGTGTTTTCATCTCTTATTCTCTCTGTGGCTCCGCCTCCTCGCTGTGTCACAGAGCTTCCACCAGTCTCTGCAGCACTGCATCACCTGCGAGGCCTTTACGTCTCTCACCTTCTTTGTACTCGGCGTCGATCTTCTTCTTCTGCGCTCCTCCCCAGCGGGTCAGTCTGGAGGAGGTGATGAAGAAGGCCAGCAGAGTGGAGAAGAAGCTGTAGTTTGCCATCGTCAACACAAACCCCACCAGGAGGGCTGAGGGCACAGAAACGCATGTTAGCGCAAGCTCACCAGTCATGCAGAGCGTGCCGTTCTGTACTTTTCTATTTTCTCAGGTTGGCAAAAGTTTAAAAAGAACAAACCCAGCTGAAGATTTCAAGCTTTACAAAAAACACCCCATAAAGATCGTTTCATTTTGCGTTTCCTGGAAGGCAGAAAAATCACCTCCCTTCTTCATATGCTGTAGATCGCCTGACTGTCACAGAGGCATCATTCAGCAGTGTAATAAATCAGATCAGTATCAGTTCTTTTCATAATTGCCCCGACTTCAGGCTGCAGCCTCGTGACTCAGTTTTCAGAAATGTGAGTTCTTGTAGATGTTAAATCCATAAAAAGCAAAAATCAAAACTCTCAAGGAAAACTTCAAGAATTTAATGATTGTCACTTCACATCTCAAAACTTACAGCGCTGTGAAAAAGTAACTGTCCCCTTCCTAATTTCTTAGTTTTTTGGTACATTAGTTACATTTAAATGTTTCAGATCAAACAAATTTTAATATTAGAGAAAGATAACCTGAACAAGTTCAAGATTTACTTTTAAAATTATGTTTTCATTTATTAAGGGAAACAGTCAACCAAACGTACCTGGCCCATGTCAAAAAGTAACTCATGAATTATTTGATTAATTACCGAGTTTAATTTCACTGCCAGACCTGCTGAATGAAGAAATATCTCAAATAGAACCAACACATCATGCCAGAATCTAAAGAAACAGCTGAGAAACAAAGTCACTGATTCACGCTGGAAAGGGTTACAAAGACATTTCTAAGGCTTTGGGACTTTAGTGAACCTCGGTGATTCTTCCCAGAAGAGATTGGCTAACCAAAATTACTCCAAGAGGTCATCAGCGACCCATCAAAGAACCCAGAACAACATCTAAAGAACTGCAAGGTCACAGTTCGTGATTCAACAATAAGAAAGAGACTGGGCAAAAAATGGCAACAGTGAGAGAGTTCAAGGAGAAAAGCAGTGCTGAGCTAAAAGAACACAAAGGCTCGTCTCATATTTGCCAAAAAACATCTGGATGATCCCCGAGAGTTTGTTGAAAGTATTCTGTAGACTGACTAACACTAATGCAGCATTTCATAAAAATAATATCATACCAACAGTCAAACGTGGTGGTTGTGGTGTGATGGTATGAGGCTGCTTTAGGATGACTTGCTATAATTAATGGAACCGTGAAATTTGCTCTCTACCAGAAAATCCTGAATGAAAATATCTATCCATCAGATCGTGCTCAGAACCTCGAGCAGCAGGTCAAAAACACACCCGCAAGTTCACTTCTGAATGGCTCAAAAAACAAAATGAAGGTTTTGTGTGGCCAAGTGAAAGTCTGGACTTAAAATAGATTAAGATCACGCCAAAGCAGCTCAAAGAGGTTGTTCATGGTAGAAAACCAATGAAAACAATCGTGCAAACAGGGGTGGCCCAACATTCCTCCACAGCGATGTGAAAGGCTCATCAACGCTTATCGCAAAAAACATTTGACTGCAGTTCTTGCTGCAGAGGTTGGCACAACCAGTTATTAGGTTTAGGAGTTAAACACCTTGTCACACGGGGCCAGGTAGGTTTAGAGATCTTCTTTCCCTTAACAAATGAAATCATGATTTAAACACTGCACTTTGTATTCACTGTTTCTCTTTGTCTAATATTAAAAGTTTGATCTTAAACATGCAAGTGTAAGAAAATAAGACATCAGGAGGGGAGCAAATGCTTTTTCACAGCACTGTAATCAAATTCCACAAAATAAACATCAAATGGAAGATATCAGCAGTAAGCTGAATATTTCAAACTGAGAACAGCAACGTGAGACGTGTGGAAAAGTTCCCTCTGCTTGTCTGTTACACATATTTTTACCACTTTATCGAATTCAGGCTCTGGTTTACATTTTTAAAGTCCCGATTCAGGAATTAAAAGGTGTCTAATGTGAAAATTGAATCTGTTCATGGGGCGATTTTGTGACAGCATTAATGTGGATTATGAGTTTTAGATCTTTACAGTCCATGACTGCAGCCAGGAATCCTGTTTTCTGCTCTTTAACTCGAGCATTTGAGAACGGGTCTTCTGTGACCACCATAACTTCAGTTTAATGGATCACATGACGAGATCTGTGCGTCATCTGCCGACTCGTAGTAAGAGGCCTGGTTGTTTTCTGGTGTGAGTGCTGGGAATGCGTTACAGTCTTTGGTTTTAAATGCATCGCTTACATCATATAATACCAAGAAAAGAGGCAAAAGCAGCAGCCTGAAGAGTTTGGCGTGTTATCTGAAACTGGAAAAATGGTTCGGATTTCTTAAAATGTGCCTCTTCTTGGAAAAAATGTAAGTACTGGAGAATCCTCTTTATTTTAAAAGGTCATAGAATATCCCCCTTTAAAACAACAAAACGACAACAAAAAAAAAAACAACAACAACAACAAAAAACACTCAACCACCACTTTATAAGTCACTCACAATGCAGCAACTTGATGCATGTAGACACGGTGAAGACCACCTGCTGGAGTTCACACCAAACATCACAGCTCTTCTAATGTTCTCTCATAATGACTTCATAACGGCTAAGCAGTGAGCCAGGAAGCTCAAACGACTTCCTCTGACATTCCTTCCTCTGGCAGTTGGGTAAAGGTGAGGACAAATACTCACCGGCCAGCGCTCCCGATCGGTCCAGACTGCGTCTCTTCAGCGCTCGCATCGTCACAGTGAGGGGAACCAAGATGGAGAACAACCAACGCCACGGCGACACGGGCTGCAGCGTGCCTGAAAACAAACACACACACACACACACACCAAGACCACCATCAGCACATAAAGATCCGTTTTCATTCTTAATTGATCACAGAGTGAATTTTTTTTTTTAAATATTAAAAAGAAATGAGATGCACTGTGTTTTTAAATAAAACTGATTAAACTACAGCTGCTGCATTTTATTCAGGCTTTTTCTGGCTCATTGTGGGCTTTGGAGGTGATCAACTCCAACAACAGGGTCAGGTCACTCAGAAAGTGTAATAATCCAGTAACTGTGTCTTAATTTAAAACCATGCAGGGACTGAATTTCAGTGGGGACAGCTGTAGAAAGGAAATCTTCTATCTGACGATGATGATTTCAAAATAAAACCGGAGAGACGAGAAATGAGCCGATGTGCTTCGATCTGTTGGTCACATAAGTCCATATACTGTAAGCTGTTGAAATAATTTAAATGTGGCAGGGTGCAGCAGGTGGAGATGAGTGCAGAAGATTTAGAAGATGGTAGTGAGACCTGCTGTGATGTTTTGTGTGGGGACGGTGGCACCGACAGAAAGACCGGAGGCCAAAGTGGGGGTCTTCAGATTTTCACTGGGAGTGAGCAGGAGAAGATTAGAAATGATCTGAGGGACAGCTTAGGAGAGATGGAGGATACTGGACAAAGGATGATGAAGATGGAGGAGAAGGAGGAGGAAGGAGTATAAGAAGGAGAAGATGGCAGCAGAAGAAGGAGAAGTAGAGGAGATCTTGGTGGAAATGCTGTAACATGTCTTGTCATTTGTGAAAATCTGATGCTTGAAGCACAAACAAATGCTTTTTCTTTCTAAACCAGGTCCGTGTAACTGATCTCAAACCTTTGAGTAACAGCATGAAACCCAAACTTTACTTGTCATGTTGTTCAAAAGAAAGCCCAGAAACCCTGACTCATTTTTATTCACCAAGTATGTGCACACATACAAGGAACTGAGTTTCTTCAGCCGTCAAGTTTGTCTTTCAACATATGCCTCGTGTCCTCATTGCCACACTCTCTCTGTGCATGTACAACTGTGAAAAATGGTACTGAGGTCTGTTCAGCTTTTAACCCACTTCAGGAGAAAAAAAAAATCAAAGTTAGTGTGAAAGCTAAAGTATTTAGGGCACATGGAGGGGCACATGATTTAATGGATTAACTTCCCATTTAAAGGCAGTTTTAAGAAAATAAAACCTTAAAGTGAAAACATTCCCAGGCAGGCAGCTCACCGTAGAATGTGCTCATTGTGAGAGAGAGGATCCAGAAGAAGAGAGAGAGTGCCAAAGTGGCACACAGCACGATCATATCAATCATCATGTTGATGGACTCCTTCATCAGGATATCATTTTCAGAGTCCATGCTGAGGGACGGCCCGTGCTGCAGGACAGAGGACAGAGTCACGTCAGTGTTTGTTAGATAGTTTCTGCTGCTGTAAGAAAACGACACTGCTACTTCACGTTGATCAGAACATGTTTAATAACAAAGTAAACGCTCTCATTTTGTCAAGACTTTCATTTCTCCTTCGTAACAGTGCCTCACAACAGAAAATACAACCTAATGCAGCCTAAATTCCTTTTATGCTTTATTTTGCTGTATTTAGCTTACATTGTAAAACTACACAGCTTTTAGGTTTGTTATTTTCTGTATGAAGCACCTTGAATTTACATATAATAAAATATGCTAGTTAAATAAAAATACCATTCCTTGGAATCGGTGGCATTTACAGGGATCATGTTGTGCAGAAAGTCACATGACATGTAAAACTTCCCTCCTGGAGCCTGAACCAGAGAGCCCAGCTTGGTACACCTCTCAGGTAACACCCCTTGTGCCGCCTCATTTCAAACCTCCTGACTGCCCTGGCACTGCTGACCTGTACTCATCCTCTCTCTGCTCTGTTTAAACGAACTGCCTGAGAACCACTCTCTTAATTTGCCATGAAGAGAGTCATGAGGAGGGCGGAACCAAAACAAAGCACCATCAGACCTCCCTTAAACTGAAATTATACACCTAAATGTGAGAACCAAGTGTTCTCAAATTAAACAAAACAGAATAACACTCTATAATAATATCAAACACCGGGCTGAAGTGTCAGTTTGGTACATGTGAATATATTTAGGCGGTACTTTTAAAAAATATACATATATAAACTCACCGTTTATCTCCTGAGCCATCACGACTTATCGGTTAAACGCCCTACTTTAACGAGTAAATTAGAAAGTTAGCTTTCTATTTTCGAAGTGGAACAGCTAACAGTAGTGTTTCTTACAAATATAATTAAAGAGAAAAAGATTTTAGCAGTGAAACCAAACAGAAATCAGAAGCTCAGCTGAAGCTTCCAGGCTAAAACACCTGCCGGAGGGAGAAAACACGACGGACCGACTTCCGGCAGCAAGGCGCTGAGTTCTTAAAGGGACAGTAACCCAAATTATAGCTCTCTTTTTTTTCTTTTTTTCTTTTTTAAATTTTGTTGTTGTTGTTGTTTTTTGTTTTGTTGTTTTTTAAATAGCGTGGCACAGGTGGAAACACAAAAAGCTCAGGCGAAATCAGAATATTTTATCAATTAATAACTGTGTTTAATTAATAGCTGTATTTGTTATTAAGATATTTCTGGTTTAAAAAATGTTATAATTTGGTGTTTACTCAGAACACCTTCCAAAGGTTTCATCGTGTTTTAAACTTAAAAAATGAAAATTAAGGCTGTTGAGTCCTGTATAAAAATGAAAAAAAGAAAAGAAAATACCAACATTGCACCCCATTAGAGTCATCCATCTCAGCTCAGATTGGTAAGACTTTGGATAATTAAACACCCACAATGTCATTGTTAAAGATCTTGCTGAGGTGCTGATGATCCTCTTTACAATAATGCCGCAATATTTCTGGAATTTGACCAATGACGTTCATGCATTTTGTAAATCTATGTTTCCTGGCATGTAAAGGCATTTTACATATGTGGAACTTAAAATTACATTGACGTTCCTCTTTTGGATCATGAAACTGATTTTAAAACATGTAGAGCAACCCTGGAAAAATTGGTGTAATCGAGTTTTTGTAGTGTTGCTTGTTTGAATGTGCAGCTTACTCCTTAAGAAGCTGGACTCAAGTAAAACATAACCCAAACGGTAAATAACCCTTACAGACAGAATACATGTAAAACGATGTCCTACCGTTTGAGGAAACAGAATAATATCTATAATGAGTCTTGCCATTCTTCTTGGAATTTCTGAGCTTCCAATGACCTTCAAGAGCTTTAAAGCTCCGCTCAAAATGCTGCCTTTAATCTATGATCCCATGGGAAATACTTCTCTTCCTGACAGCAGAGCACAGAGAGACCTCTGTTCTTGTCTTGCATCACAGCAGAACTTTTTTTTTTTATCGGGTGTGTAATGGAAAATCAAAAATTGACACACTTTAGTCAAATCAATTATGTCCTATTGAGAATACAGTTGGAGATTTCAGAAGCTTCAAATAACAAGAAATATCTGTCCACCGGTTTGATCATTTTCCCTTAAAATACCTCTGCAGTTACTGGGCGAATTATCTTTTTATTGTGTGGCGATTCGTGGTTGCCAGAGGATGAATCCTACCCACTCTGGTAATCCTCTGACATGGCCTTAATTTCCTGTGAAATCTTTCCAACTCAAACTGACTGAAAGGCCTAAATCTTTCCACATTCTTGATCATGGTTTTCAGATGATGAACTTTCCCCACTTTCTTTTCCCATTAAATTAGCTCCAGTAACTGCATGGCTTACCTGTCAACATTGTGTTGACATTCACAGTTTCCAGACAATGAGCGTACATTTTTATTGACCCAACTTTTTGTTTAGTGCCATCATGATTTTGACATTTTTAATCTAATGTCTTCTCAGAGATACTGGATGCTTGCAGTTTATTTGTTGAGCAATTCAAGGTTCCGACATGATGAATCCCAACTGGATCCAAATTTTCATCTAATGGCAAGTTATTTTGTTTGCAAATATCATAATCTACTTGATGAAGTGAACAAAACCTTTGCACAGGTTCCCAGACGATCAGTCCCAGTTACTTTGGAGATCCGCTGGGCTTCACTCTTGTGCCTCCATGAGGTTTAAATTTCACATTTGATATCATTTCAGAAACTGGACAGAATTGATGATGTCCAAAGGATGAATACTGGCAAATGTTATAAACTCACTTCGGTTCAATTCAGTTCAATTCCATTCATGTTTATTCATGGTTCCCAGATGATGATCCCAAAAATCTTTGGTAATCTTCTAATATTCCTTCAATTTACAGAACATTATCAAACCCAGAAAATAAATAATATAATTTCTGATAACCCTCCATGGTAAATAAATTAAATACATCAGTCATTAGATGCATTACCATGATGCTACATGCTAAGATGCATGGTTCCCAGAGGATAAATTCTTTAAGTTATGGTAATCCCCTGACTTTTCATCTGGTGCCAATAGCTACAAAAGCCGAAAGCGAAGGCTACAACATTTTCTGTGCAACATCTCCAGATGAGCTGGGCGACCCGATTGCACATTGTTTTTCATGGTTCCCAGATGATAAATTCCAAATTCTTTTTAGTATTTATTGTTGTTTTTGGCAAATAGTGTGTGAATATTACTGATAAAGCTCAATGTACACAGGAGCGGGCTGGCAGTGGGTTAAGACTGGTTTGTGCATTCACATTCCCTTAGGGAGGAACTCTAATCACTTTAATTGGTAATTTAATTGGTAGACTTTTTATCATTTTGGTTTATGGCCTAATATCTGTAACACATAATCAAAAAACTGCTCAACAAGCTAGCATGCTAAGGGTAAGACACTGAACGGGATGTTAGTAATTAGCTTTGTCATGTCAGAGTGGTTCAAAATGATTTTCCAGCTAAGATAGCACGGTGTACAGTGGGCTGAGCTTCAGCTGATAAGAAAGGTCAGTTTACCTTCAACTCTCCTGTCCTTATCTTAGTTTATGTGGGGTGATTTACTATTTACCACAACAAATGGAAAGTCAGTCTGAGGCTCAGGGGATATTCACTGTGTCACAGGTATTTACACATAAATTAAAGTCTAATTATAAAACTCATCTGAAAATGTTACAGGAATCCATTCAGATAGTTGACTGTGAAGCTCAGCTCAGCTTTAACTGTCACACTGATGAGATTAGATGTATTTCTGTTCCACTGCATTTGTACAGACTAATAAAAGTGATTCTGCATCTGCCAGCATTTTAAAAGCTTTTCTGTGTAATGAATGTGGAGCAGTTTGTACACATTACACACTTTTAGTACCAGGGTTAGAAAAGATTGTGTCTCATCATAAAAACACAATTCCTCGATTTTTATAACACCCCATGAACCATTTATGAATCGATTTATGCTTTCTAAGTAAAAGATGCAGCCTGGTTTTTCTGGAAAGAACCGAAAGATGTGCCAATTATGCTCATTTCTGAGAGGAACATCATCACATAACATTAATCACAACTGTCCACAGCAGTGCTGTTGAATAACTGTTCCTTCGTCTTTTTACTAGTAACTAGTTTTTTTCTTTCCAGCATTAAAAACTTAAAAAAAAAATGTTTCTGCTTTTACTTGATTACGTATGATTTTGTTACTTAATATTTTCATTTAAATGTGTGCCTTTTTACTGTATTCTATTTATTTTGACTTCAGAGTAGTTTTTTTTTAAATTACAATATTGCTATCGAACAGTATATATTACATGATTTCATAACTTTTTACTTATTTAAGCTTTTCCCCCCTGTGTGTTTAAATGTGTTTAAATAATTTTAAAGTAGTAGTAAAGTAGTAATTAGTTAAGTAACAGCCGGCAGCAGAAATTGAAGACTCAGGACCAGGAAACATTTTTTCAGTCTTGCATTGCGCAGTTTTGGTGAGGCTGTGTGAACTGTAGCCTTTGTTTTCTTTTTTTTAGATGGCAAGAGTGGCACCCAATGTGGTCTTCTGCTGCTTTAGCCTGTGTGCAAAGTTTGAGTTTGCAATGCTCTTCTGCATACCTTAGTTGTAACAAGTGGTTATTTGAGTTACTGTTGCTTTCCTATCAGTATCAACAAGGCATTTTCTCCCACAGAGCTGTGATTTACTTCATATTTTCCTCTTTTTTGGGCCGTCCTCTGTAAATCCCAGAGATGTTTGTGTTAGAAAATCGCACCAGATTAGCAGTTCGGGAAATACTCCGACCAGCCCATCTGGTACCAACAACCACAACACGTTCAACCCAGTTAAAATAATCTTTTTTCTCATTCTGATATTCAGCCTGAATGTCTGCAGGTCATCTTGACCACGTCTGAATGCATTGAGTTACTGCCACAGGATTGGCTGAATAAATGTTTGTGTTTGTGTTACCAAGGAGTTGAAAAGGTCTACCTAATAAAGTGGCTGTAGAGTGTATATCCAAAAGTATAAAGCAAAATGATTTAATGTTTTCAATAAATGACAATAGACTAAATACCCAAAACAAGAATTTGTATAACTACATCTGATTCACACAGGTGCACAAACCTGCGGATAATTTACAGCTCAAATTTCTTGTAGCCTGGTCTTATGCTCCAATATTAAACCCACACACAGTCATAGTGGTGATTTAAATATCAGTAGTTTATTTTGGATACACACCATAGATGTCTATTAGTCAAAAACATTAACTGAGATCAAACTATGAACACACACACACTAGGGGAGAGCTATTGGAGGAAAGAGAGATTATGCCACCTACCGAGCAGCAACGAGTGGAGGAGGATCAGAGGAGATGTGGTTTGTGTGAAACTGAAGCAGCAGTCACTTTTTAAGAGGGGGGCTAGATCCACCCCTGGAGAGAGAGAGAGCCTTAAGAGAGAATGAGAGAGAGAGACCTTATAACATGTGTTCTGTATGTCCGAGACTCATGGGAAGTGTAGTTGTTGAAAGTGACTTCAATCTTCACCCAAAATTTAAAATCTGTTTGTAGACATGATGTTGGAGTTTAGTGAATCCCCCAAAGACTCTCGGGGCAAATGAATCCCGAGGGAAATCAATGGGCGAGCCAAACTTTAAACCATAGACTGTATATAAAAGATGGGCATAGTCACTGCCAGGCTGCTTTTTTGGTACCGGAAGTGACCCTATTAGGACAGGCCTAAGTCGTTTCTTGCTTCAGGCTGTAACAATGTTTATGTCTGCTGTGAAGTTGGATGCGTTAACATGGGAGTCTATGGCAACTGACTCACTGTTTGAAGCAGCATCAAGTGGCCACTAGAGAAACTACAGGAACTTCATCCCCTTAGGTTGGTGCTTGGCTTAAGTCAGGGGTGTCCAACTCCAGGCCTCAAGGTCCAGTGTCCTGCAGATTTTAGATATCACCCTGTGTCAACACACCTGAATCAAATGATTAGTTCACTACCAGGCCTCTGGAGAACTTCAAGACATGTTGAGGAGGTAATTTAGTCATTTAAATCAGCTGTGCTAGATCAAGGACACAACTAAAACCTGCAGGACATCGGCCCTTGAGGCCTGGAGTTGGACACCCCTGGCTTTAGTGATATTAAGGTTATATATCTTCACCAACACCCCTGACAGCAACATCAATATTACATTACTTTTAGTCCTCCTTGCAACATATTTCAGTGCCCAGTTAAAAGCCAACAAGAATGAGGACATATAACAGCAATATATATGAAACAAAAGCAGCAATATATATGAAACAAAAACAAAAACCAAGTAATATAAAACTTATTCAGAGTGTTATTTAGTACAAACAAGCAAACATAACAGTTCTTTTAAATAACTGTGTTAAAAAAATAAAATAAATGTAGATAATGTAGTGGGAGGTTTTCCACAATTTCAGCCCCATAAAAGATCATTTTAATCTATTTTCAACAATAAAAGTGAAAAATAAGTCTAAACCTTGGATTTGCTTCATTCCTGTTGTTAATTAGAGGGGATACATGACGAAAAATAGTAACGTGTAGTAACGTGTAGCAAAATTGGAAAAAATACTGGCGAAAATAGTGGTTTTTTTAGTCAAAGAACAATATCACTTCACTTATTAAAGTTATGTTGTATTTAATTTACATATTAATTTATATATTTGAACTCCTGGGATCAATAACTCATAATAATTTTTCAGTTTACTTTTTAAAATTTGACCATTTTTTCTTGGAAATTTGAGTAAAAGAAAAGCTTTTTAATAAAAATTAAATACAGTGAAAATAAATAAAACTATGATAAAAGACGCCTCCTCTATCGCCCCCTAACCTAGGAGGCTCTTCTTTCAATTTCGCGGCAGGTTCTTCATGAATTGACGTCCGCGGCTTTCCGTAGTGTTTACATCCGGCGTAGCCAATATGGCGTCTTGCAGTTGGCCTGTTAGCTTTAAATAGACGTATTTTAATTTTTTTGTTTGTTTCACATTCATATTTAATGGTTTTCTTGGGATCAGTATGTAAAATTAGCTTTTTAAATAGAACCACACAATTTATCAGTTGGTGTATTTTATTTGGAGGATGTTTTTTCTTACACACACTTCCCGTTGCTAACACGGCCGGCTAACAGTTAGCTCGCTCCTCTCCACTCTCGGGGCTATCTGCGAACCATGACGGAGGTGGAGGAGCTGCGGCCCGTTCCCCGGGAGCGGGCCATCCTGGAGAGCTTCTTCGCCCAGCTCGGCATGTTTTCCTTCGACCGAGCAAAGGACTACGTGGAGCGGGAGAAGGACGGCAGCAGGAGCAGCGGGAGCATCTGGAGCGCGCTGCTGGCCGCTCTGGCTCACCTGGCCGCGGCGGAGAAGGTGTACCACAACATGACGTTCCTGGGACAGAAAATAGGTAGCTTTCTTTGCTGCTGTGGTCTGCTGTATAACTACCACCATGTGGTGGATTGAAACAGATAAAATGGAGTATAATATGGGGTCTGTGCATGTACGAAGCTAGAATAATTCGTCGATCTGTAATTGATTTCATTGACATATTAAATGAATTTAAAATGTATTAAAAACGTGCAAATCTATGAGGGAAAAAGTTTTAATTTCAGGTGAAAAATTGCATATTTGTAAGAAATTTTTTTGAGAAGATTGGAGCATGTTTATAAGTAAACAAAAAGAAAAGGGTCACTGCAAATCTGCAAACAAGTCTGTTCTGAGCATTCACCTTTAACCTGTGGTGAAATATTTCTGTCGTCATGGGAGTCATCTCCTTCAGAATGACAGTGCAACATCAGTAGGGCATGAGTGGTCACTGAACACCTTCATTAAAACATCAAATATGGGAATGTTTTGGGAAATCTGGGTTCAGTCCATCCAAAATAACTGTGATTTCAGGGTTTTTACTTCTTTTTCCTGCTGTGAGAGTAAACATTTCTAAGTATTTATCTTTTTTTGCTCCTAATAAACAGCTTTTAAATGTAGTGCTGTGAATGCAGAGTTTTAGGTTTTATAATTTATGTCCTCAATGGATGTCCTGCATCACATCCTGCAGAACACACAACAGCTCCAACTTTTTTTTATCGCTGCTTCAGTCAGACTTTTAATCCAGTCTGAGCTGAGACTTATTATTTTTTCATCTTCATTACAAGTAAGCAATGATTTCTTATTGTCTAATATTTGTAACCAATTAAACATTTAAAACTCGACATATAAATGTAACTTCCACCACCAGGTGGCGCTGCAGAACCTGAGTGTATCTGTAGCTTGACACACTCCCCTCTCTCTGCAGGTGGCCAGTCCTTCTTTAGCCGGAAGGACTCCATCCGCACCATCTACACCTCGCTGTACAACGAGCTCAGGAAGGTGGTGATGATGGGGCGCCACGGCCAGTCGAACTCCTCTTCCTCCTCCTCGGCCTCCTACCTGGAGGACCTGCTATCGCACCTTTCAGAGCAGCTCTGCCACTTCATCCAGGCCCGCATGGAGATGGCTGACCTGTACGAGAAAATGCACTCACTGGGCAGCCAGAAGAACGTCAACTCTGAGGAGCTGGTCACAGTGCTCGAGGTCGTCCTCCAGAAATACAGCTCCAAGTGTGTATCTGATTACAGAGTACTTTTACTCAAGTACTGCATACACAGTACAGAGGCACTGCTACATTATATTCAGGGGTGCACATAAATGGTCCGCAGGTGCGCATTCGCTGTCTAAATAAAAGACGCGCACCAGAGAAGAAGTTGCAACGCGCGTTTGCGTACATAAGATTTTCTGGAGGAGGACAGACATTTGTTTAGAACTCTTAAAGATGTCGAAGAAGCAAGCTCCTTTAAGCAATTACTTTGGTGTTCCTCCACCTCCAAAGAAATGTCAGAAGGAGTCCGAACTGCAAAAGAAGTGCGTATTCTTGTTAAAGTGGTTGCAGGAGGTGAGCTGCCTTCAAACAAATGATGAACGCACAGAGATGTGGTGCAGAATATGCTGTGAAAATCCCACTCTAGCGGACAAAAACAGTGCCTTTTATATGCACGCAACTTCTTATCTGGTGCGCGTCTTTTATTTTGACAGTGAATGCGCACCTGCGGACCACTTATGTGCACCCCTGATTATATTTTACCTCCAACTTAATTATATGTACTTCTATATACTTGTATAAGTTTTGAGTTAAAACATTTTATTGATTCAGTAAACAAACTTCAGTCCTTATTTCAGGTGTTAAATCTTCCTTCTTTGTTTTTTTTTTTGCATTTACTTTTACATTTTTATCACCCAGCAACCTTTGAAGGACTACGAGGTCAGCCTTCAAGAAAATCTTTTAATTTTGCAATGTAAGAGTTAAGTAGAACAGTTCGAAACTACCACAACTAACATTCGACTAAGACTTCCAGACCCAGGTAGTGTGGTCCTTTGATGTTGATGATAAAAAAGCGAGATAAAAAACCCCCCCAAACATTTACGGTTAAGTATTTGGACAATGACACAATTTTGACACAAACCAGGTGACTGTGCATAAAAATGTCTGTAATTCCTAAACAGGTCCTCGAACTAAAGCTGGAAGTCAGCACTTAAATCATTTCCTCGTAGTTTAATTAAAAACCTGCTGTGGTGGTGCACAGAGGCAAAAATTGTGTCATTATTCAAAAACTTGTGGACCCAAGTGTAAAAAACAAAGAGCGAGAGAGAAAGAGAGAGAGTGACATATTGAGGTTGTTGAAGGGAAACTTTGAGCTCAGGAATCTGGCGTTTTCCCCAGAGACGTGTCAGCAAAGTGGCGTCCTGCAGCCGCAGCAGGAACAGAAAGCGAGTGAGCTGTTGACTGAGCTGGAGCAGGATGCGCTGTGACGTGCCACACGTCAACGGGTCAGCCAGCCGTGAACCGGCGAGAAATGGTGACGTGCTTGCTCTCTCTCTCCCTCGTCAGCAGACCTGGGGGAAACGTTTGTCTCAGCTGCTTTCAGGTTTCTGTAAATAGGCCAGAAGAGAAAATAAAGGATTCTGTCTCCTCAGGGAGATTTTATTTTGGCACCCTCAAAACTTCTTCACATTTTGCCTTTTGCAGGTCTGTCAGCACTGTTCAGAAGTGATTGTTTCACTGGAGCCTCAGTGTGTGTTTGTTTCAGGCCTGGAAAAGATGAATAATGTCAGACCCAACAGAAGGAATAATGACTGATTGATGGAGGAAGTTATTGGTTCCTTCTTTACTTCCTCACCTCCTTCTCTTTCTTTCTTTTTTGCTCTTCCAGGTTCCATCATCCCATTGTGGGCCGGGTGGAGGAGGGCTTCCAGATGGAGGTGGACGTAGTGACACAGCTGCTGCGCTGCCAAGCCCAGTTGTCCGAGTGGCACTTCCTGCCTGCCCTGCTCAGCCTTCACGGTGCCAACTCCAAGCTCATCACCTGGGGTCAGCTTTTCCAGCGGCAGAAGGAGACTCGCAAGCACCTGTTCGGAGGTCAGTCCCAGAAGGCAGTGCAGCCTCCGCACCTCTATGTGTGGCTGCAGCGCTTCCAGGCGGCACTGCTTGCCAAGTTCAGCTTCTACTTTCACGAAATTCTGAGCAAGCAGACGGTACCGGCTGACATGAGGGCGCAGACGGCCCGCACCACCCCGGACTACTACGGCAAGATCTCCACCTTCATACGCAAACACGATGCCAGCAATGTGTCGCTTGTGTTTGACAACCGCGGCTCGGAGAGCTTCCAGGGTCACGGCTACCACCACCCACACTCGTACCGGGAAGCACCGAAGGGCGTGGAGCAGTTCCCCGCAGTGGTGTCGCTGCCATCGGGAGAGCGGCCGCTCACGCACTGGCCCAACGTCATCATGATGATGGGAGACCGCGCTGCTGAACTCAACACTCTGGACAAAGTGGTGCACTTCTATGATGACAAGGTCCAGAGCACATACTACCTGACGCGGCCGGAGCCGCACTTCACACTTGTCGTCATCTTTGACGGAAGGAAATCTGAGAAGGACCTGCACCTCACCGGCTTCTTGCAGGAGATTTCCGGCTCGCTTCGGAACTCCAAACCTTTCAGCACCCTCAAACCCGGGTCGAAGGGCTGAACTACACATCGACAAGACGCTAAAGTTTTACACGGTCCTGCGTTTTCTGTGGTCCAGCTGGTGCTTTTTGCTGCTTTGATTCTCAGTTTGCCAAAAATGTTTCAGACCAAAGAGACTCGAGGTGCTTTGAATTTATTTGACCTGGCCGTGACAGGATGACCACCACAGCACCGCTCGTGCTTAGAGCCTTTTAATTATTTGGCATCATGCAGTTTTAACAGGTTTATGTTTTAATTCGTTATACATTACATTTGTTGTGCTTAATACAGTTTAAATAAAGATTTGAAATGTAAAACAGTAAAGTTTCAATATTTACTTTTTACATATTTGTTGTATGATTTATTTATTTTTAATATCCTTATTTGTTTTAAATTCTGCTTTGGTGCAGCTGCTCAGTTCATCCTATCTGAAACAAGCTGCTTTGGCTCCTCCCCCTGTTTGAACCAACTTTGTTCTGATTGGTTGCCTCTCATAGGCAAGGATACGTGACATCATTTCGAGACCAGAGCAGTTTAACCTGTGAAGCTTTTGGCTCACTGTACATAAAGTGATCTCATTATTTGAAACTTTGGCTATGTTTAACAGGAATATCCATCACTGGAACAGAAAGCTAAATATTTTAAAGGACAATAAAATACTCACATTTTTTTGTGAGTATCGGCTGAGATTACAATTTAAAGAGTGTTCATTTACTAATGCACATACACCCACTGGCCCTTTTATTAGCCCAGTACATTTAAGTATGCAAACACAGTCAAAACGATCCTCCTGAAGTTCAAGCTAAACATCAGAATAGGGGAGAAATGTGATTTAATGGACTTTGAACGTAGCCTAAAACTGCCCATCTGCTCTCCTGCACAACCAGCTTTAAAATTTACAAAGAAAGATCTGAAAATTGAAAATGTTCAGTGAGCGTCAGTTTCTGGCCAAAAATGTCCTGGTGATGTCAGAGGAAAATGGAAGGCAACAGTATCTGAAATAACCACTCACTGCAACCAAAGTATGCAGAAAAGATTCTCTGAAAGCAAAACCGGTTGAACCTTGCAGCTGAAGGGGAAACCGGGTACCACTCCCGTCAGCTAAGAAGAGGAAACTTAGGCCACAGACTCATTAAAAACTCAATTTCTGCCGCAACTTTCAGATGGTGGGCGCACAATTTGGTGTTAACAACATTTGGAGAAATTGTGTAAAAGAACTATGAACAGGTTAAATGGCAGCAATTTACTGAACACATCTGGAAGTTTGAGTGAAAGAAAAACAGCGAAGGAAAGGATCAAATCGATGAGTGGCTTGAATGCTAGTTTAGGTTTATTTATAATATAAATACAACACATTGATACAATCCATTTGGCTATATGAGCTCATCATTAGGAAGCTCAGTTTTCAAATACAGCAACACTAACAGACAAAAACCATTTCCTTTATTATCAAACACATTCAAAGAAACCTCCCTTTGAGTTAAAATGCACCAACATGTTATGATGCTACATGCCAAGTACACAATCCTATACATCAAAGTGCAATGTTCACAATGGGTTAATGCTAGAATTCATAATTAGGAAATCTACTAAACACTTTATGATTATTTCATTCGGAGTGCTGCTGCTCTTCGCTCAGGACATGCGTGAGTGGATTCACAACTTCCAAAAAAGGATTTAAAAAAAAAGGCACTTTCACATACACACACACACACTCACAGATGTGCATCCACAGCCCATCTCAGCACGTCATGTTTCATTTTAATCACCACACTCACAGCCCGGTTGGAGGCCACATTCAGTGTGCTGTTCAAGTGTTTTTGGGCGTTTACACACAGAGCCCCACCCTGTTAGCTTATTGTGAGTTTAAGGTTAACTAGTGACTTCAGTGTAACGAGCAGGTAAACCAGTATTCTGACAAACACACAGATAGTGGCATGCTTTTTGCACTCGTTTTCCCCAACTTCCACTCGCGTGTTCTGGCACTCCTGGCAGGCATGAATTATCTATTATCTAATGCTATTCTAGTACTTCTGCACTTACAAGGGAGCAGAACAAGGGCAGGCAAGCAGAACACACACATACACACACACACTTTACAAGGAGTATCAGGGTCACACTGAGGAAAAAAAATATTACAAGAAGTTCCTCTTTAATTTTGCAGAACAAAGTCGAAACTTGAAGAATGAAGCTGTAACATCAGAACAGAGTTGAAATAATTTAAGGATCAAAACAAACTACTTGTGTAGGAAAAATCGAGTCAGTTTTAGGAAATGCTGGAAATTATAAAAACTGTGCGGTTAGAAGTAAAGGATTATGGGGACAAGGTTAGTCTTGATTCTAATTTCAAAATCCCATTTTAAAACTAAAAATACTGTCAAGAATAAACTCAACATTTTGCGAACAAACCTAAAACACTATTTCCAGAACAAAATTGAAACGGAAGCTACTCTCAGCTGCTCCTTTAATCACCACACTGAGTAGCTCTGCACGTTTGATATGGCAGAAATTTGAAACGCTATTTTGAGAATTAACAAAATAAAATGTCCTTATTAAAGTTGAGATGTTATGCTGAGAAAGTCGAGATTGTGAGAAAAGTCAAGATTTAAGAGTAAACCTGAAAAACTAAAGCTGAAATACTGTTTTGAGGACAAGTCAGAAATTTCAGAATAAAGTCAATATTCTGAGAATTACATTTTGAGAATAAACTCAAAATAAAGTGTCCATATTAAAGCTGAAACACTATTCTGAGAATAGATTTTTATAGAAGTCAAAATGTGTAAATTTTATGTCTGTGCAAATACAATGAGAATTTATGTGTGTGTAAAAAAGATTTGTGTTTGTAAAAAATATTTACACGAGTTACAATTTTTTTTTGTTAAGGTCTGGTTACAGATAAAAAGCAAAAAACTGTGCTCAGGTTCCCTGGCTGTGTGTGACTTTCAACTTACCAGTACAAATTTTGACCCGATTTTTCTTCCTTTCAGCTGATTGGTCAATGTCATGTCAATCACAAATTTAACAATCCAATCAGAGAACAGATGGATTTGGCTGTTGGAGGGGTGCTTTACGGAGCTTCAGGTCCTTGAAGATTAAATGCTCTTTTACATGCCAGCCCAGAGTTTTCCTTCATCTCCATGAAGGAAAAACAGTCTGCATGTCTGAGTTCAGTGATTTTTGTGTCACAGGTTTACGTGCTTATACAGAGCCTTTTCAGCAGTGCTGCAGACCTCAGGGGAAAGTAGTGTTGTGGAAATGACACAGTCTTCAATAGTGGGGATAGTCACAAAACTTTCTTCAT
The DNA here is from genome assembly GCF_013358895.1 of Oreochromis aureus. NCBI lineage: Eukaryota > Metazoa > Chordata > Actinopteri > Cichliformes > Cichlidae > Oreochromis > Oreochromis aureus. Next base: position 19,832,806 of record NC_052958.1, on the reverse strand, counting down.
TATGAATTAGCGATACATGTTTTTATTGAACATTTGAAGATAAAACAACACAAACTGTTGTAGAGGACATAAAGTCAGAGATAGAAACGACAAGGAGCGGGCGCATCTAGTACACGTAGAGCTGCCGCAAAAACCCAGAGAGCAATTCTGCATCCTTGGGTCTTACTTAGCAGTTAATATTAGCAGCACATGCTGCGTCCGCTGCGAAAGGGCCTTTATGCTGCGCACTGTGACTCACAGCAATGGTCCCGGGTCAGCCCTGACTTTGTGTTAAACTAATCCTAAAGTAATAATGGTATTTCTAACCACTGATATACCAAAACTTTATCCTTTCAACAGCCACCGAAAGTTAAGGAACCTAGCTTGTATGAGCCTTGTGGGATATTTATATAGAAATCCTCCAGCTTCGAACTGTATTAAGCGCAGAGTTTTACATGTAGGTTTTTGCTTTGTATCTGTAAGCAGACCTTAACAAAAAAATTTGTAACTCGTGTGAATATTTTTTTATAAACAAATCTTTTTTACACACACACACAAATTCTCATCTGTAGATGCACAAACATAAAATTTTCAAATATTTTGGTTTACAAGTTTACAAAACTCAGTTCACAAGTACGCATTTGATTTACAAGTACAAAATATTTATGGCCACAATTTGAGCCCATACACATTCACATTAACGCTGCAAATCTCCGTTGGCGAGTCACCGCTGATCGCCCCATGTGTGGGGATGCACGCTGTCAACGCGTTAACGAGCTAACCACGCTAACGAGTTGACGCCATGCCGCCCCTCGCACGGAGCGATCTGCGGTAACTCGCTAACGGAGATTTGCCGCGTTAATGTGGTTATGGCGTTAACGTCATTTTAATGAGATTAACGCTGACAACACTAAATTAATGTTTCAAGAATACATTTGAAATACTGTTTTGGGCATACAGTTAAAATTTTCAGGATAAAGCTTAAATTTCAAGTTCGAAATTTAATGTAATTCAGTTCAGCTTTATATTGTAAGGGAAGGACCCTACAACAATCGAATAAACTGAGAATAAACTGGTACTACTAATTTTCAGAGTAAAGTAGAAATACCGAGAATAAAATGTTGAAAATAAACTCAAACATTTTCCATAATGAATGGGAAATACTGTTTAGAATAATCAGAAGCTCCTTAGACTACGATGACCTGGACGACTGAGAACCTTCAAGTTGAGTATCAGAATAAAACTGTTCGTCTACAGAACACCTCATGTAGATTACGTCACACTTACGAAGCATTTTCAGTCACTCATTTTCAGTTTTTTCTCTTATAACTCACAAACACTTCATGACCTTTCGACTCTATTCGCAAAATTTAAAAAATAAATTTAATTTTTTTTCATAACTTGGCGCTGATGCTCCTTGATACACACTTACAACCGCTCACAAACACACAGCAACAAAATCGTACACCCACCCCACCCCTCACCCGTCCCAGAAAAAGCTCTAACCAAACTCCACCACTCACTCCACAACCCTGTTTGAATGAAGCTCTGGTCTGGGCGTGAGGTTCCCCCGTCTGAAAACACAAGAAGGCTGTTAAAAAGTTTAGCGAGCCGCCGCTGCAGCTCGCCGAACATTCAATAGATGGCTGAACAGTCGTTAAAATACAGGAAACATTCATTAAGTAGCTGGACGTTGGTTAAATAACAAGTTTTCTTTCACTGACGACCTCAGGAGGCGTTTTCGTGGTTTTGAGGTGCAAGTGAGCTTAGCAGCTGAACCGAGTGAAAAAATTAAAAAAATAAATTATAAAGTCCCGCAGACGTTGTTGAACCATCGTTTGCCGCGTCCTCTTCCCAATCGAGTCGCTCGTCCTGGATACAGCAGCCAATCGTGCTCGTTTCTTTTTTTTTCTTTTTTTTGTGGCAACAGTCACATCACTTAAACTACAGTTTTACTGGAGCTGAACTACACTCCCCAACTCCCCCCACACCCCCCACGCGTCTCTCTCTCTCTCTCTCTCTCTCTGATTACGATCTCACACAGGAAGCCCCGCCCACACTCGTACCTGCATCTCCGCATCAGCAGTTCTTTTAGCTAACCTTTGATAAATGCTTCGATACATGGAGAAAGTAAACTCCTACACACCAAGAGAGTACACACCAACCTGACAACACATAAATATCATGGCATATCATATCATAAGTCATGTCATATATTATATTTTATTACTACATTAAAAGCCTTTTTCATCTTTCCTACCATTTCTACCCTCATGTTGATTATAAACATTAAGCAGTACCCTGATCTCCTCTTCTGGCCCATTTTTGGCCCGGGTAGGCCTGATTCGGCCTCTTATTGGCCTGGTTTGGCTCACATGGTGCAGGATTTGTCCAGCGGCGGGGGTAGAGGCGGGGTGCTGCTCTTGGGTGGGACCATAGGTTTGGGTCTCAGGGCAGGTGGTCGCAGCGGACCCCCGATGCGAGCGGCCGCCACCGGCTTGAAGGAGCCCAGAGCGTCAGGGGATGGGTTGGCAGGTCTGGGAGGTCCAGATGGAGGTCCAGGGAGTGGACTGATGGGGCTCAGAGGACTCAGGGGGCTTGGGGTGCCTGGGGTACCAGGCGTCCCGGGAGTTCCGGGGGTGCCAGGGGTTCCCGGTGTGCCCGGTGTGCTGGGGGTGCTGTGTGGGCTGGGAGACTCGGAGGAGCAGGTGGTGACGGGGCCGTTCTTCACCTGCTCCAGGGTGTCCAGGACCACGTCGGGGGCCGGCCGGCAGCCCTGTCGCTCCAACTGCCTCAGCTCCCCCAAAGCCACACTCACGGTCTCCTCGATGTCCTGCAGGCGGGGAGGACGATTAAAGAATAAGTTAACAGTTTTAAATGAATCCATTCACACATTAAGTGAGATTTTGGTTCCTTGGATGATTGTTCAAAAATTAATACATGTATATTTTAGGGGACCTATTACGTTCTTTTCCAGCTCCATCTATTATTCCTGGAAAGTAGCTTTTCCGTATTCAGAGCTTAAAATAATCCTTACTTATCCTTTCTTAGGCTTCTAAAAGTAATTTAATTTTGACAAATCAGTTAAGTCTAATTTAACTTCTGATTATTAAAACGAGAAAATCAAGATGCAGCTGTTATTGTGCTGCTGTGCTGTGCTGTTCTTGTTTCCTTTATCTGCCAAAAAACGTATTCATTCAATTTAGCACAGTTCATTTAAATCAACTTAATTAAAAAGACAATTTATTTGAAAGTTTAATAAATCCACATTTTTTCCAGAGTGTGAGTAATCATGGTAAAAGTAATTATCACAGTATTGGCCAGAGAAAATGACTTCTCTGAAACAAACCATTTTACCTCCTCTCCTTTAAATGTGCTTTTTTCGCTATTGGCTGCCCCTCGCAAACAGAGCCGAGGGTAGAAAAAACTTTCTGAAAGAGAGTGTTGTATTAAAACCCAAACACACACAATTTGGAAGGTAGAGCCTTCAGTCGAACCGTATCTTTCTGTAGTAAATCATGAAAACCTCTGGCTGAATCTTGAGACAAATAAGGTAACAGATAAGATTTTACTTTTTAAAAAGTAACATAAATATATTATTTCTGCATGATTTATAACTTTCATTAGACTGGAACCTGTCGTTGTTCTGACTTAACATAGAAGCATTTCGACCTCAAAGAGGACCCCCCTTTCATTTTCGCCTCCAGATTAAAACAGCCCCTAATGATGTCATACAGAGCAGGAGTAGAAAAAAAACTGCCTGACCTGAGTGTTTAGTTCACAAGGATTACTTCGCATATGAGGACCTCATGATTTGAATTTTGTCCCAATATTAGAGAAATTAAGAAAAAGCAAACTTTTTTTAAGGAGTAAAAAAAAAAATCCAATAAAAATGTCTAAACTTAAAAAAAATGGTAAATGGCCTGTATTTATATAGCGCTTTACTAGTCCCTAAGGACCCCAAAGCGCTTTACATATCCAGACATCCACCCATTCACACACTGGTGATGGCAAGCTACATAGTAGCCACAGCCACCCTGGGGCGCACTGACAGAGGCGAGGCTGCCGAACACTGGCGCCACCGGGCCCTCTGACCACCACCAGTAGGTGAAGTGTCTTGCCCAAGGACACAACGACCGAGACTGTCCAAGCCGGGGCTCGAACCGGCAACCTTCCGATTACAAGGCGAACTCCCAGCTCTTGAGCCACGATTGCTCAATTAAACTTAAAACTGAAACCACAAATTTAGAGCTACTAAAGTATTTATAGCTTGTCACAAGAAGGACCAGTTTGAAGCAACTCGATATAAAATCCCTTAAAGCTTTTCTATTTTTTTTGCTGTCCAGAACTGGGTTGTATTTTCTCCCACTGGCAACACTGTGAGAAGTGTGGTGCTCACTCGAGAGGCGTTGTGGTACTACTGTGATTAAAATGGATGTGTCATTGTTGCCGTTCAGATTTGGCAGAGTCGTAGCTGAGAATTTTTAGAGTCTGATACCATCAGTGTCACTGGCTCACTGATATATAAAGGTGTTACTCAGCTGTGGATTTAGGATTTCAATCAGAGGTAGGTAAGTGAATTTCTGTCTGTTTTCAGATCCCCCTCCAGTCTGGTGACAGCTGCACGCAATGAAAACAAAGATTTTTTTCAATATTCATCTCACGTTACATGTTTTCTTGACGTACCTGTGCCAGCGCGTCGGGGTCGAGAGCTCGGGATCGATGGGAGTCTCCAAAGCCGTGCTGCCCGCTGTTGGAGCGTCGGATAGGTGTGTCCTCAGGCCTCCGCAGAGAATCGTGTCGGCTCACCGTCATGGTCACGGCTGCAGAGCGGCGGCGGCGCTCCGGGCTGTCTAGGGGCGGGGTCAAGCCCTGACCCCGTCCCAGCAGCAGCTCCCTGGGGCTGAAGTGACCCGTCACTGGAGGAGAGCTGCGCTCCATCACGCCTCCGTTCCCGTGGTTGTCGTTAGAGCGGCAGAGAGGGCGGCGGAATAAACCATCAGTTCGCTTCCTCCTGTGGCTGTCAGCAGGAAGTGTAAACAGCATGAGCTCAGGTAGAATGAAACAAATCATATTCACCAACTACTGAACTACCTTCCCTTTGGAGAACCCGCAAGCTCGTCTCTGCTTGTACCAAAGCTTCTCTGACTTTTTTTTCTTTAATTCAAATAATTAAACAGCTTTGTGGATTTTATAAATTCAGCTCCTTATATGTAATACTTAAGTGACGCTTCAAGTTTTCGAGTTTTACAAAAGTCCAGTTTCTATAAATCTTTAAGTAACTGCAGATGAACCAGGAAATCATGAAAATGCTCCCATTTTTTATTATACACAGCATAAAACATGGATGCAGCTACCGAGTTGGAGAAATGAAGCCAATGTGAAAGTGCCTAAAAACCTATTTGACAGCCACTAGATGGTGATAGGTGTGAGGTTTTTTTGTGTTTTTTTTAAAGAGTCCAACATAAAAACCACAAAATCTTATGCAAAGTATCAGAAAACGTTTGGTCTAATAAGCATGTCCACACAATCACACTGGTACTGACTGCTTTTTAAGCCTCTTGCACAGATTAGCTTAGCCACACTTGGGTCGCCTTCCTTGACGTGTTGTGAGGAATGACTGCGAATAAAATAAAAGGTGTCTGGAGTCTGCAGATGGGGAAACTGGTCACATGAGAACAGCTGTGACACCAGCGTGATGAGATCCGCAGGTATTTTTAGAGGTGAGAGAACAGGATGGGCTTAAAACGCGCCGCAGAAAATCCTCCCTCGTGTCACGATAATGAAAGGTGTCTTACATGACAGACCTGTTGTAGGTCTCTGGAGGTCTCATGTCGGTCGGGGAGCTCAGCTCGCTCCTGGACCGCTTATCGTCCGTGCTGCTGCTTCCTCCGTCGCTGTCGGCTTTCTGACTGAGTGTGTCTGACATGGCGTCGGCCCTGAAGACAAAGACTCTCAATCAGGACAAATCACTCTGGAAACTGGAGAGCTGAACTAGCACAGCGCACCAATCATCAATTAACTGATCAATAGTATGTGGTTAGTGACTGCCTCAGCCCAATCAGTCTGTTAATCAACAAGGTGTGCAATCCAGTGAGCAGCAATCCAGCCAAATCCATCACTGCAGCTCTTCAATGAGGCCATCAAGCCACTCATGCTAACAAGAACTTCTACAAAGAAAGATTTCAACTCAAAACTACAACTAAACTAAACCATTTACACACACAATGGATCCACTTTGTTCTTGTTCTTGTATTGGAAAACTGAAGATAAAAACTACGTAAATATGAATATTAAAAATGTAGATAAGACACTATATATCTGTCTATGTATATCTATACACATATATCTATATAAATTTATATATTATATTTACTGGAAAACAGAAATACTTACATTAAAATAAAGCTTGAACCAAATTGAAATATTTTGAAAAATATTTTTAAAAATGCTTGAGTAAAATTAAACTTTGCAAACACAGTTTATGCTGTGATAACATTACACTGTAATTTTAAAAAATGTGAAACGGAAGTGAAGGCTAAATTATGTCTAGAAAATATGTAGGAAACAAAAATAATTATACTATTTTTTGTAATTTTTTCCAGTGCTCTCATGTGGTATAATATACATGTTACATTGCGACGATGTGACACAAAGAAATGCAAATGAATTTAAAATGCTCTTGTTCACCTACATGCTGTATATGAACCCCCAAATTCTCAGTGTAATGTTTTTATATCAGAATATTATAAATTATTACGCGAATAAAAAAATGAAACAAAAATGAATCAAGTGTTAAAAAAATGAAATGGCTTTTCCCTTTCTTCCTCATTCTGATCCTGTCTACATGCCTAATCTCTACATGCTACATGCAATGAGCTGCTGTCGTATGATTGGCTGATTAGACATCTGCATTAACAAACTGTGGAACAGTTGTGTGTGTTATTTATTAAAAAAAAATCTGGTCACATTTAAGATGTAGTCACACAAAAAAGCCCTGAATGCACTGGCATTATTATCCTGCAAAATCATTAAAAAGTACATAAACAGTACAAACATATGCATTTCTGAATAATGGCATGAACTCAATAAACGACAACAGTTTTTGTAATTTATAAACGATATTTTGCAGTTTTATGAGGACGCAAACCAAAAAGAGGAATCATTTCAGAAGCCTGCAATCAGGAAAAAAATCAAATCAATGTGTTTCAGTGAAAAAACACAAACTAAAAATCATTGTTTTCTAAACATTTTAACACATTTTATGATGAACTTTGATTATTTTATAGATTCGAGTATTTTCAGACTGTGCTGCAGCTAATTTTAACTTTGTGTTTTTGATGTGTACAAACCATCTCGGGCTGTGCACTCGCCTGTCCTTCACCACGATGTACTGATGAGGCACCAGGCCGTGGTTGCCATTGTGCCGGCCCTCCCACCAGTCATGTGATGCACGCTGGAAGAGCTGTAGGGAGGCTCCCTTCTTGAAGGAGAGCTCGCGGCCCGACCGGCCCACGTAGTCGAACCTCGCCACCGCCTCCACAGCTTCACCCTCTGCCAAAGAGACAGAGAGAGAAAAGAGGAGGAGGAGGTGAAGATAAGAGCCAGACATCGAACTGGAGGTGAACCTGAACTTGTCAATCAACGGTCCCTGAGGCTTTGTTCCACCCACCGCTCCACCAGTCAGAAAAGAGCTTTAAAAAGAGTCTTTTCTATTAATTCAGATGGAGAGATGGGGAGGAGGGAGGGGAGGCTGGGTGGGGTGTGGATGAAAGGAGGGAAGGAGGGTGGTGGTGGTGGTCGTAGTGTCTCCATGGCTGCTGTTGCCGTAGCAACCACTCTCCAGCACCACCACCACCACCACCACGAGGGAGTACGAGTATGGGAGTGTGGGCGATTGTGTGAAGGTCAGGGGTCATGCGTACCCTCGTCGCTGGTCTGGGTCTCGGTGCCGGCGTCGGGCTCAGCCTCCTCCAACGCTCCCGGCTCGCTGAACGGACTCTCGCTGCGGGAAGAAGAAGCAGCAGATTGACACACACCCGTCCATTCAGTGTGGGAACAAAGGGAGAAACACGCACAGCAGGAGGCGAGCCCGCTCATCGAGTCTGAGGACGTTTACGGCTACAGCAGAATGTCAAGATTCAGAAGATGGTGGGAAAAGAGAAGCTGTAGGAGGTTTCCCACAGCAGAAGGATTACTGTCTGCTCCAACACCTCGTGTTCCTGACAGGCTGCCAGGTGTCTGCTCAAACCAACAGCTCAATTTATTCAAAGGCCCCACCCTGCAGTTAACCTTTATTTATATACTTTAAATGCCATTAAAAGAATGCAGAATTGCCTATAAGCACTTCGTCTTTGCAGTACACGTAGTGATAAACATAGAACTCCTGCTGAGTTACTGTGACAGTAAAGGAAACCTAAAATTGTTCTGGTTTAGGTTCTGCAGGGTGTTTCTTTCTCTGCCCTTTTAAGGAACTCTGAGGTATTTTCCTCTGTTTAAAAATAGCTTAAAGCCTGTATTGTATTGTGCAGAAGAGTTACCAACTCAAGCGGAACCACAGCCAGACTGTACTTTGGTGTCATTTTTACTTCCAGCAGCAGTGGGACATAAGGTAAAGCCTGTGGAAATGAAGGAAACCTAAAAAGAAATATTAGAAATTAAACAACTGCACACATCTGGAGACATTGCTACACACCCAGTGGTAAAAACAAATATTCTGCCCCCTTGTGGTGAAAGCTTTAGTTAAATCCTGCAGAGGATCATTACAGAAGGTACCTTTAAGCAGATTTGTGGTGTTTATTCTTGATGAACATCAGAATTATTGATGTCCTCGTGAAGTGCAGGTCATACTGCATGATATCAATGTGTGATTTATTTCTGCATTTTTGAATTAAAGATGTTTGAATTAAAGGTGAAATACCAGGGAATACGTGCTTGAAGCTGTCAAAGTAAGAATTTACCAAATTATCAGAAATGAAACGGTTAATCTGGAAACATTAAAATATAAAAACAAAATTCAAGGCTGGCGAAGAAATGGGCATATAGATGCCTTAAATCCTGGACTCTTATTAGCTGTTGTGCTAATGAGTCACAGAACACTTCAGTGAAAACTCAAACGCTTAAGTTTTTGTTTTCCTAAACCAAATATAAAGCTGTCCAGTCAAATCTTTAGTAGGTTTTTGTTTAAGTGTAGCCCTTGGAATTATAAAAATGGCATCAAAGTTTGATATTTAACACCAAATGGTGGACTTCCTGTTTGGTTAAGGGAATATTTCCCAGAGGTTTTTACTGCATCTGTCTTAAAATGTTACATGTGTGTAACAATTTCAAACAAATGTCTTTCTGTGTTCAGGACATCAAGTAATTTACTTTTGTTATTAATCAAATAAATGAATTTAAATTCCAACAGAGTGTAATAAAGGATAACATCCTGATGCTCACCAGTACTGGTCTCCAGTCATACACTTCTCATACACTGGGCCGGGCAGCTCCTTGGTGTCAGGGAAGATGTTGTCGTGGTGCAGGATGACCGTTTTGATGACCTCATTTACGTGCGCCTGGCAGGCCACCTGGTCCAGGGTCTCCGGTGTCGGCAGTAGGGTGGGGCCGAACACAATGGCCAGGTTTCCAGCATCCATCATGTTTTCATCGCTGTACTGGGAAAGGCTGCAGAAACGTGGGCAATGTGGCCAGACTTTACTTGATTACAATTAAACTGTTAATTACCAAAACTGAGAGAAACAGAAAAGTATGACTTCTTTTAATGTTTCACTGTATAGTTGTGTCTAAATATTAGAAATATGGCTCTGAGGAGCAGTGAGGAAAAAGAAAAGTGAGCGCTAAAAAAGACTGTAAACACTTTTCCTCATCTGTCTTAAACTGACATTATTTTTAATGGAGTCTAGTTTGAGAAGTGAAGGGAACTATAATTTTCCCCGAAATAAAATATCAAATCTTGCTTAAATAATAACTGTTTGAAAATGAGACTGTTATTAAAATAATTGCCAATTAAACTTCTGTCGATTAAGTGATTGATCACCATTTCGCTCTAAATGAGACCTACAGTGGCACAACAGTAGGTTTCTCATGTAACCATGGTTCTCTGATTCTTAATAGCAACATAAAATCATGATTTTTTTTCTGACTTTTTAATCAATAAAAGTTTTCTTCTTTTTGTCTGAGCAACAGTTCACACCTTAAAATATTGAATCTACCTTCAGATAAGACAAAGAAAAACTGCAAATGTTTTTGTTTGGTATTGCATTTTAAGCATTTTTGATGCTTAAATATGACTCACCAGATTAATTATGCAAAAGTCTGTAGTTTTACACTTCTGTGTTGTTTGCTGGTTTCAAAAGGTGACAAAGCAATAAGACTGTAATGGAGAATACAATCTCTATGCTTTTTATTTATTTTTAAATAAAAAAGTTAAAGAAGTTAGTAGATTACAGTCATAAAAGATTAAATAATAATTAAATAATTAAAGATTAGTTATTGATGTAACCACAGTTCTATGAATTTTTATGAAAAATAATAAAATGATAAATTAAAATGAAACATGAATGTTTCTGAACTTCGAAGCAGCAGCCCCCAATCCTCAGAAATATGTAATTTATGATCATATGAGATTTACGAGGTTATTGCTTTATTTTTTATTATTATTACTTGCTGTGTTCTTTGCATTAATTTAGAAAGTTTTGTAATTTTTTAAGCTTTGAGAACGTATAAAATAAATACATCCTATAATCCTGAATTTTTATAATTATTTTTAATTTAAAAAAAGGGAAAAAAATCTTGTATTTTCTGAATTATTTTATCAAAAAATATTCTAAGATCACCAGAAAGTTCCTAATATTGTTACTCTCTGCATGTTTTTTAACGTTCTCTTTTCTGCTATGAAACCATGTGTCAGGATTTGTGTCGTGTGGAGGCGAGGAAGTGACCCAAACGCAGGACTCGTGGATAGTGAAGAACTGAAGATTATGAAGCGTGGATGAACAGGGCAGGAACGAAAGGACTGACTGGCTGAAAGACTGAATGGCTGGCTGAACTGAACGCAGGCGGAAACGACAACATAACATCAATGACACGACAGTGAACGGGTGGAAACAGAGGACTTAAATACACAGACTGATGAGGATGATAATGAGAGACCGGTGAGTACACAGCTGAACATAATCTGGCTAATAACACAAGAGACGAGCTGACACAGGAAAAGCAGGAAATGAGAACGTTGATGTGGCAACATAACCTAAATGTGACAAAACTGAAAACACTGGATCACCGACCCAGGAACCCTGACACCATGCAGCGAATTACCTGCAAACTACGACTCCAGAGCTCTTTATGTGATGCTCTACTTTGTCTTATTATTTTAAAAATGCTTGCCTTAATACACTTCTAAAGCCAAAAGGCTGTATTCAATAAACTCTGGCATTTTTCCATTATTGCAGCTTTCATTTCAAATAGTGATTAAAATATCTTCTCTGCGCTCGACCGTGAAGCTCCTGGTTTAATAACACTGAAGCTGAATGCATTTCAGAGCCCTGCTAATAAACACACCAGTACATCACTCGCCTGGTACATCGCACCAGCTCATCACACTTCCTGTTCACACCTCCTGCCTCTCCATGCTGCTCTCTCATTCTATATTTATTTGAGAGGCTGTAGAAACAAAATGAGCTGTGTTTTATCATCTATACAAGTGTGCACTTCGAACCCTTTTCACTACAGGAGAGGCATCTCCCCACCCAGCTGGGAAAACACAAAAATGGGCAATTATCATAAATGTGAGGGCCCGGTTTTGTATAAGTGGATACTCACTGGTTGAGGAAGGCGAACAGGTAGCGCATCACCACCAGCGTCGCCCTCGGGACACCCAGCAGGATCTTACGGATACACTGCGCTCTCTCGTACAGGTTTTCTATCCCTGCAGCAGGAAAATGCACATAATCTAAAGTCATTATGAGTCCCTGAGACATCACGAGGTGTCTGTAACACGATGACACATCCTGAAACACGCCAGTCGGCGCCGCAGAAAGGGAAGCAGGCGGCTCCATGTCTCTGCTGTGGAGGGGATGGGTTTCAAAGAGACAAAGAGACACTAACGAGAAACAAAGACGAGGAAACCGAGAGGGAAAGTGACTGCGTGTGGGCTGAATAGATAGACAGAGATTCCCGCTGAGCTTCACCGCAGCAGATGGAAGCTGCACAAACGGTTCAGACTCAAGTGTTAAAGCAAATGAAAGTTGAGCTTCACAGACAATCACTTGATTTGAACATTTCACTGGGACACAAATAACCAACTGTTGGATCTTTTCACATTTCACTGCATCTACACCACCCACGTTGGTTGGAGCTCTGCATAACTTCATCCACTATGTAGCTTGTATAGGTTATACTTGTTCGCCATGTGCAAAAAGTACATGCACTAGTTGCTAGCATCTAGCAACTAGTGCATGTCATCGAGTGTTATGAAGGTTGGTGATTCCATCCCAAGCTCCTTCAGGAGTTTTTTCAACCCCAAGGTGTTGTATAGGTAAAAAGTGCTTAATTAAGACTTTACATTTTTAATTAACCTCCTGTTAGGAGTGATAGTTGTTTTTTTGGTTTGTTTTTAAAAAAAAGGAGTGATAGTTGGTCATATTTTCCCATGCTTTCTCCTAAAACACTGCCTGCTTCATCAGTGAGAATGATAATGTGGTTAAGCTATATTTGACAAGGGTTGAACGCCATCAAGTGGCAAAAACACACTGAAATTTGACCAAAGTTCAGTCAAGAGAACATCCAAAATGAGCCCATCCACAGGACGAGGTCAGTGGTTTGGATTATTTGCTATGAAAAAGTCCTGATCCTTAACTTAATATAAACATCTTAATATCAATATCAAATCTTTGTGATTCTTTTCTGAATCGTTAACATGTTCTGTGGATTTTTGGTTGCTCTGTGATCAAACTGTTTCTTTTACATTATTTTTCTGTTTTTATCAGTACAGTACTTACGGACGCAGGAGATGAGGTCATTAAACCTGTCCTTGGGAAACAAAGGGTTCTCTAAACCCCTGAAGTAGAGCTTCAACACTCCAGCCACAGAATTAATGTCATGGTTGCTTTCCTCGTCAATCAGCGGATCGTTACCTGGACGAGAGGCAGAAGAGAGAAATCCTCAAATACAAGTTTGCCGGCCTACTTATCATGTGACAGTCAGGTTACCTTCCCGTTGACCTCTCACCTCTTTCAAACGAGTTCTTGATGTCATTGACCTCCACTTGTGATCCTGATACCCGGAATATGCCTTGATGCTGAAGACCTGTTGGGAACAGCAGAGGGATGGAGGTTGCACATAGTCACAATCTAAGCCTAGCTGATCTGTCCCAAATGCTGAGAAGCAAATGTTGACATAAGTTGTAGTATGAACACTTTCTAGTTTTTTATGGCTAAGTGCCAAAGACTGATTTATCTACTGATTTAACAGGATAAAGTACTAATTAATCCATGAATCTTGTAATTCATATGCCTACTCACATAAACTACTGACCACTTCAAAATTGTAGTTGATAGCAGAGGGATGCTAGTAACTAGCTTCAAAAAGGTATTTATTAGCCATGTGACACCAGTGCCTTCGACATCAATGCCTAGTTGATAATACTGGATTGCTAGGGACTAGCATAACAGTCTGCCAAAAAATGGTGTTAGTTAGGATTGTAGTTCTTAATCTAGAAGTGCTAGCTGCCAACTTGGGCTACTAGGTGCTAGCCTAAGGATCTAATGACGAGTTACGTCTTTTGCATATTCAGTAGGCGGCCAAGTAGGCGCTGCCGAATAAACAACACAATCACAATGTCTATGAACTCTTGGGTTGGACTGTTTAGTGCATTTCATAGCATTTCAGACAAAAAGAGCTTTTATTCATGGTCTCTACCTGTTATTTTGCTATTGATTACATAAAATGTAAAATATATCAGGATATGAATATTTGAGTACATTTTACATGCCACCAAAAGTACATTGTAGAACACCATGTCGAGTATGAGGCTAAATTCATTTTTATAGCATAATTATAAAACAATGATTATCAGCTGCAGCTTGGGAATGATTGAATTAAAATGAAATCACTGTTTTGTACTTGTTCAGCTGTCAGATGCTGGCTGTGATGCAGTTTTGTTGTTTGCAGAGTGAAGAGAGTGAAAGGATGCCAACACGAGAGTTTGACAGTTAAGATTTAGGCGGCTTTATGTGATCAACAAAAAAGGATTTAACTGCCTCCTGCAGCACTACTCACAATGTCCCTCTTTTAGTTTATAAGTGTAAAACACCTCTGGACAGCCCACAAATGCACACAACAACATTTCTGAACCAGAATTATAGCTGATGGCAAGCAGGAAGAAGTACTTCAGTAAATTAAATTCATACCTTCCAGTCATTTTCTTTGCTGTAACTATGAAACCCTTCATCCCTTTCTCTAATTTAGCCCTTCATCTGACAGCATCAGCCACTACAGCATTTATTTCACATTGTTTAAAGCTGAAAAGTGACACTCACCATGTAGGTTGATGTAGCGGATGCAGCTCTCCACAAGCAAGGGTATGGCTTTGGTTGAATCCTACAAAAACGCAATTAGAGTGCAGAGTATTTTTAATTTTAGTATATTTATAATATTTTTGAAGATTTTTTCATGTACATTAATGTATGAATATGTTGTGTATTATGTGTAGACAGGTTGTGGACATGCACCAATAAACAGACATGCAAAACATTACATTTTTATGGTATATCCCTTGATTATGAGATTGATGGCAGATTGATAGCAGAAAAGAGAATTGTGGTGTAAATTGCTTTATTATTGTAAAACTAACATATTTATGTTTGAAATGTAGTTTTTGCTGTGTTACATTAATATACTAATATTACTACTAATACTTTATGATAAATATTGTGTGTGCAGCTTCACTGTCCTGCTATCTTTTAAGCCAACAATTGATCAAAAAGTATGCAATAAAAGTTCAAGGAGTTATTTTTTCTGCCCCGAGTAATGTCTCACATGGTGCAGGTGCAGGGATGGGTAATACTATGGGTAAATGAATCATAAAAATGAGTCATTATTGCTTCTTAAGCTTGCTGTTCTGAGGGCAACATTAATACACTTTCATTGCATTGTAGATAACAACCTTATTTATATTGCTAATATTTTTCCTCAGTGGTTACACACTCTGGGCTTTCAAATCCAAATTGTAGCCTTTGACAAATTAGCAGATTGCGCAGCTGATATCTTGCACAGACTACTGTTGAGGAGAACATTAACCCCCCCCCCAAATCCTCAAAAGCCCAGATGAGGTCAAACTTTACCTGGTGCTTGCTATGGGAGTTCTTCCGCCCACGGCTGAAACAAGTACAAAAAGGAGAAAGAAAGTGAAAGATGAGAGTTTTAGAGAGCTAAAGCACAGCAAAGAGATGCAACACTTATTATCAACGTGACAGGAAAACAGCTTACCTGGTAGTCAGCAGTTCAGCTTTGTATCCTGCAAGAGAAAAAAGGAGAAGATTTAAAAGTGAAGAAATGCTGATCAGAGTCTGTCTGACAAAGTACAAGACTAAAGAAGACTGAGAGAGACTCTTACCCTCTGCCAACGCTTTCTTTAATATATCGTGTTTAGCCTGAAGTTTGGAAATAAGATTACTTCCCTCCAGGTACTCGCGGAATTTCTGAATATAGGAAATCACATAAATGACAAACACAAAGGCTAAATTATACACAATCAAATAAAGTATGAGTGTACAGAATGCAGTGATAACAGTACACACTGTACATTAGTGCAAGTAAAGCAGCTAAAAGCAGAATGAACTTCACATTGAATCAGTACATCTGGTAAGCGTATGTAGAGACACCACCAGAAGACAGATGAATCTGAAATATAAAAAATGTGATAAATGAATAAAAAAAATCAAGGACAGCATTATGTGGTGTTATAAAGGAAACTAAGTTAACAAAACACTAATATAGAAGTTCAGAAATCTAAAGTATAACTGTATTCTGCAGCTGTAACAACTTATTTCAAATGTGATTTATCTGACTAAATGTAGTGTGTTTTGGATGTCACGCCGCCCTTTACTCTATACTTATTCAATATTTGCAACTTTTAAAACCAGCCTTCATCTTTTTTTTTTTTTTTTTAACCTGTCCCGTTTGGTTCTTTTGCCATCAGAATTATTGTCTAAAGGCGAAGAAAGATGCCCAACGGATTTACTTTACCAAATTGACCATCCCAGCCTTGCCGTAATGGTCCATTTGATTCACCTTTTATTGTTTATTTTATTTTCACTTGCTGAATACGGGACAGACTTAACTGGGGAAAGAAAGGGAGAAAGAAAGAGGAAAAGAAAAAAGCAGCGGGGAAGAGGGACGGGGAAAAGGGCAAAAACCAAAACCAACAGAATAAGCAGACAAAAAAAATACATATATCGATCATCTGGATCACCTGTTGAGAAAGAAAGAGAAAGCAAGCAGAAGAAAACGAGAGTAATAAACAACATCACAATGATCTATGGGAATATGACAGTAAAAACTAAATATTAAACATTATTGTGCAGCACGTGAGATCGACAGCGCACAGTGTGCTTTGAGGTAGGAGCCAAAAAGGGTGTAGTTTGTGTGTGATCACCTGTGTGTACACCTGTGAGCATGGACGCGCTTGTTTTTTTTTTTTGTTTGTTTGTTTGTTTGTTTGTTTGTTTTTTTAAAAGGTTCCTTCATGTAATGATCGGCTAGAGGGTGTGGGGGGCCACTGCCCCGTCCTCCAGGGCATGAAGCAGGTATGGAGGAGATCAAGACTCCAGACATCCAGAGGCCCCCAGAACACAAGAGACCAAGGAAGACCAACAGAGGGGCAGCTGCGTCACTATCCCAGAAAGAGCTGAGGAGAGTCCCAGATGAGGGGTCACTCAGCAGCCGCGGAGCAGAAGCCGGGGGGGTTGCAGTGACGTGCCCGTGAGCTCCGCCGGCAGCCAGCTGTGCCTGAGTGACCGAGCCCCGGGCCGAGAGGCCGAGGGCACCCCGCCTCCGAAGTGGCCCGAGCGAGCCCCAGGCTCCAGGCCCCGATCAGCAGCCGCCAAGGAGTGAGCCAGTGTGTACCTGGGCGCCCATCCCCAGACACAGAGAACCACCAACGCACCGATGTCTGAGGGCGTCCACCACCGGCAGGGGAAGTGGTGGGGGGAGATAGGCCTCCAAACCTTGGAGGGCCTGAGATGTCCCCAGAGAGGTGGCGTCTGATACCCAACCTGACATATAGACACAGACATACAGGCACACACAGATACAAACATCCATTCCCACCCTCATGCTCTCATAGGCAATTATTCCACACTCAACCAACGCGGAGACAGACATAAAGAGACGCTGTACACACAATCACTCTCCCCAAGCGTACTCTAAGAACCGGGTCTGGGTACCCTTGCCCCTGGAGGGGGAAACTGCACCCAGACCCAGGTGGTGTTACCCTTTTCCCTGCGGTGGGGAGAAGCAGACCGCCCCGACTCCGCAGCAGCAGGGAGGCCCCACATTCCAGACCCCAGTCGGACGGCCAACTCCTCCTCCTAGCCCCCCCGCTCCAGCAGGCCGCAGAGAACGGGGGTGTGTATATTAGCCTTCATCTAATATACGTAACGGGGGTGAAAAACTGTGTAAAATCTAAAGAAAAAAATCTCTGCTCTGCTGGGCTTACAGAGAAGTAGAAGAGCTCGGTCTCCTGCTGGTTTGCCCGTCTCTTGGCCAGACTGGGTTTGTTCAAGTAGCCGTCCGACACGCTGGACTTCACCGACTCAGAAGACGGGCTGTGGGTGAAGCTCTGGGAGACGTCAAAGTCGTCCAGCACCGTCATGTCCTGCAAGGTGGTCAGAGTCGCACCCCAGGTCTTCTTCACCTGGAAGGTGGCAGAAAAGTGGAACAGCATAGTAAGTATCCACATGTTACATGATACTGATCCACAGCCACATGTTACTCTCAATATGAGGTCCAAAGAGATGTTAGTGAAGATGAGGGAGGCCATCATTTGGCTGAAAACCCAAAATAAACCTATCAGTGAAAGTTTAGAAGCCACCAATTAATGTACTGGTCAGCTCAGCATCACAAAAAATTCCTGAAAGACCACAGACGACAACTACAGTGCATCATGACAGAATGATTTTCATTGTTAATCAAAACAACTTCACAACATTTAAAAAGTCAAAAACACTTTTGAAGTAGAAGGCAGATCACTGTCAAAGTCTACAATCAAAAGACACCTTCATGAATGTAAATACAGAGGATTTATGACAAGGTGCAAACCACCGGTTACACTCAAGGAAACATCTGAAAGAGCCTGCTCAATACTGGAATAAAAGGAGAAACTGAACCAAGATGAACTTGTATCAGAAAAGTATGGAAAAGGGGGGAAACAGCTCGTGATGCAAAGCATACCACATCATCTGTCCGACATGGTGGCGGCATCGTTATGGCATGAGCCTGTATGGCTACCAGTGGAACCAGACCACTAGTGATAGAAGCAGCAGGATGAAACGTGAAGTATACAGAGCTGTACTCTCTCCTCAGATTCGGCTAAATGCTGCAAAACTGATCAGACGGAGCTTCTCAGTGCAAATGGATAATGAACCAAAGAAAATGGCAAAAATAAAGAAATGCAATATTCTGCAGTAAAGGTCATGCAGAGCATCTCAAGGTAGTAAACACAGCATTTGGTGATGTCTGCTGGTCTACTGGACTCAAGTTTTTCGACCGATCGTAAATGGAAGAGCAACTTTGTAAGCTCTGAACACATTACTCAGTCTCAGCACAGCTCCATGGATCAATGCATCTGAATTACTGTCATTATTTTATGGGCGTGGCTTCATTTTCAAAAATGCCTAAGGAGGTGCAGTGTTTACATATACTACATATGCAAAGAGTGTTTATATTTACAGCAAGAGTAATGAGTCTATGAGTGTTTTTCATTTGTGTTTGTGTGTGTTGTAAGCCGCTGAGATGTGCAGATGCAGCTCATTAATCCAGACTCCTTCAGCATTTTTATGCCCTTCGGGGTGAGTTAACAGCTGCCCTCTGTGCACAACAACAGCGAGGACACCGGCAGTCTGCAGCACCACGCCGCTATCAGATGGTTCAACTTTATTTTTAGAGGCTACATATGCCACATTATCACCCCATTAAATCTGTATAAATTACCATAACTTTGTGCAAAGTTTTTAACTGTTAGAAAGAGGCACCTTTATTAATAATCAATAAGGGGTTTTGGCCACTTTTACCAGAGTCTCTGTGTTGTTTTAATTTCTAAAGCAGGAGCTAAATATCTCAGATGGACAACAGGACAGATTAGTGCAAACATCAAGTAAATTTGTGTCCACATCAATGACATTTTTTTTAGCAGCTCAAAGAAATCTGTTGTTGAACTTACTGGTAGCCACTTTCTCGATCAGCGCTTTAAGAAGGATTAGTGGAAAAAAATAAGAAAAAGAGGTAACTTCCTGTACATGAGATGAGACCATAAAAATAAACACAAAAATGTGAAGTCTTAGTCCAAATACCAATAAGTGCCCCAGGTATTATTGGCCAAATTTGCAGTTTTCTTTTAGCAACGTGGGCCTTGAATGATGGCTTTGACTCAGTCTCAGGTCCACCTTATATGGGCCAAATTTCAGGCGAGTTATGTCATCTTAGCCAACATTAACACTTGCAGTAACACATATCAGGCACATATCATGACTTTTGAGCCACATTACAGCTCTAACTGCACCATAACGGGCAAAAATATTCCACATTTAATTGAATTCAATTAAATTCTTCCATCTGGGATTAAACGTTAGATCAGCTTCTGTGTGGGCCTACCGAGGTTGCTTATAAAACATGGCTTATAAACCATCTTAGTGTAGTCCTAGTTAGTAACTCCAAATAGAGTTAATGTCAAAATGGTTTTCCTGAGTTTTATGAGGTGTACTTGTGTTTCTGACCTCCTCATTTTCTATCTTCAGAGATGCCAGGCGGGTCTGAAGCTGTGTGAGGCGGAGGCTGAGCTCTGACTGGACCTGCGGCTGGGAGGTGATCTGGGCCACCTGATATGAAGCAAAAAAAGAAGACAATTAGAAAATGGCTGTTCAGAGGTCTAAATACTCTGTGGTGAATATTTAAATTTAATAATATGTGTCAGACTCTTATTTTGAAAGGACAAAAAGAGGATTAAAAAATCTGAAGATGTGGTGTACTGTACTGACTGTGTCGCCCATGTGGGCCTGGAAGCTGAAGTTCTGTGGGGGACAGAAGGCAGTGGGGTAGAGATCCAGCAGACGCTGCCTGTCACGGGCGGGGTCCAGGCCCTCCACAGCCCCCTCCAGGACCTCCAGACCCGCCCTCCTGGAGGCTTCAAGGCTCAGTTCAGCTGACAGGTAGGTCCTCAGTGCCCGGCTCAAAGTGGAGTGGTACCCAAGGTCACAGCACTAATACAAAGATGGGGATTTATTCATGGGAGGGAAAAGACCGCACATATTTTGTAGAAATTGGTGAACATTTATGAGGAGAATTAAGAGTTTCATGCCAATTCAAGTACTAGAATAGCTTCAAGTGTAATGGATGTAACATTCGCTATGGGAAAAATCTAAGGGAATTTTATTCCTATTACCAGAGGCCCTAAAAATAATCTCATAAAACCTCTCTCCATACATTTTAAAACTGCCTTTAAACATACAAATTCCTATTTTGGCTTACAAACCCAACAACCTTTTTAAGTGATGAATATAAGGTTTGTGCCACAAATACACTCTGTAATTTACTCACATCTATGATATCGGGCAGATCGTGGATATAGTATTTGAACACCGAGGCGTTGGTGGCCTCCAGAGTCAGCAGATACTCATTTCTGGCTTTCACAGTCTTCAGTTTGTTCTCTGAGTACTTTGCCTTCCTCTAGTAAAGAAACAGACATAAAGAAGATTAAATGGTTGGTTTCTGGTTCTCGTGTACCGATTCCCCTTGTTTGTTCTGCAAATGCGATCAACAAGAAGCAAAAAATAGCTTTCATAATTAGTCCTTTCTGCTTTCAAGTCATGTTGAAATCAAGAAGAAGTGGAAAGTATTAGGATTAAATAAAGAAAGTATCTCATTCTAAAATATCTCATGCAGGAACAGGTTACCCATCTGGTTGCTTTGGATGACACCTGAGAGGAAACACAGTCTCCTTTCTTTATAAAACTGTTACCTTCTCTCTCATTTTCTCCATCTTACGGGCGGCGTTGCGTCTCTGGTGGCGCTCTTCTATCCGCAGGCCGAACACAGGCTCCACCCCTCCGCCAGTCCCTGACACGCCCTTCACGCGCCCCTCCTGGCGCTCTGCCTCCCGCAGCTTGGTTTCTGCGCTGATCGTCTCCGCGTGGTACATATGATATGTCTTCATCACCTAGGCAACAGCAGCCCATAATAACCCAATCAAATAGGAAAACAGCAGCGCACTGCAGCCGGGGTCGACTGTCTTTTTTTTTTATCCCCCCAAGGTTATCAGCGCTGCTCTAATCTGATTTCTAGTGTTTGGACAAGGAGCTTTTAAGGCCAGCGCTCTGACCTGAAGAAAAACCTGATAATTGGCAGCCAATAGGAGGCAGATTTTTTACTTTAAAGCAGGTTAGAAGGATAACGTCAGACAAAAAGCAGAAGAAAAAAATGAATAGTTGAAAAGTGTGATTTTTGCATTTAAAAAGGAAGCTTTCTGAGCTGTGAAAAGAAGCCACTGACTTTGCTTTGACAGTTTCCCTGTTACTACCATTAAAGGAACCTATTCTGCTCATTTCCAGAACCATATTTTAATTCTTGGACTCGAATAGCTCTGCAGGGCGGTGAATCAACTCTGAATCACTGCTCTGCAGCCCCTCATCCTCTGGAACTGCCGTATAGGCTTCTTTCCTCCTCCCTTTCAGCCAGCTTTCTCATGATTGGCTCCTCATTGTTAAAAAAACCCCAGTTGGAACAGCAGGTGGGTGGGGCTTTCTGAGACAACCATATTAGGAATATCTGCTCTCTATGACACCATACAAATCCAAGAGTAGAAAAAACCTGCCTGAAACCTAATTTTTTTTTGCTCACTGTGATTAATTGCACTGACCTCATTATTTGAAACTCTGGCCATGATTTAAATGAACATTCAAGAGAAAGGACATAAGCAAAAGCATAACAGGTCCTGTTTACCTGTTTAAAGGATCGAAAACAAAAACCTTTAATGCCATGTAATGTTTGAAAGGTAGCGTCTACTAATGTGTGAAAAACCGCAATGAATCACTTTTAATAACTGGCAATGAGGCTTTTGAAATGGCCCACTCCACTTTGAAGAATTGTTTTAATTCAGCCACATGGGAGGGTTCTCCATCATAAACAGCCTGTTTAAGGTCATGCCGAAGCATCTCAGTCTGATCCCAGACTTTTGACTAGGCCACTCCAAAACAGTTTTTTTTTTTTGCAGCCAGAGGTGAACTTGCTGCTGTCTTTCGGATCGTCCTGCTGCAGAACCCAAGTGCTCTTGAGCTTCAGTGCACAAAATAATAGCTTGAGCCATGAGCTTAATTCATGGTTCCATCAGTCGTCCTGAAGCAGCAAAGCAACCCCAGACTGTCATACTACCACCATCGCCATGTTTGAC
Source organism: Oreochromis aureus (assembly GCF_013358895.1). NCBI lineage: Eukaryota > Metazoa > Chordata > Actinopteri > Cichliformes > Cichlidae > Oreochromis > Oreochromis aureus. Next base: position 19,810,164 of record NC_052958.1, on the reverse strand, counting down.
TCTTGGTATGATGTTCTTTTGCTGTGTTAATTTTATGTCATCTGAAAAATGTATGTGTGACAAATGTGGAAAAAAAGCAAAACAATTCAATTCAATTATAGTTCTATAGCGCAAAATCACAACAACAGTTGCCTTCAGCGCAACCAGGCTCAAAGAGGGGCAGCCATCTGCTGTGACTGGTTGGGGGTGATGGCAAATGATTTGGAGTGACTATAAAATCAGGAAGGGGGTAAATACTTTTTCACAGTGCTGAAGATGCAGAGGTGGGAGGGGAAGTTAGTGAGTCAACAAAAGGCTGTCAGACACTTGTTAGTGTATTTAATGTGTCATTTTTGTGCATGATTATTGTGCAACCCATTATTGAGGAATGACCCCAACACCAGCTTTAAAAACCTGATTGAAATTTTACAAGAATCCTTCCTTGGTCTTGTTTTTTACTGCTTTATTATCTGATTAACTGCAGATGAATGAAATCTTTAGAAGTGCATTCTTTTCTTGTTGCATTTGTAGACTACATAAAAATGTGTTTAACACTAACACATTAAAAAACTTGTGTCTTAAAGCCTTGGAAGAATAACTTTTGTTCCACTTACGGTGTAAAGCTCATTCAGAAGCTTCATGAGGTCTTCCTGAAGCTGGAAGAGGATCTCCTTACTCTAAAGCACACAAATGAGAAGAGAAACATGTCACCAGCATATTCTCAAATAACGGCATTCACAGTGGGTTACCAACAGATTTATGCGCCATTTTAGAATTTTCTCTTTATACAATGACACTTACAAGAAGCACTCCTCTAACAACTCACATCTTTTTGACCTGAATGATCACAACATTAACAAGCATAAGAAGGGCCCTGCATGCATTTGAACCTGGGACCCTTTTGCTGTACTAAGTGCCAAGCCAGACGCATTATAGGTCGCTTGAATTTTTCTCTGTGTGAAAAGAAACCAAGCCACAAGGAGAAAGCTACAAGTTTACAAACTCATCAACCGATTTGGACCAGAGTAAACACACTTAATGCATTTTCACTCCTACACCCAGAACAGCAAATCCTCCGACCTCCAGACTTTGAGGTGATAATTCTCCTTTCATCCACTTCACACTCAAATACAAGCCAGCTGGAGGTCACAACTGAGAGGTGATCCTGAGGCCACCAAAATGGAAAATTCTTAACAGAATCTATGTTTTATTTTACAAGTAGTTTCTCTGAACTCCTTTATAACTTTGCTAAAGAAAGTACTGTATAAATTTATTATTATATTTTATAAATAGCCTAGTTTTGACTACTGTAATTATTAATGCTTAAATCACTTACTTTTTAAGGTAAAACATTTAAAAATTCACTTTCCCCGTGATGCACCTGCTTTTTATAGTTTTTCAGAGAACAGCTGCCCAATCACATTGTCATTTTATAAATTGTTAATATAAACTACGGATTATAGAAGTGGCTCTAAGCACAAGTACCTCAGTACTGTGCTCGAGTACAGCACTAAAGTACCATTAATGTACTTTTACAGTGCTGGAAACCATCCGTGTGCGCAGACCTCTGGGGTTGTTATTTTTTCATACGGCTTCTTTAAGTCGAAGAGTTGATTTTAATGAAAAGTAAAGTCAGTATTCCCCTGAGCTCTGCTGGAGTTTGGCAAATTAAACACACACACACACTGGTGTACTTTTAGCCGCCTCCAACTTTAGCTCGCCGTGTTCATTATTAATCTTGCTTCCGGCTCGTCTTTTATTCATGCTAACTAAAGTGCAGCTACTGCCAGCAGCTATAAACAGCAAGACCTCCATCACATCGCTGCGTCCTCTCAGAAACTCTGCTCTGAAGAGGAACGCCGGGAAGAGACAGACGGCTGAGTGGCCATGACAACGCCGACAGCCCTGTGGCCATGGCGACAAGCTCAACTGATCTTTTCTCAGCGGGCGCTATGGGAACGGGATTCATCCATCCTGGGATTCCTCAGTCATTTAGCATAATGTAATATTAATGCTGCCACATAGCTCCTTCCCAAACTGCTCGGCTGTTTAATGCATGAGACAGAAATCCAGTCTGAGAGCAGGCAGCGGAGCGCGGCTTGTTTCATTTATGAATTCATTTGTTTGTGTGTGGTCAGATTCATTTATATATCTGCTGCTGTTCAGCCTGCCTGATGGATAACCACTGTTTCTGTGCAGGGGCACACACACAGTTGAGGGAGAGGCGCTCAGATCCTTTGCTTAAAGCAGCTGCTAATCAATATTCTGATGGCAATAAAGTATGAGCTGACGTGATGAACCTAATGAGAATGAACAGCTGAGCTGAGTTTCAGCTTGTTTTTTTGCTCTCAGACTCTGAGTTTGCTGTTTTACTTCTATTTTTTTCTTCTCATAGTGTCTCAAAAACGTTCCTAAAGGCAACTAGAGTGCATCAGTTTGAAAGTTGCATGAAATTTTGACCTAAAAGTCCTTTGATATTAAGGAAATGGAGCAATTACAGAAACATTGAAAGGAAAAACTCTTATTTTGGACAACGTTTGAGTGAGATGGAGACAGGTGGACAGGCAAGGAGTAGAGATAGTGAAAGCACCCGGGGTCAAACGTTCAAAGTAACTGACAGTGCACAAGGCGGGTGAAGGAGAGAGTGCAGGCAGGGTGGAGTGGGTGGAGACGAGTGTCAGAAGTGACTGGTGACAGAGGGAAAGCAGCGAGAGTGAAAGGAAAGGTTCACAAGATGGTAGTGAGACCTGCTGTGATGTTGGGTTTGAAGATGATGGGACTGACAAAAAGACAGGAGGCTGAAGATGATGAAGATATTAAAATCTTCAATGGGAGTGAGAATGCACAAATAAATGTGAAGATTTGAGTGGTTTCATCCGGAAAAATGTAACCACACAAGTCAGCACAACACTAACTTTTGTAGACTTTTCTGTTTTGTTTTTGATACTAACTCAAAAAAATCTGCTTATTGATCTGATGGTACATCTTTAACTTTAGCTTACAAGAATCCACTGTGGTGCTATTGTTACATATTGAATAAAAGTGAAAACTTAAAAGTTGCGTAACAATAAAGCAATGTCATAAAGACAGGAAATTGACTTTTCTGGTGCAGCAAGAAACCTCATACTGTCGTATGTAAAAAAAATATTCCTGCACTGATTTTCATTATTCTTAGACAAAAAGGTTTTTAGGACATATCAACAGAAATATAATTATGAGACCGGGCTACATTAATTTATTTGACAACGTAAACAAAATTAGTCTAAAGATGCTGCGGAGCAAATACATACAAAGCATTAAGAATAAAGACCTCTGTTCTTTTAGAAGTGGAGAAACCTTTACTATCAGACTAACACATGAAGGATATATTGTTTGCATAAATATCACAGTATACAGTGATGATAATCTTGCTCACCCTCTTCAGCAGGCGGGCCGAGTCCTCGCTAATGTGTGTGAGGCGGGTGATGACGTTGTTCAGGTAGAGGTCACTGAGGGTGGCATGGTCCTTACTCTCCCTCCTCACCTGGAAAACAGAGATGGGTATGAAAGAATGTAATAATTAATAACAACAGTAGCAATAATAGTTTATTAATCATAATAATGATCCTTGAAGAATTATACGAGATTCTGAGAACTATTGTTTTCAGTGCAAAACAGTAGGTAAAAAGACTGAAAAAGAATAAGTGTATTTAAAAACAAAGAAATAAATGTGGTTTTAAAAATTATACAATGCATAAAAGCATTAAGGGCAGACACACATCTTTAGGACATAATGGACTTAATGGAATGCCATTCCCTATAGAACAGCTATTGCAGTCCTTTATTTACAGCAGACGAGAGTTCTGATGGACCGCGGGGAAGAAGCTGTTTTTAAGTCCGGCTCTTTATGTACCTGTACTGTCTGGTCTGCCTGCGGGCAGGAGGTTGAACAAGTGCAGTCCAGGGCGGGAAGGGTTTGGATTATTTTCTTTGCCCTGCTGAGATACAGAGAGCTGGAGATGTCCTCTAGAAAGGGCAGCGGGCAGGCCGATGCTTCTCTGGGTGGTGCTGATAAACCTCTGCTGTTACCGCACTGTGACGCAGTACACTCTCAAAGTGGAGCGTTGGAAAGCCACCAACAGTTTTTCCCTCTGTGTAGTTCCTTCAGAGCGTTCTCAGTAGCCCTGGTCTCTGATGGGATTACTGTTGATTCTACACGATGTTGGTTCCCATGAATTTAAGGAGGAAACCCTCCTGACGTAGAAGAGGGCTAGCAACATCCAGATAGCTCTCTGTATGCTGACTCACCTCCACATATGAATCAAACTTTGTCGGAGGTTTCATCCTGTTAAAAAGGAGTTTTTCCTCCCCACTGTTTCCAAGTGCTTGCTCAAACAGGACTACCTGATTGTTGAGTTTTCTCTCTATTATTTAAGGTCTTTACAATATTCTCTTGAGGCAACTGTTGTTGTGATTTGGTGTTATAAAAATATAATCGAACTAAATTGAATATGTGTACAAGGCGTAGAGGAGAGGACTCAGCACACAGCTCTGAGGAGAGCCAGTGCTAAGTGTGATGGTGGCCAACATTCAAAGTTTGTGGATGGTAAGGAAGTCTTTAATCCCAGTGGAGATGGGGGCGAGGGGTCTAGGTCATATATTTTACCAACCAGTAAATACGAGACGATTGTGGTGAAGGTGGAAGAGCATTCCAGGATAATTTTCTGGGTATTCAAAATGGCTCGATGAAATCTGGCGGCTGTTTGGTGTATGAGCTCACTCATGTGGGTCAAAGTTAAGAGGGAGGCAGTTTTTGATGTATTGAGATACAAGTCTCTGCAGACATTTCATGACTACTGATATAAGTGCTATTGGTCTGTACTCATTTAGACTGTTGATGGCTGGTCTCTCTGGGACAGGAATTGGGAACGTGTCAAGGAAAGATTGAAAGGATTGAATAAAACCTCTAATAGTTGGTGAGCACAAGCTTCAGCCACATTGCTAAGTACACGATCGAATCCAACAGCTTTTCTTACATTTACCATCTTAAGCACATGCCTCATTGTATATTCATAGCTCATGGATTTCAAAAAGATTTTGAGGATATTCACAAAACCATCAACTAACCTGATTTAACAGCAAATACCAACAGTTGACTGGTGAGAGCAGATTCTGGTCCTTTCTGAAAGAGGGAAAGTGAGAGATGGCTTAAATATAGCAAAAACATTAATTTATACAACTTATATGTGGATCATTAAAACTGTGTGGAGATAATCATTTAGATAAAAGATAAATGCATTTTAGTTCAAGCCCTTAATATCCACTGTTGGCCTTTTCTTTTCCCTTAAGTACCCATCCTATCCTTCATTGACAGACGGTAAAGGTTTGAACAAACTCCCTGGTAAACACATATCAGGGCTCGCAAAATTTCAAAATCCCTGGTAGCCCTTCGGGCAGGCACTCTTCAGTTTTTGGTAGCCCAAAATAAATTTAAGTAGCCCGAATAAAAAAGAGAGCAATTTTTTAATGTTTTGTTTCCTTTACAATATTATACATTAAAGTATAATATTGTAACGGAAACAAAAATAAATCAGAAAATTGTTAAAATACAAATTACAACAACTGTATAAAAATTACAATCATCAACTCAAATACTTGTTTCTAATTGAACAGAAATTTCTATGAACTTGTAAGAACTGTGTAGAACATGAATCAGTCTGTGTCAGATCCTGAATCTGAAATTTCCACTGAAGTCAAGGGTAAGAGGCAAGTGGAACCAAGATTGAGGCCATTTGCCTTTTGAAGTTTGCAAAGACTGCTAAATTTTGACAATGGTAGTTCACTCTTTGCAACATAGTACGCTTTTGAAAGATTTTTCAGGACTTCTTCTTGTGCTTGGTTTATTTTTAGTATGTTTTTTGCAATTGCTGTTTGTTCTGGGAAAGATAGCTCGTCATATTCCAGCCACATAAATTCTTTTGTCCATGAAACCAAAAAAGCTGAACTTTCTTTTTGCCTCAGTCTGATTTGTCATAACTTTTCCGTTTTGTGGTAGGCTTTTCATTGGCTGCCCCTTCTTCACCCTGACCTGTCTTATTTGGCTCAGCAGAACTAAAATACCGGCGTAAATCCTGCTGCTTTTACACACGTACTTAAATAACGGTCAGCGATTCTCTGCGCAATCAACCTCTCACATGTTTAAGCTTGCTGTGGGAGATTTCACTTGTCAGGTTTGAATAGTAAGCTAATGAGTGATAAGACGATGTCAGAGGAATTGGTGCGCAGTTAATCGTCACTCACCAATCAGTGCTGCCGCTCTCTACACACCGTTCGCGCGATCGCAAAGTGAAAGTGAAAGCAAAAAACAAGCACAAATTCAAACGCGATTTCAATATGTCACATATTGACAGAGGCTCATCGATGCCAATGACATAATTACTCAGCTACATTTGCGAAAGAAAATGCAAAAGCATTGACACATATTTTTCCTTCCTATGATAGCCCGACGGGCAGGGCTGAGGTAGATTTTGGTAGCCCGACTGGAAAAATCGCTAGCCCCGGGACGTCGGGCTAGCGATTTGAGCCATGAACATATATTAGGTAATACTGAGAAATGCTTTAAGCTTTTAAATGAATAATGATTTACATTTTTTACACCGATCTGTTTTTGTAGACATGAAATAAAAGTTTTTAAAGATATTTTGTGCTTCATTTTATATCATTTTCTATCAACATTCAGCCTGTATTTGATTTTAAAATTCAGAATGGAATTTAAACTTTATTTATATCATTACATCATTACTTTGTTCACGACCTAAAAGTATAACGCCCAAATACCCAGGGGTCAATGTATGTTATAGGATATAACATTTTTTTAAAGAACAGAGCACAATAACTAAAAAAAATACTAAAGCCTTTCCTTCCTTTTTCTTTCTTTTTTAAAATTTTTTTTAAATGGGTGCACGGGAGGACCAAAAATAAACAAATAAAATCAGGAAAACTAGCAAGGAAAGAAAAAATTATAAACCTATAACCAAAAAATTTGTGCTGTCAGCTAAATCTCATTAAAATGACATTAACGCCATAACCCCGAGTTAGCGGAGAGCCCTGTACGTGAGGCTACATGGTGTCAACGCGTTAGCACGGTTAGCTCGTTAACGCGTTAGCACTACAAAAAAAATATTAAATATCTTAATATTGGACAAGTTTTATTAAATTTGTTGTATTAAAATACATTTAAAGTACCTCAAACAAACATACTTATTACACAGAGTGAAGCTTTTCAGAATCATGTATACTTAATTATTTTATCACTGTAGCTGTTAATTATTTTTCTTATTTATATATCACTGGGAGGTTTAATATATATTGAAGCAATTTATCTGCAAAATAATAACTATGTGGTCATTCTTATTCTGGAGGGTCCACAGCTTTAGCTACAATGCTAATAGAGGCTATCAAGCTTTTAAAAAAGCCTACTTAAAACACTTTTCTCCATACTTTTAAATGTTTCTTATTGATGTGACGTGCTATAAGGGGTTATTAAAATGAATTAAAATGAATAAACTTGACTAATATCTGAAAGTGAGTAAATTAGCTTAAGCTTAGGCTAACAGCTAGCGATAACCAACTCAGTTTTAAAGCTCCAAAAGTCATAAAAACCACATTTTTATGGTAAAGTAAATCCCTGATGTGTCACCTTTCAGTAAATACATTTTTTTGTGTGTTTCAGCAACTGCACTTTAATCCTTTCTAATCTTTGTTTTTACTAAAAGATGAAAAAATATCAATTTTAAATCAGAATCAATTTAATCTATTTAATACACAAATATGTGCCTCCGAAACATGCAAACATGCATGCGTACTCAGGTAAGCAAGCCTACTTGTATTGCTGATGATCTTTCGTGCTGCGTGTTTTGGCCATGAACCTCTCAGCGAGTTTCTCCAGGTTTCTCGAATACTCAGTTTCGATTTCGGCCTTCTTCCTGAAGAAATCCTGGAGGTCCTGAAGCAGCTGGACCCGCATCTCTGTCTGCTGCTCCAGACAGCGCTGCTGCTCCACCAACTGGGTCCGCACATCTGCACACGGATAATTAAAAAAAACAAAGATACTTAACAAATATTTGTTTTCACAATCATTTCTGTCCACTGGTAGGTTAGACCTAATTGTGTGGAAAATTCATAAATATATATTAATACTACACACACCTACACACACCAAAATGACGCTTGTCTTGTGGTACCAAATTGGCCTGTTGGGCTGGTTTTGTCACATAGACTTGACGACTCTTCCAGAGTTTTACAGATTAAAAATAAATCTGTAGGATCACCTTCTTTTTCTCAAAATTAAAAAAAAAAGAGTGATGCTGATGTGATGCAGTTGTTACATCTATGTTGTTTCTGTTGACTGACTTTATTTAAAAAGAAATATTATAAATATAAATACATATTTTTCACAAATAAAAATATATAAATGGTAAATGGCCTGTATTTATATAGCGCTTTACTAGTCCCTAAGGACCCCAAAGTGCTTTACATATCCAGACATCCACCCATTCACACACACATTCACACACTGGTGATGGCAAGCTACGTTGTAGCCACAGCCACCCTGGGGCGCACTGACAGAGGCGAGGCTGCCGGACACTGGCGCCACCAGGCCCTCTGACCACCACCAGTAGGCAACGGGTGAAGTGTCTTGCCCAAGGACACAACGACCGAGACTGTCCAAGCTGGGGCTCGAACCGGCAACCTTCCGATTACAAGGCGAACTCCCAACTCTTGAGCCACGATCGAATTCAACTAGTTATTTCTAGAAGTCCAAAAGAAATTTAGAGTTGTGCTGTAACAATAACAATCAACAACCGATCAAAGCTCAGTGTAAACGTTATTTAATGTCCTCCTGATAACCACCAGTAGCGGTTGAACAAAAGTCTGACTCTTCGCATCCAAAATATTCCGACATTCAAAGACCAGAACTGTTGATGCTGAGATAAAGCAGCATTTATTTGAAATAATAAACACATGCAGTGTCCAGGAATTAAGCTAAAGTGAAAATAAGGGTTGCAGTGATTAACTGGAGATTGCCTGAACTCCAGAGCAGTGTCTGCAGAGACCTAGACGTGAGATCAAAGATTGCATCATCCTGCTCCAACCACATCCTCCATGTAGCATCACCTGCCTTAACCTGCTCTGCACACCAATTCAAACCACTGGATGGGGCAGACTCAAACAAAGGAGTATCACACTGAAACCATGGTATAGTTTACACAATCTTATCTTCCATCATGTCACTCCTGATTCAGAGTTGAATATGCAGATTATATTCTATACTTGCTGTAGTACATGCTTTAAAATGGTTTCAGTGATGGTAAATTTGATTATAGATTTGTCGGTCTACCAGCTACATATGTCACTGAACTAGAAGTGATATACTACTGACCACACTTTGACCTTGGGACTGACACAAGCAGTCCGAACACATTTTCAAAAGAGAAAATCGTGATCCCAGGAGGACATGAGCACACCAAGACATGAACAGGCTGGATTTAAATAGACGGGCACTGGGTAGCAGCTGCTTAATGATAATCTAATCAGTTAATTTGGTCAACAGAAAGGCAACCACTGAGAGACAACTCATCTTTTTTTTATCCCTTTCATCCAAGAGAATGATTTAAAAGTGTACAATGCGCTTGCTCTTTTTTTGTAAGCTCAGCTGCTGATAACCAGGCATCCCTGGCTCATTTCAGTTTGGATTTCCAGGAAATTGCTTGTAGTTGTGGTTGTCTTCAATATCATTCAGCTGCCTCTGCAACAGTCCTTTCAGCACTGTCTACTACACACTCACTTTGACAGTGGGGTTGGGATCTAAATATGGGACTCACTGGAGAGGCAGCTCGTTATTGCTTTATTGTTTATTTGGCACAAAGTGGGCCTGCATTTGCAGAGGAACGCCTTTTATATGTTATTAATGTTATTAAGAGAACGCAGATTTCTCCTGCAGTGAAAGAATAAAGTCTATCGCTTAGTACACAAGTGTATTTAAAACAAATCGTTAAACTAATCGAGGCGACTGCTACAGTCAAGATAATGAGTTTAATTGATGGGTCTGGTTCTGGTTTAACATGCTAAACTGCAGTATTGATTAACTTTTAATTAACATTGTTTAGTTTTCCTCTTCTTCCTCATCTTCACTCTCTTTGTCTGTTCTACCTCGTGCAGCTGCTGATGAAGATGATGACCATTTTTCCTCTGAGGAGTCACCTTGGACGACATCCTGTGACCGCATTAAAATTACTATACATAAAAACCCACATTGCAAGTACACACACACACGCACACACTTTGAGTCCTACAGCATGGTAAAGCCTGGCTGCACGCTTCACTGCTCATGCCATTTCAGAGCTCGATCAATCTGCAGCAGCAGGAAGAGCGAGCACAGAATACACAGTAACTCCACCTGTCTCTCTCACACACACACCAATCCCAGGGCTCTCTATCCACTCCAATACCTGTTGTCTTGGCAACCACACACTGTGTGTGAACCATGTGATGAGGAAGGTGAAGACAAGAGCTTGCATCTGCCGCATCGACACACACACACACACACACACACACACACACACACACACACACACATAGGGGTGGAGAGTTTTATAGACTGACCAGTTTTCTGTGGAAATCCATAAAAACATGTGCAGCAAGCAGTGTGTGTGTGTGTGTGTGTGTGTGTGTATTGATTCTGGCATTGTTTGCTGTTGTTTGCTTACTAATTTAAAATGGCTGCCATCTCACGCTGCTCTCACACATTGTGTTGAGCCGCAACACTTTCATATGAATGAATGTCTGCTCCACTGCTCCGTAGCTGCTTCACATCTTACCCCGGGCAGGGGGGAGAACACTCTGCTCTGATTGGCTGATTGGCCCGATGGATCAGCGGTTTAATTACTCCTCTAAGTTGGTGTCGATGCCACGTTCACTATGTATCCTTTAAACGCTAATTATGAGCAGCCGAGTGAAGAAGAAAGGTCTCTAATGTGCTATTCTGGGTCTAAGACATCGGAAGTGTGGCGATGGGGAAACAAGCTGCTACTGAAAACCATAAATGGTTTCATAATAACAAAAACGTATTAGATTCAGGTCTGTTATGTGGATTCATGTCTGGCTCCAGAAGGGGGCCACAATTTCCTGCTTCCAGATGATTTTACCCAGCACTGGATTTTAGAATTTTCACTTTCATTGAAGTTTTTTCAAATGGAATTATCATTCTCATTTTAGGTTTGACAACATTTCTAGTAGGTGATGGCAGATGGCTTGAATAGAGACTGAGGTTTGAGGAAGGCCTCAGAGGGGACTGGCAGTGTCTCCCGGGCCAGACAGATCCCCAGAGAGGGCATCCCCTAGCACAGGGGTGTCCAACTCCAGTCCTCGAGAGCTACTGTCCAGCAGCTTTTACATGCATCTTTGTTCGGACACACCTGAATCAAATGAATGGCTTGTTACCAGGCCTTTGCCAAACTTGATGGCATGCTGAAGAGGTGACCCAATCATTTGATTGAGCTGTGTTGGCAGTAGCTCTCGAGGACAGGAGTTGGACACCCCTGCCCTAGAAGCAGTAATGACTGTATGTTACAAAGGTCGAAGACTGTTGCAAAAAATATAACTAGTAGGCAGGTTTGCAATGATAAGCAACCCGTGACCTTGATTGGGTGGTCAGGGATTCCACTGAGTGGCGCATGTGCTGGAAAAATTTGGAAGGAATGGCAGGAGAAGAGATCAGAAGAAATTCTGGACGATGACAGACACTGATAGAGGAATAGCGATGCGACTCAACTCTTAACAGAAACTCTACCGCTGGGCGCATGCTGGGATTTTTGATGCTCGAGGTAATGACCCAACAGCTAGTGAAGAAGTGTGAGTTTGTCTTGAAGTAGTTGTCCTGAATGACTGTGTCCAGGAGAGAGGGTTTACGTGATGCTTTACGCATCTCCTAAAAAGAGGCGCTGCTTTTATTTGTGTGAGAAAGCAAGAAAATAGGGAGCAATGGCAGAGAAACTGACAACGCAGTGCCAAGAAAAGTTTGCTGCTGTTTACTGGAAAGGAGGGATAGTGGAGCAACAAACTGGCAACCCGGTGCCAGTTTGGAAATGATGGACAGATTGCAGAGAAACCAGCAACCAGTGCCGAAAAGTTTTGCTGCTACATTTTGTGAAGAAGGATAAGAGGAGAGAGAATCTGGCATCCCAGTGCTAGAGGGGTGCCCTGCTGCTTTTTGCATATGAAGGACAGAAGCAGAGAAACTGGCATCCCAGGGGTAGAAAAACTTGCTTCTGTATTTTTCGAATGAAGGACAGAGAAAGAGAACCCGGCACCGGTGCCAAAAACCCTACTTCTGCACTTTGTGAAGGAGGGGTAGAAAACAGCGAAACTGGCATCCTAGCAGAGATAAACGGCAATGGAGCAGCAGCAGAACATGGAACTAGCAACTTGTTTACAGTAGTGCATGAAATGGTGGTCCGAGGCAGCTGCACAAAACTGGGGACGTGATGTTTTGAGAATCTAGCTGCCCAAAGAAACATGGCTCCTACTTCTGTTATCTGACCTTGTCCCTGCTACCTGACGCTGGTGGATGAGTTGAGTTGCAAGGCATGAGGTAGCTTTGCTGTTAGAAGAGCTATAGAGCAATACTCACTTCTGCCCAGAAGAAGACTGTTATTTATTTATTTATTGTTTTTTTTTATTGACATTTAGATATAGAAGCGTTAAGAAGCTACGAAAAAAAGTCCTCTCTTTTAGGACACGTTGTAACTGGGCTTAATGGAAGGATATTTTCAAGTGTGGGAAGGTTTTTTTTTTTTGCTGTATCTGTGGATGTTTCACCACAACCAAAACAGCCACAGAACATAACAGATTTTGTGAAAAGGCATACTTTGCTTATGTTGGTATGAAATTGGGAGACCAAGACAATTCACGAGCACCTGGTTCAGTTTGCTGGGCAAATGTAAATTCAAATGATAAAAGACTCATCTGTCACCCAGAGCCAGAATTAAATAATCAGAATTAAATAACTTTGTTTGAGATTTGAATCTGCCAAAAGAAGCGACTGAGATACTTGGGTCAAGGCTCAATTAGAAAAACCTCTTGGCTCCAGGAATCAAATTTTTCTTTTCACAGATTTCAATTAAAATCTACTTTTTTTAAATGTAGTGCCAAATCACAACAACAGTTCTCAAGATGTTTTATATTGTAAGGTACAGACTCAACAATAATAGGAAAAACCCCAACAATCAAACGACCCCTTTGACCAGACACTTGGTGACAGTGGGAAGGAAAAACCCTCTATTAACAGGAACCAGGCTCAGGAAGAGGCAGCCATCTACCACACCCACCTGGGGGTGAGGGTAGGGAGACAGATCAAAAGATATGCTGTGGAAGAGAGTCAAAGATTAATAATAAATAATGATTAAATATAGACTGGTGTGTAAAGACATGGTGAGTGAAGAAGAAGCAGTGCATTATGGGAAGCCCCGAGTAGCCTAGGCCCTCTGTAAGGAGGTTTCGGGGTCACCTGACCCAGCCATACCTATAAGCTTTACCAAAAGGGAAAGTTTTAAGCCTGATCTTAAAAGCAGAGAACGAGATTTTGTTGATGGTGAAAATCTACTGGGTGAAATGGATTATGAGTATGATGCAGGTACGTGGAAGCTGTTCACTGACAGCTCAAAGCCAGCCTAAAATGTGCATAATAAAAATTAGTCTTAAGAGTTTAAAAAGTCCATTCGCCTTCTTTTTTCAAAGACGTTTCACTTCTCATCCAAGAGGTTTCGTCAGTTGAATAGCTGCAGTGACTTTGCACCTGTGTTAGTTGGTCATTCTGTCCAGTTTAAAAAACCTCTGAAAATATGCAACAATGTAGAGAAAAAAGGGCAGTGTTAGTAGTTATTGTTTACTATGCTATTACACTTACAAGTTTGAAATTTACCCTTTTTGAAGTCTCAAACTTCATCATCCTTTTGAAATCAGATGTGACAAACAAGGAGAAACCGAGCGACACTGCACGTTCACACAGCAGCAACTTGTTAATCATACGCCTGCCCCACCATATGATTAGCAAGTCACTACCATATGAGTCACACCGTATGACTCATACACCGCTTTACTCTATAAATGGGACCAGACTTTACAAAAGGAGCATCATTTTGTGTTCAGTAAGACTTGAAACTAGACAGCGCCAGTGTGTTTGATGGGCTACACTCCCATACATCCCACTATTGCAACTGAAAGAAAAAAAACTGGGTTCTCGCCAGACTGAACATTTTTAAAGGATAGGACTTTTTATTTAGAGGTAAATGTAAGCTGATGCAGTAATTCATTTATAACTGCTTTGTGCAGTCGTACATTGAAATTAGAACATACGACCATACAACCACATTTCTATCCACTTATTTATATTAGGAATTATTAATGGCAATGACTGAAACATACAATTAGAAAGGGGGTTTTGTGAGTTTCAAGTGGTTGTTGGTAGCTAGCAGAACAACAGCAGTGCCTGCAGTGACTCGAGACATGATCGGTCTATCGTATGGATATATGGCACATATCCAGAGGGGGACACGTGGACATGTAAAACTTTATATTCAGCCATGTATTTTAAAATCTACTGCAAGCTATGTTCATTACTTTTGAAATCAGATGATTCTTAGTGACAGTTTTATAAATAGAAAGCCAGATTTGATTTAAGAGCTCACAAACAGAGGGACCTTCACAATGTGATAATAAAATATTAAGATAATAAAATCCGACATCCAACTTTGAAAGTTTTAAATACTGCAATATTTAATTTATCCAACAATATTAAACTTTCATTATTTACTAGTACAGGTACAGTACAAAATAGGAAATGTTTAAGTTAAGGTAAATATAATATCGATAATAAAAATCAAAACTTTTCTGTTATTTTTAAATGTTATCTTTAGTTACATACACTCACATATGTTATCACCATGCACACACTTTCTCGCTACACTGCAGCACCAAACACTCTGAAACATGATGCAGTAATTTTCTTTATTTCATAAACAAAACAAACTGTGGGAGGCTCTTTCTTTGCTCTTCTTGGAAATCCCTTTCACACTTTCCACTGGGATTTCTGACGCCACATCAAAGAGTGCAAACGCTAACTCTGCCTCCAAAATGATGTGAGACTGATCTTTACACAAACGTGCATCAAAGGCAGACATACGATCTGTTGTTGAGTTAAAATCCTCCTTGGATTAAAACATAACTGCGATCAAATTTAAATAATACAAATATTAAACAATATAAAGACACATTCAAGATGAACTATCAATTATTTTTATTTCTGTTGTACCTTCTGTTGAGTCTGAAAGTCAAAATCAGAAACAGTCCTGCTAGTTTAACTACACTTAGAACCTGGAATTTTATTGCTCATTTAAAAAATAATTTTTAAACATATACATCATTTTATATGTTCATATTTCTCTAAATCCCACATTCCCCCCTGCAGTCCATCTGAAGCTTTTTACATTAAATTTATTCATGGTCACCTGATCTGCTAGAGGCGCAGCTTTAAGATCACATGTAGCCAAATTTGATAAATTCAGTTTTGATCAACACGTGTACAGAAGCCCTCTGCTGCACAGCTGAGGCACCTGCAGAATATTTCAAGATTATGTCAAAGTGACTCGATCAGTTAAGAATTGATTAAAACAAGAGGAGCTGAGGTGTTAAATTTTAGCTGTGCACAACCTTTAGCAGCTAACACCTTCACATAGTCTTCTATGTTACACTTCCACTGCTCTCCTGCTTTGCTTGTTTTCTACTCTAGTCACCTGCCTGCAGTCATATGATATCCAGCTGTGACGAGCAACTTCAATGCCACTCAGTCTCAGGGAAGAAGACCTTACAATGTACAACATGGCAACTTTCCACATTTTCAATCCCAAACTCTCCTTTTGCTTTATACATCTATTAACAGAGTTCTTCTACTGCAAACGAACATTGAGGCAATTTACAGTAAATTCCAGGATTCCAATCCTGCAATCCAATTCAGTTATGAAATGTAAGATTTATTTTCTAAAAGATAGAGATAAAAGATATACTTGTTTTTGTGAAAAATCTTGTATATGTGTTTGAAATGGCAGCAGAGCACAACGTCTGCTAATCAGATTCCTGGTTTGATTCCTGGCTGCTCCGGTCTGCATGGCAAACTATTCTTAGGAAAAATATTAAACCCCAAGCTGCGCTGTTAGATAGACCTCAAACATAGAAAAAAGTGCTTGTATGAATGTGTGTGAATGAGCTTCAAGTGCTCACGTAGAGTATAAGAGCCATTTATAAACAGAAATTTTAAAAAATGTATCTAAATTCAACATTAGTTAACAATATTCATTACTTACAAAACCAATCTGTTACATTACTTATTATATTCCTTTCACGGTACTCTGTAATGTGACCTGAAATGCACTGTCACATAATTACCAGTTAAGAATATTAAACTAAAGCTACAGTCCCACACACTGATGTAAATGCTGATCCTAATGAAGACACACAGGATCTTTCGTTTCTTTGAGGGTTTCTTTGAACACAAAGCAAAGCTGAAAACTAGCCCAAAGACACTTCAAAGCGATCGCCACAGCGATTCTACCGTGGAAACGGAGACAGGTACAAATGGAGGCTGCAGGCCTGACTGCTCATCACTGCCTCTGTTATGCTTATTTTATGGTACTGTGGTTGTTTCAGTCTGGGGAGGTTTTTGCCAACAGAGACAAGTTCACAACCACTGCAAACATGCTCCTGTGCCAGTCCTCCAGAATCCCAACTGCATGCTGCTCAACATGGATGATGCTGTGCATCAGCTGAATGTAGAGTTGTTGGCAAGTGGGCAAGAAAAAGGAAGGGAGCGACAGTGGAGTTCACCAGGATTGAGAGACGCCGCAAATAAACACCAAAAATAAAAAAGTACAGCATGGAAATTTCAGACAGTGGCTAAAGAGGACATTTTGTTTTTAACTGTTGCTCTTTGTATGTTATATCTTTTAGCTATTCTCCACGGCTGGCTTACAGACCAACAACAGCAGTAGCAAGAGTGGCCCACAGACCAGTCGCAGCACATAGTTCGTATACTGCCTCCATCAAAAACAGATCTCTCTGCAGGTAGACCGGCAGCCCTTGACTGCTAACAGTAAAGCATAATTTAGCCGTTACCTGTTGAATATCAGGCTCTGGCTGCAGGACTGGGGTCCGCATACAGTTAGCTTTTACATGACTCATGCTTTCAAAGCGACCCCCCCCCTCCCTCCTCTTTTTCTTTTTTCAGCATAAGTAACAGCATAATTGTAACTGTAATGTGATTACTGAATTTAGAACAGTACCTTTACACTACCATGTTACTGAAAATGTAATAGGACTACAGTAACGCATTACCTTGTAGTGCATTACACCCAACACTGTTAATTAATGAGCAAAAAAAGTGTGGCTATTATTTTGGTGATATTGCAAAAAAAATCAACAAAGCCAGATTTTTTTCCAAAAACAATCAACATACGACCAACTACATTAACCCTTTGTATTAAACCACATCAGTTAAGAACAACTTCTTTTAATGTGTAGTGGTAACAGGAAGTGGGCCCGTTTTACACTTTTGTGAAACGGTACTGATCAGTACTGTGAGGCAGTCAGGCTGCAAAAACAGCTGGACAATGGTAGGAAATTTTGGAAAAAAATGATGGACCTTTCTGAAATACTGCAGAGAGCAATTTAAAGTAATAATTTTAAAAAATGCCAGACAACCCTGAAGAAAAATCTTTAAAACCAGCCAATACCAAAGAAGAAGGTTGCTTGAAGAGAGTATGATAATTAGAAACATTCCCATCTCAGGTTATATCAGGCAACACTGAGTCTATTCAACAATGCAACATAAAGTTGTTTTACAAGCAAAGATTTAAAAGGAGGGTACAATCTGGTTTATTCTAAAGAGAAGAACACAGAGCCTTACTTTGACTAATATGACAGGAAACTAAGTGTTTGGATTATTTGCATTTTTCACTACAATCAGTAGATCTACAAACCAAACACTTCACGATGAATTAACAAAAATGTCCAAAAGAAGATGCCTGCTTTTCTGTTTGCTTTCTAGGAATAGGAAAAAAAAAATAGGAAAAAAAAAAATAGGCTTGCTTTTGCAGAAGAGGAGGATTCAAGCAGATCCACCGAGGAGGCGAGATTATATAAATGAAACTTCTCGGCTGGGATCACAGTCAACTGAGTGAAAGAGGACATCCGCCGTGCGTACCTTTTGATCTCTGAAACGCCTCTTCTTAGAAACCTCCTCGCGTGTCCTCGTAGCACCCCGACGACTACACTCACCCTCTTTGATCAGACGAGCTACAGTCAGCGCAGAATAACGTAGTAAAACACTGACAAAGGGGAAAGCATGCAGGAGTTACCTAGAGTGTAAAGAATTAGTCTTGTTAAATCTGTGGACTGATTTAATCTGAAAGCTCCCCGGAGCTCGTTTTATTCCTTTTGCACCGGGGATGGCGTGCTCGGGTCATGCACCGTCAAAGGTCGGAGCACAGAACCACAAAATAAGAATGAACTGAATGCATAATTATTTATACATCCATTTTCTTTGTTCAAAGTGACCTTTATTAGAGTAAAAGTAAATTTAAATGCTTCTTAATCGCCTAAAAACTTTTACATTTGTACATCTACACACCATCAGCATCATCTTAAATTTAGATTACCTGTGTCTCTGTTATGGAGTCTTGGATAAAGTTAAGTGAGATTAATTTTTAATCACCTTTGTTGCTCTGCGTTTGTGAGATTAGAGCATGGATGAGATCCCAAACAGCTGAGAATTGAAAAACAAATAAATTAGAAAAAGACAGGTTTGTGCACAAAAACCTGCCTTTTTAGTTAGTTTATTTAAAATTAGGACTTTGTGTCAAAGAACAGACCTGCATTGACCCACAAGGCTGTCTTTGTCAACAAACAGAACAGAATACAACATATTTTATTAAAAATTCAAGGTTGTGTTTGAACACTGAAAAAACCTAAATCTACCAGTCGTCACAGATTTTTATGGAACAAAATGAAAAAGTACTGCATGTGGGCTGCAAACGGTCATGTACAATAAACAATATTAATAATTTTAAAAATAAATCAGCCAAGTGAAATGACTAATTTTAGAAAAAGGGGCTGTAAAAGATCTTCATATTTAAAACTGGGCCAAAGTAGTCTGAAGGTTGGGAATGGCTGACGTACGTTAAAACGATCTCCAGGGGCTTTATTCAGAGTAACAGCCCTTCTCAGTTGGTCTCCTTTCTCATCCAGAAGAGTGTGTTCAGCTTTGGCGAACTCGGTGTTTAACTCACTAAGCTCAAAATGGAGAAAGAAGCTAACAAGTAAATCGAATAAACCCTACTCTGAAGCTTTGGAGAAGCGATGTGGAAGTAAATTGGTGCATGTGTCGTGACTTAATTTTCTGGTTTCTCTCTACCAGCTTCTCAAACACTGAAGATTTGTTTTGTAACACAATAAGATGTGAACTATTTTGCTCTCTGAGAATTTGCAATGCGATTTCACCATTTTATACATTTTAGAGACCAAATTACTCCTCTTCCTGTTCCCAGTTGGCTGACTTCCTCTTTCTTGTGTACTTCCTTAAAACGGCCGAAGACATCTTTCAGATGGTTGATGAGGATTTATGAATTACTCTTCAAGAATTATTAATCATGGTGACTTTTATCTATCCTGACCCTTTCTTTGTTCATTTTTATGGAGAAACCTTTTCTGTGCAAAAGCTGCATTCACATGAGCTTTCATTATGTGCTTCTAAAATCGGAGGCACGCAGACTCGTTTCATGCATCTATGCAATATTGGCGACCTGGCAGTGAGAAGATCAGGCCAGCTTTAACAGGCGCACTGAAACCCTGAAATGGCCTTTAGGGAGCTATTTGATTGATCATCATTCTGCAGCATGATAATGAGCCTCACCATCCAGCTAGTCATAAAGAACTGAACTACCTTCAGCTACAAAGAGTCCTACTACAGATTTTTCAGGCACTCGTGAGCCATTTTCACACATGAACTCTGGAAAATGGCGGGACAATTTGGTCAATAAAGCCCAAAGTTGTGCACAAAACAGGACAGAGCCTACTTCATGCTGGTTCTCAATACTGGAAATGCTGAGCAGTTTCATTCCAGGCTGTTTTCCAGTCAAATACCTGCACTATTCTTATTTTACTATAACTGGACATCACAAGGACTTTGTGCAAGAGAGATGGGAGGTCAAAAATGGTTTAATGTTCAAACGGACTGTTTAAGAACAGCTTTGGAGTAAGACTGGAATGGCAGAAACAGACTAAAAGCTGAGTGTTGTGAGTTCTTCAAGTGAAAGATCCAGACACTAACAGTAAGAAACAAAAAAAGAGCTAAAAAGACAAGTAGTACATCGACATTCTTCTGCACTTTTATACTGTTGTGGTGAAATCTGGGAACCCATTGGTTCGGTCTAGTTATTGACCATCTTGTTTTTTTTTTTCTTTTTTTTTTTTTTTTAACCTGTCCCGTTTGGTTCTTTTGCCATCAGAATTATTGTCTAAAGGCGAAGAAAGATGCCCAACGGATTTACTTTACCAAATGGACCATCCCAGCCTTGCCGTAATGGTCCATCTGATTCACCTTTTATTGTTTATTGTTTATTTTATTTTCACTTGCTGAATACGGGACAGACTTGACTGGTGGAAAGAAAGGAGAGAAAGAAAGAGGGAAAGAAAAAAAAACAAAAAAAACACCTGGTTATTGACCATCTTTGACTAATAGCCAGTGTTTCAGGACTTCCAGGCATAAAGATCGCAATCCAAAACACAAAGGTGTAAACTCTACATGTAGAAATTTTATTCTTTTGGAACATCAAGCGTGGACATCGCCTGTCTGGACCTAAACTTCCTGTCTGTTAATAGTTCAACTCTGAATGCAGAAAAATATTTTTAAAAAGGTTAAATCCTTATGTGATAGTTGGCAATGCTTTTGATATCTTTTGTCACCACATGGACAGCTTACCTGCATGCACTGAAATCTCGCTCAAGCAAATCAAGAAAGACAGCTACAAATACGAAATTACATGCATTACCTAGAAATTCTGCATATTCTTCCGATTATAGAGAGTGAGTGTAGTTCAAAGAGGGTAGGAGGAGGCAGAAGGTGGTTTACGACACCATCTGACCATGTGATGTGCAGCATCAGTGAGGTTCGGAGCCACCTTCACGTCACACTTAAAGGAACTGCTCGGCTATGAAAACCCATGCAATGAAGCTCCCGGCACACGTTTTTGCTGATGTTAATGCCAGAGAAGGTTTGAAACTCTGTAGTTATGGAGTCAGCAGAACTCCGCTCTGTAACTTTACCTGGTCTAACATTGGCTGAGCTGCTGTGGTTCCCAAAAACTTCCACATTGCAATAACACCACTTATGGCTGATCATGGAAAACTTATTTTAATACCACTCTTGCCTTTTACCAACATGGCCTGAACTAAACAACACAGAAGCACTGGAGATGCTTTGGTCCAAGGTGTACCCTGCTTTAAGGACCCTGAACTGAATAAGAGGTTAAGAAAAATGGATGGTTCCTGTCCTTGGAGCCATTTGTACTAAAACTGCTATCTGGGAGGGGATCTCTAACCAATATATTGTCCCTAGTAAACAACATGCTGCTAAAGCTGACATTTTAATACATTCATATCAGTGGTTTTGTATTCCAGACTTAGCCCTGTAGATACAGGAAAGTGGATGGTGCCAGAGTATTTACTGAAAGGTTTAAGATCTTTGCACAGATCTAACAAATCTAATTCTTTAACAATATGCTGAACAGTTTTCTGCCTCTGCTACCGTCTCTTCTATCGCACACTGCCCTGAAAATGCAGAGAGACAAAACTGCTGCAAGCCCTCCGTGCCGACCCGCCGAGCACCTTGAAAAGTGACTTTGTGCCATTATCTTTCAAACCATCCTCACGTTTGCAGTCCTATAAATACAGCATGTGTGAGCATGATGTCAGAGGAACAGGAAGCTCACGCCGTGGTTGTTACCACGACGACCAGGTTCAAGGACACAGGGGCAGAGTAGTGCTGGATCATCATTAAGAAATGCACACACACACACACACACACACACACACACACACACACACACACAGATGAACGTACGTGCACACTGATCGGGGCCTTTGATTTGGCCCTTCAGAGCATTTAAAGTCAAGAATCACTTCCTTCCCTCTTCTGTAATTATTCACCTGTCTGCATGTCTGTATGTAGGTGTGTCTGTCCTGCAGGTATGCAGATGTGAAGTTACTAATCAGCTGTGTGCAGGCGCAGGCAAAAAAAACCCCCAAACTTGCAGCCGTTGCAGCAGGAAACACTTTATCTCTGCCTCTCCTCTCCTCCTGCAGAGCTCTTTTTTTCCTTTCCCCCTCCTTTTTCTCATTAAAACGTTCCTCATCTCGCTCGTTCAGCCAGAGGAAGCATGACACGCTGGAGATGAGGTGACGGGGTGAGTGTGCTCAGTGCAGTTCCAAATATGTATTGTCAGCACTGTGCATAATCTCCACCGCTACCTTTACACCAGGCTCAACTCACCTCAGTGAGTAGACCCCACCTCCCCGGCGGCAGCAGCCACCTCCTGTGTATACATTACACACCACCTCCTGCATCCACCAATCAGGAGCCAGAGCAGGGAGGCAGACTTGGAAAGCACATAGTTACAATGGTGGATCTATACGTTTGGCTCTCGGCAGGAGGCGACAGGGGCGCAGAGATGGTCGGCCGCCCGGAGAAGGAGGAGCAGCGGGGGGCTTTATCCGAGCGGTCATTATGATGCAGGGCATCCCCGAGCGCGTTCTGGCAGGGTGCCAAAGCGAGGGCACACAAACACAAGCAACCACAAACAACACAGAGTCACACACACACACTCCACTCTTGGGGGCTGTAATGGCCACTCTCCATTAAATGTAATCACTCAAAGTCTGTGTCGATTCATTGGAAAAGGTATGAAATACACACACACACACACACACACACACACACACACACACACACACACACACACACACACACACACACACACACACACACACACACACACACACACACACACAGAGGGGAGAGGCAGGATTCTTGAATGAAGGTGCTTGGATTTTGAACATTTCCAAAGATTCGGGATGTGATTGAGGTGAGAAAGCACGAGCGGCTCCTTTTAAAGCGTGGGCGTAGGTGACAAGTGAAGATGGCAGCCTGAGCGTGAGGAGCCATGTGGAGCTGCACAAAAATGAGATGCTGCTGGCATTTTGCAGGCGTTTGAATGAGGCTGTTAAAAGGTCAGACATTTGGAGGTAAAGAGGAACATACACACACACAAACACACAGACGTAGACACAGGTGGATTTTGGCTGATCTCCCATCATCCACCCTGCTTCATGAAATGAAAATGAAGCAGCCTGTAAAGAGCTTTTCATAAAAGGTCATTTGACTCGCCCGCCCCATCAGAGCAGGGATGGAAGGAGGAAGAGGAGGAGAGGGGGTTGTCCCACAATCATGGCAACCACTATTTAAGAGTTTTTCCCAATCATCATCATCACCTGAGAGTGTCCCCGGGGTATCAGGTGCGCACACACACACACTGCTGCAGTCACAGTCTCAGAGGAATACAAATACCAGACAGCCACTTGCCTCAGGTCTGAGCGTAAAACCACACACACACACACACACACACACACACACACACACACACACACAGTGGGTGAAAAAGATCAAGGGGATCTGCAGAATACACACACCCCTCTTCCTCCTCCTCTCCCCCTCAGGCGCCATGCAGCACTCAGGATGAACCCAGAAATCCTGACGTCTCACGGTGAGGTGTCAGCTCCCCTACAAACACACCCTGCACGGGACTCAATGCATGAGCAGTGAACGTGCTGGCACACAGGTGTGTGTGTGTGAGTTTAACGTGAGCATGCAAAGGTGAGAGAAAAAAGGGTGGGTGTGACTGGGAGATTTAGGTGCAGATGCGCGTGGAGATGTTCACACGTGACGAGAAATCAGCTTACCTTTCACATGGCTCTCGTACTCAGCGAGGATTTCTTTGTCCTTCTTGCTTTTGTTTGAGTTTGACATGTCGCCACAGCGCAGGTGACTGACCGGCAGGTAGACAGGAAGAAGAAAAAGAAAACACACACAAGAAGAAGAAAAAGAAAATTATTTCCCTCCGCGTGCACCGCCCGAGGCTTCACCCACAAACATGCTCGGCGGATCCATCCAGTGCCGCAACAACACAGCCAGCAGTGGCCCCGCACCTCTCCACGCTGAGGAGGGGGAGGAGGGGGGAATCACGCACACTCAGAGAGAAATTACCCACTCGTGACCGCAGACGAAGCCTCCGCGAGGACGAACAACCAGCTGATTAAACCTGCATAAAAAAGAAAAAAAAAGAAAGAAGCCCGACTTCACCGCGTGCAATTACACTCGCGCGCGTGCACACGCATGCACCGGTCTGCAGGGAGGGAGGAGCGGGAACACGCCCACTAGGTAGACATGCGCTGGACCACACACTCATACACGCGCGCGCGCGCAGAGAGGGTCGAGTGTCCCTGTTTAAATGTTATCCTCACCCCGCCGTGACCGGCACGCGCAGACGCACCAGCCCTGCGCGCGTGCAGATAATTCCAATAAGGGGGGAAATAAATAAATAAATAAATGAAATGCCGGTGAGGAAATGGGTGTGTCCGCGCGGTAGGCGGAACCGGAGGCATGATTGACAGCTTCGGCGGCCAGTGAGTCAGAGAGAGAGAGAGAGAGAGAGAGTGTGTCCAGGAAATTAAAGCATCTGTTAAAAAAATGACATTTAATTTTTTCATGTTTTATTTTTCCAAATCACAACAGCAGTTGCCTCTGGGTGATTAATATTGTAAGATAAAACCCCCACAAAAATACAGAGAAAACCTCGACAATCAGATCAGCGAGAACATGGCCACGGAGGGAAGGAAAAACTCCCTTTTAACAGGAAGAAACCTCCAGCAAAACCAGGCTCAGGGAGGGGCAGGCATGTGCCGTGACCTGTTGGGGATGTTTAATCTTTCTATTTAAAACGAGATGAGAACAACAACAATAATAATAAGCTTATAGCACTCTGTAAACTCCAGAGAGCTTCATCAGCAGGATAAAACAAACACTGGAGGACAGTTAACTGTAGACAAAGTAACAGAAAAACACAGAAAAAGCAGTGTGAAGGAAGTTAAAACTCAAATAAAATCAGGAGGATCTTTAGCTTCCGACTGGGCCCCTGGAACAGACTAGAGACCTCTGCGGTCTGTACAGGTGCATCTGGCACTGAGAGGTCTTTGTTGTATACTGATAGAGAAACCTGTCTAAAACACTACGTATCTAGGTTGTGTTCAGTCTGCAGTCGCAGTCAAAACAATTTCTAAGATGACAAATACATGAATGTATGATTCTTTGCAGCAGATGCGCAGAGGAAGTAGTCGACAGGCTATAATTTCTGTTTTTACACGTAAGTAAAAAAATGACTTCACACTCTTTCTGCTGCATTTGGACTGTATGCATGGAGCAGCGTGATATCAGCTCAGACAGAAGCAGCACAGCCTTTTAAAACTGAGCTTATGGTTATATGACGCCACCTGCTGGCTGTATTTGATAATGAGCTGCACCCACAGAAAGCGACTGTAAAAATAATTCTTGCAAGAATCAGCCACTTGTCCCTTCATTTTGACTTGAGAGAGAAATCCACATAAACGTTGATTAAAAAAAGCAAGAAAATACACTCTATACAATGTACAAGTACACTAGAATAACAAATCAGGTTTGGTGTGGATCAACGTGGCCTTTTCACATCTGTTTTCTTTTTCATTTTATTTAATGTTCATCATGTTGATGTGCATGATGGATTTACTATTATTTAATTTTCTATTATTTAATACAACAAATAGCTTAAAGCAAAAGAGCTCAATTAAACACAATAAAACATCACAAAATAAAACCGCACCATAAGGAAAAATTTACAAAAGCGAAAGAAACAATTAAATAGAAAATGCTACAAAGTTGAATACAGTACAATAAAGTGGCTCTTCTTCATGTTTTGCTGTTTTTGTGTGTGTTTAAATAGCACTAGGTGGCAGCAGAGTGTCTCAGATCTGCTCTCTAACAGCTCCACATAACAGCTGTAATCGTGCCGGTCTGACAGCCTGAGATACACCAGCAGCAGCAGAGATCGCAACACATAACACAACACTACAATTTTTCTTTCTATGTTCAGCTCTAACAGCACCGTTTTCACAAAAATGACATTAACCTCAAAATGAAAACAAAATTTAAGTGAAAACAGAAATATTTTAGAACTGTGGGGTTTGTTGACCAAAAGGAGACACAGACGATCCACAACATAAAACAAAACACGAAACAAAGAGTTTTTCCAAGTATTGTTTTGTTGTTACATCTTCTACGTCTCCTAATCACTAAAAGTCATTTAAAGGTTGTTTGTGAACATTTGAAATTTCTGTGGTAGTTTTGCTTCATTTATTGTTCCTTTTGTGGCTTTTTTTTACACCTCTGTGGTTGATTGACATGTGTTTTTTAGTAGTTTTGCATCTTTTTGCCATTGTTTCACATTACTCTTGTTATTTTGTGTGTTTCTTTTGTTTTCTTTCATCTTCATGTGGGCGTTTTATGCTATTCAATTCAATTCAGGTTTATTTAGCCCCAAATCCCAGCATGAGTTACCTCAACACGCTTATAAAGGTAGGGTAAAAAGCTTAAATTAGTGGAGAAAACCACAACAATCATATGACCCCCTATGTGCAAGCACTTTGTGATGATGGGAAAGAAAAACTCCTTCTTAAAAGGAAGAAACCCCTGACATAACCAGGCTCAGAGAGGGCCAGCCATCCACCATGGACAGTTAGGGGTGAGGGGAAAGAGAAGAAAATAAAGGGTGACAGAACAAAACACAGACGAAGGGAGACAGAAGTCAGGAAGTTTTTAGGTAAAAGGTGAATGAACTAGTTTTTCAGCATCACTCTATGTTTCTAATTTTAGAGATATTGCGCAAATGGAAGAAAGCAGTCCGACATATTTGTTTAATATGCACATTGAAGAATATATCCTGGTCAGAAACGACTCCAAGATTCCTCACAGTGTTACTGGAGGCCAAGGTAATGCCATCCAGAATAAGAATCTGATAGATACCATATTTCTAAGATTTAGGATAGAGTACAATAACCTCAATTAGGAAGTAGAAAATTAGAGCTTATCCAGGTCTTTATGTCTTTAAGACATTCCTGCAGTTTAACTAACTGGTGTGTGTTATAGAATAGAATAGAATAGAATAGAATAGAATAGAATAGAATAGAATAGAATAGCCTTTATTGTCATTGTACAGGGTACAACGAAATTGGAGTGCCACTCCCTTGGTGCAAAAATACAATAATAAATATAAATGTAAAATATAAAAGGTACATTAAAACAAACAATAGTAAGTACAATATATACAGGATAGCACAATATATACAGGATAGCAGCATTAATCTGCTGTTATCTGGCTTAATGGATAGATAAAGTTGTGTGTCATCTGCATAGCAGTGAAAATGTATGGTATGCCTTCTAATGATATTGTCTAAGGGAAGCATGTATAATGTAAACAGAATTGGTCCTAGCACTGACTCCTGGAACTCCATAACTGACCTCAGCATGTGAAGAGGACTCTCCTTTACATGAACAAATTGGAGTCTATTAGATAGATATGATACAAACCACTGCAGCACAGTACCTGTAATAGCTACAGCGTGCTCTAATTGCTGTAATAGAATATTTTGGTCGACCGTATTGAACGCTGCACTGAGGTCTAGCAGGACGAGCACAGAGATGAGTCCACTGTCAGAGGCCATAAGAACATCATTTGTAACCTTCACTAAAGCTGTTTCTGTGCTGTGATGAGCTCTGAAACCTGACTGAAACTCTTCAGATAAGCCATTCCTCTGCAGATGATCTGTTAGCTGTTTGACAACTACTCTTTCAAGGATTTTTGATATGAAAGGAAGGTTGGAGATTGGCCTAAGACAGCCGAGTAAAGTGATGCCTGTTTAAGTAATGTTTTAATTACTGAGACCTTAGCCTGTGGTACATAGCCTGTTAAATGAAGCATTAATTAATGGTGAAACATTCTTGTAGAAACTATGTTTAAAAGAGAGCTTTATGGTTATGCAAGAAATTATTGAAGTTAGTTTGGAGAGAGTAAGGGAGAAAGAGTCAAAGTAAGTCAGCAGTAATTAGAGTACTTAATGACACAACTGTGTGATGGCTGTGAATATATTGTTGTATGTCTTCTCTTCGATTTTGTGTCTTTTGTTTTTTGGTAGTTTTCCAACTATTTGCTGTGACTTTTCATCATTATTACTAGTTTAGCATCTTTTTGCCATTGTTTTGCATAACTGTGATAGTTGTGTCTGTTTGTTATTGTTTTCTGCCCTTTCTAGTTGATGCTGTTGTGCATCTTTTTGCACGAGTTTTTCTCCTTTTCTGTTTTTAGTTTGTGCATCGACTTTAGTCTTTGCTTCTTTTGTGACTGTTTTTACATGTCGTTTTTTAACAGATCTTCCCTCTTTTTTTCCTTTTCATTTTTCTTTGTTTTTTTGTGGATATTTTGCCTGTTTTTGATTGTTTTGCACTCTTACTGACAGATGTTGTTTTGAATCTTGTAGTGTTTGTTTGTGTGGGTGTGTGTTCCTGCCTTTCTGCGATCGCTCGAATCAGAAAAAACATCAACAATGAAGCCAAAAAAAGAAGAAAAAAAAACACACACCACACATTCTGGGGGGACTTGATAATGCCCCTGATAATATACCTTCCTTGAACTATTACTTTAATGATTCTAAACTGTTTCCTCGTTTTGTTTGATTCCTGCTTTAAATAACCCAGTTGATTGTATCAGCTGCCTCACTGTGGCACCAACATATGCATCGCATGCTCTGTGCATCCATTAAGAGCAGGGACCTAATGGTTGTGTTTGCTGTATAGCTTCCTGTTGCTCAGGCTTATCTGTGTTGGGCAGAAAAACACCAGTCAGGGTCCGCAGACCTGAAATAGACGCTCAGGGTCTCTAAATATTTATGCTACAAGTCCACAAGGACACAGAGGGTTAACCAAACTTTCTCCCTTCTTTTCTCACCTTGAGATTAAACAAAAAATTGAACCAGCTCAAAGACCTCACTGCCTTTGGTTTCAGTTGAAATGTATTATTAAGCTGATTGTGGAGCAATAAAGGTTATTGAAACGTCTGCCTCACTTTGGTCGCCCTAAAAGATTCTTGTGGAAAAGACATACTTGAGATTTCATCAAATCTCAAGAGCTTAACCTTCAATGTCAGCTTGAACCAGTGTCTCTGTGGCTGAGCGCAGAAACTCCACATGGAGAGGACGAGATGTATAAAAAAAAAAAAAAACACCCAGCACGCCCCTACGGGCGGTTTATCCTTCAAGCTCGGGTCCTCTACCAGAGGCCTGGGAGCTTGAGGGTCCTGCGCAGTATCTTGGCTGTTCCCAGGACTGCGCTCTTCTGGACAGAGATCTCCGATGTTGTTCCCGGGATCTGCTGGAGCCACTCGCCTAGCTTGGGAGTCACCGCACCTAGTGCTCCGATTACCACGGGGACCACCGTTACCTTCACCCTCCACATCCTCTCGAGCTCTTCTCTGAGCCCTTGGTATTTCTCCAGCTTCTCGTGTTCCTTCTTCCTGATATTGCTGTCATTCGAACCGCTACATCGATCACTACAGCCGTCTTCTTCTGTTTGTCTACCACCACTATGTCCGGTTGGTTAGCCACCACCATTTTGTCCGTCTGCATCTGGAAGTCCCACAGGATCTTAGCTCGGTCATTCTCCATCACCCTTGGGGCATCTCCCATTTTGACCT
The DNA here is from genome assembly GCF_013358895.1 of Oreochromis aureus. NCBI lineage: Eukaryota > Metazoa > Chordata > Actinopteri > Cichliformes > Cichlidae > Oreochromis > Oreochromis aureus. The sequence goes on along the minus strand of NC_052958.1, from coordinate 19,780,210 downwards.
CGGGACTTCCAGGTTATACTCGGCACAGATGTTCCTGTACACTATGCCGGCCACTTGGTTATGGCGTTCCATGTATGCCTTGCCTGCTAGCATCTTGCACCCTGCTGTTATGTGCTGGATTGTCTCTGGGGCATCTTTACACAGCCTGCACCTGGGGTCTTGCCTGGTGTGATAGACCCCAGCCTCTATGGATCTTGTACTCAGAGCTTGTTCTTGTGCTGCCATGATTAGTGCCTCTGTGCTGTCTTTCAGTCCAGCTTTGTCCAGCCACTGGTAGGATTTCTGGATATCAGCCACCTCCTCTATCTGCCGGTGGTACATACCGTGCAGGGGCCTGTCCTTCCATGATGGTTCCTCGCCTTCCTCCTCTTTCTTGGGTTTCTGCTGCCTGAGGTATTCACTGAGCACACTGTCAGTTGGGGCCATCTTCGTGATGTATTCGTGGATGTTTCTTGTCTCATCCTGGACTGTGGTGCTGACACTCACCAGTCCTCGGCCCCTTCCTTCCGCTTAGCGTACAACCTCAGGGTGCTAGACTTGGGGTGAAACCCTCCATGCATGGTAAGGAGCTTTCTTGTCTTGATGTCAGTGGCTTCTATCTCCTCCTTTGGCCAGCCTATTACCCCAGCAGGGTACCTGATCACGGGCAGGGCGTGGGTGTTGATGGCCCGGATCTTGTTCTTACCATTCAGCTGACTCCTCAGGACTTGCCTGACCCTCTGCAGGTACTTGGTGGTTGCAGCTTTCCTAGCGGCCTCTTCATGGTTCCCATTCGCCTGTGGGATCCCCAGGTACTTGTAACTGTCCTCTATGTCTGCAATGTTGCCTTCTGGTAGTTCAATCCCTTCAGTTCTGACTACCTTCCCTCTCTTTGTTACCATCCGACTACACTTCTCCAGCCCGAATGACATTCCAATGTCATTGCTGTATAGCCTGGTAGTGTGTATCAGTGAATCGATGTCTCGTTCACTCTTGGCATACAGCTTGATGTCATCCATGTACAGGAGGTGGCTGACAACCGCTCCGTTCCGTGAGTCGGTATCCATAGCCAGTCTTGTTAATGATCTCACTGAGGGGTTCAGGCCTATGCAGAACAGCAGTGGGGACAGAGCATCTCCTTGGTAGATCCCGCACTTGATGGTGACTTGTGCTATGGGCTTGGAGTTGGCCTCTAGTGTTGTGTGCCACATCCCCATTGAGTTCCTGATGAAGGCTCTTAGGGTCCTGTTGATCTTGTACAATTCTAGGCATTCCAGTATCCAGCTGTGGGGCATTGAGTCATAGGCCTTCTTGTAATCAATCCAGGCTGTGCACAGGTTGGTCAGTCTGGTCTTGCAGTCTCGGCTGACTGTTCTGTCTACCAGTAGCTGGTGTTTTGCGCCTCTGGTATTCTTGCCAATCCCTTTCTGTGCCCGCTCATGTATTGACCCATGTGCCTGTTCATCTTAGCCGATATGATGCCTGACAGGAGCTTCCATGTAGTACTGAGGCAGGTTATTGGTCGGTAGTTGGATGGGACCGGTCCCTTCTTGGGGTCCTTGGGGATCAGGACCGTCCGACCTTCGGTTAGCCATTCCGGTGTCTCTCGTTAACTAGCAGCTGGTTCATTTGTGCTGCCAGACGCTCGTGGAGTGCAGTCAGCTTCTTCAGCCAGTAGGCGTGAACCATGTCGGGCCCTGGTGCTGTCCAACTCTTCATACTGGAGACCCTTTCTTGGATGTCTGCCACTGTGATGGTTACTGGACCCTGTTCAGGGAGGTCGCTATGGTCTGCCCTCAGATCCACTAGCCACTGAGCATTGCCGTTATGGGTTGCGTCCTTCTCCCATATGCTCTTCCAGTATTGCTCCGTCTCCTGCCTTGGTGGTGCTGTTCTGTTATTGTTCCCTTGCCACCTTGAGTACACCTTTGCTGGTTCTGTGGAGAACAGCTGGTTTATTCTCCTGCCTTCTATCTCTCTGGTGTACCTCCTCAAGCGGCTGGCCAAGGCTGTGAGTCGTTGCTTGGCAGTTTCAAGGCCTCAGGTATGGACAGCTTGCTGTATTTCTTATGCACCTTCTTTGTCCCGCCTTTCTGCAACTCCGTTAGTTGGCTAACCTCCTCCGTGCTACTTTGATCTTGCCCTCTAGCCTCCTTCTCCATGGAGGGTACTGCCCCTGTGGCTGTTCAACTTGTAGCCAAGCATCTCACTGATCACTGCTGCCGTAGTGTAGATCAGCTTGTTAGTGTCGGTAATCGTGGTTGTAGGTATCGTCCGTGGCGCTGCATTAACATCATCTAGCAGACCTTCTGAGGGTACTTCACGTAATCTTGGTAACCGGCTAGGGGGTCCAGGTTTCAAGCTTGGCCATGATCCTATCTTTCAGGTCAGTTCCTCTCGCACTCAACGATCCTTCTCCTATCGCACTTGGGGCTATGTACCCAATCTCGGGTGGGGTGATGATATCTCCCCCCTGACCTGGCGTCCTGACTCCTCCTTGCCGTAGCATTTATGTTGTACCTCGTCAATCTCTAGCTGTGAGAGCAGTCCCTTCTTTCGAATGTTGGAACACTGAGCTACTAGTTGTTTCGCCGTCACTGTGGATGTTGGGTATCGAAGAATCCATAGGTCCCTCATCCTATTCATGTAACCCCTTCCGCCAGGGTTACTTGCGTAGTAGCATTCCAACAACGCCTGTTTTCGTCTCTTGCCCACCGATGCCTTCTTGTTCCAGTAGCCCACTTGTCGTCAGGGTGCCCTGGTTCCTCAACACCTGACGCGGACCTTGTTGATCCGGGCGACGTCCGAGCCGGCATGCCTTCATATTTATCTGTCTCGCTCATGTCTGCGGTAGGCTCACTTTAGCATAGGGGTCTAGCCTTAGGACCCTTACTGGATACATATATATATATATATATATATATATATGGAATGACTTTAGGTATTAAAGTGGCAGCTCCTCTCCATGGTTTGAGGACTGCAGTTTGCGGATATATATATATATATATATATATATATATATATATATATATATATATATATATATATATATATGGAATGACTTTAGGTATTAAAGTGGCAGCTCCTCTCCATGGTTTGAGGACTGCAGTTTGCGGATATATATATATATATATATATATATATATATATATATATATATATATATATATATATATATATATATGTATATATATATATATAAATGTGTGTGTGTGTGTTTGTGTGTTAATGAATGGAGTGAATGGAGTGAATGGAGCCCATTTTTATGCAGGTGAGATGGTTGCTCATTTCCTTTTCACAAAGCCACTGATGTTTTATGTGACCTGCCATTGTAAGCTGCTTAACTCCTGCACAGATCCTGCACACACAATTCACTGACTCGGTCCACTCATTGTTCTTTCTCTTATATGGCAGCTTTTAAAGTATTTTGTTGTGAGATAACCTCTCTGACACCACTTCCCTCTGGTGTTCTACAGTCAGTGCAGAAAACAACATAAAAATCGGAACCTTTCTTCTTTTCTTTTTTTTTACCTTGAATACTCCCGCCTACACACAAGCCCTAACGTGAGCTGTGCAAAGAGGAAAATGAACAATTAATTTCAGAACAGAAGCAAGGACACCAAAGACGACAGAGAGAGCGAGAGTTACTGAGAAACCGAGTCGCCCTCGGCCATCAAGTACACCACACTCCCACCAGTCGCTTTAGAAAAGCTTTCCAGCCACAATTATCCTGTTTCTGCAGTCAGAGAGCTGAACTATAATCCTTTACTTTAGATTATTTGTGAAGAAAAATCATTAAGTTTGGTAAAAGCAAGACTAGAAAATTATCTAAAGACTATAAATTAGGATAATACAGAATTTCTTTTTTATGTTTAGAGGCCAGACGAAGGCCAAGTCTTTTTTCTCAGTCAAGTTCAGGTTGCAATTGTTGCTTTTTAAACAAATTGCTGACCAGAAGGTAACAGAGAAAGAGAATCTTAATGGGCTTAAATGAGCTTTAAAGCTGCTGGATGTTATTTACAAGCTGCTTCCTGTCAAGACGCCCTCACCATCTCTACTTCTACAAGTCTCGGCATCATGTTCATGTCTTCAGGTTACTAAGTAACCTTTTTTTTTTAACATGCATCCAATCTTTTACTGTCCTGTGCTGCCCCCCTGGCAGGCTGGGGTTGAAGAAGGGGGTACAGGAAGGGAATTATACGGCTCAGTCTCCACGAGGAGGTGTGTGATGGACACGAGAGTCTGTCTATTGGCCAAATCCAGCTATTTATCCTCTCGAGGATATTCAAGGGCGCTTGGGTCTTTGCCCAACCAGTCTACACATTCTTTGTGGACATTCATTCCTTGGGGCATCATATGGGCGGGTACTCTGGGAATATGAGCTATTTGGCCTGTTGTCAGAGTGCCATGAAAAAATATTTGCTTCCTGATTTCTTAGTTTTGTGCATATTTGTCAAATTTACATAAATTATAGTGTCTGACAAAGATAGCCTGAATAAATACAAAATGCAGTTTTTAAATTATGATTTACTCTATTAGGAGGAAATAAGTTATCCAAACCTTCCTCGTCCTCTTCAGATCGTCATCATTGACATGGAGTTTCTGTATCTCAGGGTCTTATTCAGGGAGAGGGGCTGACAGATGGATCAGAGGGATGGTGAAGCTGTGATGGACTGCTGTGCTAAAGAGAGACCTAAGTAAGTAAGTAAGGTTGTGACTCACCTCCTAGTCAGCTCGTCTTTTAAAACTTAAATCTCGTTTCTTCTTTCATGCAGGAATAAAAATCAGGTTTTTATTCTTCTGTGGTTTGAATTTTCTTCATTTGGATAAACATGCACACACACACACATACACACAGAGCTCGGTCCAAACCCCTGGTACTGATTAAGACTTTAATGTCCACTTTGGAGAAGCCGCAGGGATTTCTGTGACGGATCAGCATAAATTCCTTTAACTCCTTCACTCGCGCTCCCGGATTACCTGATCTGACATAATCCGAGTTTTATTACAGTCGCTCTGACTCAGTCATCAAACAGCGACGGCCTCAGGGAAACGTTGCAGTTTACATCTGCTGCACACCCTGTGCCAACAGAGACAGAATGATCAGAGGCGGTCATCATCATAAAGATTCACAGGTTGAGAAAAATGATTCCTGCTTAGCTTATCATAAAGACAGCTAGGCTCATCACAGGGTTTGTTTCATGACCGAGAGCCCTGATAATTGTCCCTGACCTAAGTCGTCTCACTGATGTCCAGCATGCTCGTTAAAAATCACTGCTCGACCTTCACTACACAGTTAAGAGGACACTATGGACTGACTGACCTGCTACCTATATTACATGCCATCATTAATACTCCTGGATAAATCTTACCCTGAATTATTTCACAGTGACTGGAGGAAAAACAATATATAAATTAATAAGAGGGCAGTTATTTCCCTCACACACAGTAGAAATAACTTCCTTTCAGTCTTCACCCACAGTTTCTGCAGTTCTCCTCAAGTGTATCCGATATAAATCTGGATTATTTGCTGTGTTCCCCACACAAACAAGCCTAAGAGATCACTCCAGCTCTCCTCAAACAAACATAGCAGAAAGGATTCATCTGGCGGCGAGAGCATCGCGAGCCAGACAAACACACACAAACACAAGCAGTCGATGTGGAGATGTGGGTGGCATCTACAATTAGTCATTTATCATCAGGACACAAAGCTGAAGAAAAACAACATAAAGCTTGCATGCTCGCTGTGTCACGGCATGCAGAAAATTGCGAAAATCATCTGAATGAAGAAAGAGTTTCAGTGGAATGAGCTGAGACCGAGGGGTCAGTTTTCTACACTTATCTGGGGCTGAGTCACGGAGGCAGCAGCCTAAGCAGAGAAGCTCAGACCTCCCTGTCCTGAGCTACCTCCTCCACCTCATCCAAGAGAACATCGATGCCTGCCAGGCCAGCTGAGAGATGTAATCTCTCCTGGGTCTACTCTATGGTCTAATCCTAGTAGGATGTGCCCAGAATTTTTCACCTGGGAGGCATCCTAATCAGATGTCTCAACCACCTCAGCTTGTTTTTGAAGTAGAGGAACAGTCATTCAGGAGGATGTCTGCCCCGAGATCCTGCCAAATGACTGAACTCCTCACCCTATTTCAAAGAGCTGCAGCTACTCTTTGGCCTGTGTTTACAACCTCATTCTTTCAGTTCCTACCTGGAGCTCATGAGGACTCTGGTACCTGCTGGGCGTCCCACAGGCTAACCAAGTCCAATAGGACTCCTTAAACCCCACTGCTCCCTTCATCTTCACTAATCCTTTGAAATAAATGGTAAAACATTCACCAGAAAAAACATACAAGCTCATGTAATTGTGATGTTTGAACTATGATCACATGAAGGACGGTGTGCGGCGCGTTAGTTAAATTTTTGCTTTGCAGCAACCTCATCAGTTCTCTAAATGCTTTGGTGCTTCCTTTATAATCGTCTTTAACAGAGGAGACACTAAAGCATCGTTTATGAAAGGAGAGTAGATAATGAGGTCCCAACAATTAACATGAAAGACCACTACACTGATCATGTGAGCGGTAATGAAAAGCCATAACCTGCTGATGTGTTCTGAACTTTAAACCTGCTGATGAACGTCACAGTGCTGTAATTAAATCTGCTTCTTATGAACACAGATCTATAATTTATACGTATATAAAGCTCCATAAATAAACACTATGCTATATGAAACCAATCAAAGTGAATTTAACATTCGCCCTAATTGAGTTTGCATCGGTTCATTAGTTTGGGATTATTGTCAGTATTATTTAATTTGACCACAGTCATGGAAAGCTTTAATAAAGGAAAACACGAGTGGACAGGATATGCAAGTCATCTCCGTGTGGTGAGCATTTTTGTTTTACTTTTTAAGTCACTGCCTTAGTAAGTTATATTTTTGATATTTATGCTTTTATATGGCTTGTGTGAAGCAACACAGTCAGAAAACAGAGTTTCTAAGAGGAGCTTTTTGTTATTCCCCTTCAATGTGAACAATATCTGATTATTAAACAGTCTATGTAAGTGCAGTCGTCTTCTCTATGTAAGAATTCTCCTTCACATGTTTACCTCATGACATAAAGTCAACAAAGATAATACAGTACATAAAGCAAAAACAGAGTTTAAATGATTCTAATGCATTTGAAATTGAATATTAGGTATGACCAATTTCATTCTTCAGAACTCTGCGGAAGATTTCTGTAATTTTTTTTAAATAGTCTTCAGTAATAGTTCTTCATGGGTCTTGAAGGACATTCAAAGCTTTTCTTTGGGTGTTTGCTACCTTCTGTTTTGTTCTCTGTTGAGGTCTGGGCTCTGGGGAGTCCAGTCCATGACTGATAGTGTTGTTCTATCCAGATTTGCTTTCACTGCATCGGCAGTGTGTTTGGGATTTTTGCCATACTGAAAAATAAACTGTTGCCAAACAGATGCCAGGTGGATGCAGATCTTTTTTTTTTTTTTGACTGACACTTCTTCTTTTGTCCAATTTCCTCAAAATTTTAAGGGCACACTGCACATCATTCTGAGATGATGTTTTTAGCTTAAAGTTCTTTGTCCTTGTTCCTGAAAAAAATAACATTTTATGTCTGTCAGTCTGTGCTATCTTTCATTTTTCATACATTCAACTAAAGAAATGGGAACAAATGATGGGTGTTTGTGACGCAGAGTGCTTAAAGATTATGTCATATGTTATGTGAATCATTCCTCTGAATGGTCAGGTACAAGGACTGGACTGAAGTGAGTGACAAAGCAGCTGCTGTCAAAACAAGAACTTTGAAAGACCTTCAGAAAGCCCAGAGAACTACTGCTTAAGACCACTTTAAGAAGAAAGTCTGGCTCCGTTAGAAACACAATATAAAGAAATCAGGGATGGCTCAAGACTTTTGCACAGTACCATAAATATTCACAAAGAAAAAGAAAAATGATTGGAGTCCAGAGCGAAGGATGACAAGGACACGATCAATGAACTTGTCAACATGAAAGTCAACTGCATGGGGACTTTTCTTTCCAGCAAAATCCAAAAGTTCACTGCCAAAAAACAACAACAGAATTCCTGAACTCCAGCCGGACATCTGTCTAAACACATTTATTCAAAATTTCAGAAACAAAATATCTGAGATTGCCATTAGAGCGCCGTTTGGAAGTCCTGATCACATTTTCCTGCTGATCTTAATCCAGGTGTTGAGTTTCTGCAAACCAGAGTTCAGTTCAGTGTTTATTGCTGTTTGCCTCTGCCTTCACATCGCAGCTGCAAAACAAACTGAGACTGTCTGAATCAGAACATATGTTCTGGATTGTAATGAGTGCAGGGAGGGGAAACTTAACAGTGAGTGAAATTTCAAAATAAGAGCAGAAGCAGAGGAGGTAGTCTGTTAGTAAATTATGTGGGTATGCTGTTGGGTATGGAAACAAATAATAAGAAGCAAGATGATGACAGACACTTACAGAGGGGTTTTCTTCAGATGAGAAACATTTATGCCCATGAGACTGAATTTCCTGATGGCTTTGTTTTCACAGCAGAGAGAAGGTGTTAATGATGCTGTACGACTGAGCAGCTGCTTAAAATTACACCAGGATGACTTCAAACTGACCTGTTAACACCTCAGTTAACGGTTTTTATTCCCTATTCACACCCGATTACAACCCCCCCCCCCAAACCAGATAATTAAAAAGGATTCATTCAATAAAATCAAAACACTCTGCAGTTTGTGAAACACTCACAACCTCTGACCTGTTTTTCACCATTTGTATCAGTGTATAATAAAAGGAATACCATCCAGTTTTAAAGGATAAATAAGTCCACATTCAGACGCTAATTTTTTATTCTTAATTTTAAAATTAAAAATAATAATAATTTAAAAAAAAAAAACAGGCTTGGGTAGGTTTAGAAAAAAATCAGGACACTTCTGATTTCAGGACACACTTCACGACACTTATTCTTAGAGAAAATAAAACAGGTGAAGCCTTTAATGGCTAAAGTAAAAATAAAAATAATAAAATCCAAGAACAAAAATGTAAAACAAACAAAACCAAAAAACCTGCAGAATCAGACAAAGGCAGAGACAGGACTCAAGACATGAACAGAGCAGAACAGAGGAGGGCAAGACACAGCAGGAAACAGCCAGGAAGGAGCAGATTATCACAAAAGGAGGGAAAAGACAGGAAGTAAAACTGGTATTAGATGGAACAGAAACTTAACCATCACAATTAAAAAGGAAAAAAAACAAAAAACATGTAACATAAAGCATGAAGGGGAAACCTGAACAATAAGTCAGGGAGAAAACAGAAGGAACACACACAGAGAAGACTATAGTAATAACTTTTTATTGAATTCAACAAACTGATCACATGATTATGCGGTGAAAATATTTTGACTGACGGTACACAATTTGCCCGACAAATCGGGCGGCGGCCAGGAGCGATCCCCGGCTGCCAAGACTGGCAATAGGGACATGGAATGTCACCTCTCTGGTGGGGAAGGAGCCTGAATTAGTGCGTGAGGTTGAGAAGTACCGGCTAGATATAGTCGGGCTCACCTCTACGCATGGCTTGGGCTCTGGAACTAGTCTCCTGGAGAGGGGCTGGACTCTGTCTCAGTCTGGAGTTGCCCCTGGTGAGAGGCGGCGGGCTGGGGTGGGTATTCTAATATCCCCCCGGCTTGCTGCCGGTACGTTGGGGTTTTTCCCGGTGGATGAGAGGGTTTGTTCCCTGCGCCTCAGGGTCAGGGAACGGGTCCTGACTGTCATCTGCGCTTATGCGCCGAGTGGCAGTTCAGAGTACCCAGCCTTCTTAGAGTCCCTGGGGGGGGTGCTGGAAGGTGCCCCACCTGGAGACTCTGTTGTCCTACTGGGAGACTTCAATGCTCACGTGGGTAACGACAGCGAGACCTGGAGGGGCGTGATTGGGAGGAACGGCCTCCCTGATCTGAACCCGAGTGGTGTTTTGTTATTGGACTTCTGTGCAAATCACAGTTTGGCCATAACGAACACCTTGTTCAAACATAAGAGTGTCCATAAGTGCACGTGGCACCAGGATGCTCTAGGCCGCAGGTCGATGATCGATTTTGTAATCGTATCACCAGACCTGCGACCATATGTTCTGGACACTGGGTAAAGAGAGGGGCTGAGCTGTCAACTGATCACCACCTGGTGGTGAGTTGGATCAGGTGGCGGGGAGGACGCTGGACAGACCCGGTGCACCTAAACGCGTGAGTGGGGGTGTGCTGGGAACGTCTAGCAGAGGCCCCAGTCCGCGAGATCTTCAACGCACACCTCCGGCAGAGCTTCAACAACATTCCGAGGGAGACTGGGGACATTGAGTCCGAATGGACCATGTTCAGCGTCTCCATTGCCGGCTTGCTGCTGCATTGAGCTGCGGCCGCAAGGTGGTTGGTGCCTGCCGTGGTGGTAATCCCGAACCAAATGGTGGACACCAGAGGTGAAGGGAGCCACCAGGCTGAAGAAGGAGTCCCATCGGGCTTGGTTAGCCTGTGGGACTCCAGAGGCAGCTGACAGGTATCGACAGGCCAAGCGGAATGCGGCTCAGGCAGTGGCTGAAGCAAAAACTTCGGGTGTGGGAGGAGTTCGGAGAGGCCATGGAAAAAGACTTTCGGACTGCCTCGAAGAGATTCTGGCAAACCGTCAGGCGTCTCAGGAGGGGAAAGCGGTGCTCTACCTGCACTGTGTATAGTGCTGGCGGTGCGCTGCTGACGTCGACTGAGAAAAAATTGTCAGACGGTGGAAGGAATACTGAGGACCTCCTTAATCCCACTGACACGTCTTCCGAGGAGGAAGCAGAGTCTGGGGATGAGGGAATGACCCGCCAATTTCTGGGGTCGAGGTCACTGAGGCAGTTAAACAACTCCTCGGTGGCAGAGCCCCTGGTGTTGATGAGGTCCGCCCGAGTTCCTGAAGGCTCTGGACGTTGTAGGGCTGTCCTGGTTGACACGCCTCTACAATGTTGCGTGGAGATCAGGGGCAGTACCCTGGACTGGCAGACCGGGGTGGTGGTCCCCATCTTTAAGAAGGGAGACCGGAGGGTGTGTTCCAACTACAGGGGATCACACTCCTCAGCCTCCCTGGGAAAGTCTATGCCAGGGTGCTGGAAAGGAGAGTTCGTCCGTTAGTCGAACCTCGGATACAGGAGGAACAATGCGGTTTTCGTCCTGGTCGCGGAACACTGGACCAGCTCTTTATCCTCTCGAGGATACTTGAGGGTGCATGGGAGTTTGCCCAACCAGTCTACATGTGTTTTGTGGACTTGGAGAAGGCATTCGACCGTGTCCCTCGGGGTGTCCTGTGGGAGGTGTTGCGGGAGTATGGGGTGTCTGGCCCACTGTTACGGGCCATTCGATCCCTATACAACCGTTGCAAGAGTTTGGTTCGCATTGCCGGCAATAAGTCGGACTTGTTTCCGGTGGGTGATGGGCTCCGCCAGGGCTGCCCTTTGTCACCGATTCTGTTCATAATTTTTATGGACAGGATTTCTAGGCGCAGCCAAGTGGCGGAGGGCTTTCACTTGGTGGCCTCAGAATCTCATCTCTGCTTTTTATGGATGATGTGGTTCTGATGGCTTCATCGGTGGGGACCTCCAGCTCGCACTGGAACGGTTCGCAGCCGAGTGTGAAGCAGCGGGAATGAGGATCAGCACCTCCAAATCTGAGGCCATGGTTCTCAGCCGGAAAAGGGTGGAGTGCCCACTCCGGGTCGGGATGAGTTCCTGCCCCAAGTGGAGGAGTTCAAGTATCTCGGGGTCTTGTTCGCGAGTGATGGGAGAAGGGAGCCGGAGATCGACAGACGGATTGGTGCTGCGGCTGCAGTGATGCGGACGCTGCACCGGTCCGTCGTGGTGAAGAGGGAGCTGAGTGTAAGCGAAGCTCTCAATTTACCGGTCGATCTCGTCCCGACCCTCACCTATGGCCACGAGCTGTGGGTAGTGACCGAAAGAACGAGATCGCGGGTACAAGCGGCAGAAATGAGCTTCCTCCGAAGGGTGGCTGGCCTCTCCCTTAGAGATAGGGTGAGAAGTTCGGCCATCCGGGAGGGGCTCAGAGTAGAGCCGCTGCTCCTCCACATCGAAAGGAGCCAGTTGAGGTGGTTCGGGCATCTGACAAGGATGCCCCTGGGCGCCTCCTGGGTGAGGTGTTCGGGCATGTCCCACCGGGAGGAGGCCCAGGGCAGACCCAGGACGCGCTGGAGAGATTATATCTCTCGGCTGGCCTGGGAACGCATTGGTGTTCCCCGGATGAGCTGGAGGAGGTGGCTGGGGAGAGGGAGGTCTGGGCTTCTCTGCTTAGGCTGCTGCCCCCGCGACCCGACTTCGGATAAAGCGGATGAGGATGGATGGATGGATGGTACACAATTTGCAGATTATGTAGACAACTAATTATTCCAGCCATAGATTGCATAGATGATTAATTAGTGTACTTTGTGACGACCTCCTTATGATTGGGCTGGTCACAAGCAGATGACCACGATTGTTTGCATAGGAGACGCCAACTTGTCTGCAAGCTACTAGCTGAATGGTTGTGAAACTTTCAACTTGAAAGATTCACCTTCAAAGTAAAATATGAACTTCAGTGCTTAGCCAACATGTTTCAAAACTTTTACTTTGAAAGCCTCTGTTTCAGGTTTTCACACTTTCACTCTTAGAGTGAAGCTGGTGAGTGTTTGCAGACATGTCAGCATCTTTTATGCAAGGTAGAGATGACTGAGGCAGTCTTCGCAAGTAGCTATTTGGCAACTAGTTGGGCAATACACATTTTTCCTTAGCGACCAGTATTTGCCAGATGCTCTCTATGGTCATGTGACCGAACAGTGTCACACGTCCAAAAACCTGAATAATGATGACATCAGACATGTTAAGTTCACCACGTAACAACAAAACAAAACGTGCTTAATGAAACAGAAAAATGCAGTAATGCTGGTTTTTGTTTAGAGACTTTTGCGCATCAAAAGTCACATTTTCTGAGTTGTCAAATGGTGAACATGCAAAGAAGATTACTACTTTTATTTCCTCTTACTTTAAGGCATGGTATGCTCTTTGTGCTGTTTGGACTTGGAGACTGGTTTCGCTTTTGAGCCCAGTTTTCAGCCTGAATTTGGCACCATTAAAAGAAGGTCAGTCAAGCTGCCGGCAGCTCCTGTTTGCACTGAACTCATGAGTGTACAGACAACTGCCACTGGATTACTGGGATACTGCAGAAAAATATAAAACACGCCATTTCTCAGGGCAGGTTCTGCACAGTCCTGCTGTGATTTCTGAGCATTACTAAGGCTTTTTCTAGGGTGAATTTGACGGGATTCGAATGTGTTAAAACTCCTAGAATTACTTTAATTTTTGACTCAAACATCTAATTTTTTTTTCACCTCCACTTCACCTACTTTTAAATCTCATAAATACTGGTGCTGTAACAAGAAATTCGTAAATTAAAACAGGAACCTGGCTCTGTAAGAAGACTCGGTGACTGTCAACCTTCATTATTAGTGCCAAAGAAGAGAAATGCTCACACTTTCCCCTTCTGGATCTCCACAAGTCTGCACAATATGGGGACAGGGACTGAATCCAGGGTAACCACATGTCTTTTGTCTCAGATATGTTCCCCATTAAGCTTAGATTTATTTTTTTTTAAGTGTGGTTAAAAGTTTTCAGAGCATGACAGAGAGAGGGTTGGAGAGCACTTTGGTTGTATGAAGATCAGTATGTGTCCACATGACCCCGTTTAGCCCTCTGATGTTCCAGATGTAAACACCCCGTGCCACATTCCTGCTCTAATGCTCTGGTTTTTATGTCATAAATACACAAGACATCACAAGCAAAGAGTTGTAGGAAAAGATCAAACAAAAGAATGATTTACACCAACCCAGCTGGGATGCACTTTAAAGAGGCATATATGAGTGATTAGTCACAGTAGTAAAAGATCCCTAAAAACTCAAAGATGCCTGACACCCCTCATCAACAGCCTTTGTGTTATAACTATAAATTTAGGAAGGAAATATTAGAAAGGAAAAAATCGGCTACAAAACAAGCCGTTTCATAACAGCTGAAAAATATGTTAATTACTGTGAATAATAGTGTAATAAGAGCCACGGTTTAAACCTGGAACAGCCGCAACCTCCATTATCCAGCTGTTACATGTGGATAACAAGAAGTTTCCAAACTATTCAAGACACATAAATCCTCTTAATTAGAATACCTCACCTAGGAGAGGCATCCTGGTCAGATGCCCGAACAACTGGCTCCTTCTGATGTGGAGGAGTAACTGTCCTACTCTTTGAGGGAGAGGACAGACACCAGTTAGAGGAAACTCATTTCTGCCACTTGTATCCTCAGTCTCTTTATTCCAGTGCAACTTCCTAGCTGAGGGCAGGAATATAAATTAACCAGTAAAGTTTTTCTTACCCACAACAAACCAGCGAAGTCTACATCAACCTTTCTGTCAGTGAACATGACCCTTGAATGCACCTTTTCCATGGGTTCACACTAGAAGGTAGTAATGCCCTGCCATTAGTGTTCCACTATCAGGGCAAAAGCTAAGCTGTTCCTCCTGAATTAACACTTCGACTGACTGGCGGACTCCTCTCTCCAGTACCCTGGCTTAGACCTTATTAGGAAGGCTAAAACCCAAGTGGCTACGTAGACCTTGTTCATGCAGTTTTGCAGAGGCACATCAATCGAGACTACGTAACAACAACCTGTGCTTTAAGAAACTCTGAATGGATCTCGTCCATCTGGTCCGGACACTGAAGAGTGATTTTGTCCTCTGCTTCGTGTCACTGTTCTGAGATACTCCAAGTAATCCTTACACTTCCCAATGATGTCCCCAGTTAAGATCAGTAGCACTGCTTCTCACTCCTGAGTCGTTGGGTTGGTTTGGTTTGCCAGGTCTTGCTAATTCGTTCACCAACCTCCACAAACTACTTAGCTTTTACTTCAGCAACCGTGCATGAAAGAATAAAAACAGATACTAACCACCAGATCATCAAAGGTTAGGTTAGGTTTTGGTCTCTCACACAAATTTAAAACAGAAAACGAAAATACAATATCAAAATATATATGACTTCATTCTAGTTTGTGAAAGTTTTTCCTATTTAGCATGTGGCTAAAACAAAACCCAAACCTCACTCTGGTCAGGTCAAAGCAGTGGACATGTTAATAGCAGTTATTTATCTACACATCCCGCACATATCCAGCACACAGCAGCACAATAAACATAAAAAGTCACTTTTTGCTCAGTTTTTGGTCCACCACTAATAAGTCTGACTCTTTCACTCTTTCCTTTGTTTTTACATGTGGATATACTGGTTATCCTTACATACCTCCTCCTATGAAAACGAAGATGTTAACTAAAACAAACAAAATAATAAAATCCTCATTATTACTGATTATTTTTCATCCAAATGAAGAGTCTGAAGGGTCTCTGGGGACTTTTGAAAGGCTTCAAATTGGATTTGTTGAGGAAACCTGATATAATAAGGAGATAACATGAGTGGCAAACAGTAACTGTTGTGAGTACTTTCTGTCCATTGTCTTTGTTCACTTTGTGTTTGGTTTCTTAAGTCTGGTATATAGAATAAATATTGCTCTATCAGTACATTAAAGCAGAATTATTTCAGGACGAATGGCTAACAGGCCCCCCCAGACTTCTTCCTCCTCATCCTCTCTCTTACTGTGCTAACACTTATTGAAAACAACGAGCTCTTCTCCCACATTCCAGCATTTTATCCAGAACAGGGATTACTGGGGTTAGTGTGAGCGTGTCAGTGTGAAATCAGCAAAACCAAAAAACACACATCTCCAATCTGACAGAGAGAAGAAGTTTCCAGCTCAGCTATGAACAAAATAAACACGCCCTTATTTTACACTGAGCTCAATGTGTTTCTGTTGGATCGATACAAGTTCAGGGTTTGAGGAAAACGCTATTGGATAGAATCCGGTGAAATTCAGAAAACTGTGACCTCAGCTGGGTGAATTTTATTAACGCTGGTGATTATTTGCTCTTGTTTTACTCTGGCGCCATCACTGGGGTAAAATTTCATGTCCACAGCTTCAGTTTGTAACATAAACCTACAAATGTAGCAGTGCTGCTATATTACTTTATATTACTGCTGATTAGTCTGCAAACAGCTGGACAGACACATACAGAAAAATGCAAGGTATAAATACTGATAGACTGCCTGTCCTTCTTATAGCAAATACCTTTTCTCCTAGTTTTCAACAAGGTGATCCGAACTGATTGGGCATTTCTTAAAGCGTATTTATATAGTGATATAATTTCAGAAATTCAGCGGTACATGCTTTTCACCAGCATCTTATGTTTTTGGAGCTAACTGTGACCATATTTGGTGAAATGCAATGAGAGAGCAGAATAGTGATAATATGCATTTAAAAAAGAAATATTTTTCTTTCTTTTTTTAAAACAAAAAAAACTCCCACTGCCACTGGGGGTGTGATTATTTCTTAGGTCCGTCTATCCTCTTACTGCCACTGGGTTGTATTGAACCTTGGTGTGATGTTTACCTGTGCTTTTAAACTTGTCATATATAGATTAGCTCTGTTGCTTTTTCAATTAAGGCTGTTGAGGAAAGTGAAGGTCTACCTTCCTCTCATGACTCTGAGAGAGCAGCTCACACCATTATTACCTCTCTATTAGACTGCTGTAATTCTTTGTACACTGGCCTCGATCTCTCATTACCTGCAAACTGTACAAAGTGCAGCAGCTCGCCTTTTGACAGGAAAGAAATGCTGTAATCTCAGTCCATCTCATGATGTTTTTAAGCATCTCAATGGTTTGGCGCCATCCTGCTAGACCAAACTTGTACATTGTTACACTCCCACCAGAGCCCTGAGGTCTACAAATCAAGTCCTTCTGGTAGAACATGCCTGAAACACCTCATCTCAGAAGTGTCCTAGTCAAATGTGATGAATTAAAAATGACCTGTGATCCTTACAGACATAAATCCAGTCCAAATGGACTTATACTCGAGATTTCAAAGACACATTTTATGTGATCCTAATCAAAATTTGGACATTATATCATTTAATGCTGAATCTACATTGCTAGTTAAGCTGTCCTGAATAAAGTGATCTAATCTTGGATCAAACCAGGCCACAAAATGTTTGCTCAAATCTTATCAGCATAGCTTTTGGAGCCCTGAGGACATAAAGTTATTTAGTTTGTAATACATGCAGTAAAGTAATGCTCTTATATTTTATCAGAGGAGAACAGGCGGTATTCACCATGGCAACCAACACAGTCACTGAGAAAAGCTTCGCATCAGCTTGCAGTTATGGCAGCGTCTGACTGCAGCAGCAAGTCTGACATAGTCTTCAGTGCTTCAGTTTCGTGCTGATGGTTGGATGACTTTGCTTTCCTTGTGCAGCACGTGGCCACCAACTCTGCAGAGCTGCACAGAAACTCATTGGACAGCAATTTTAAATGTATGCCAAGTCCAACAGTGTCTGTCCTCATCTCCCTCATCTCCTCTGTGCTTCTCTCAATCAAATTTTCAGTGTGTCAATTAACCCCCGGCTCATTATCAGCCCTCCACAAAGGGATTCATTTCATTTTAATTTTATTTCCACGGCCAAAATAAAGGAAGCAGGGGTGGATAAACCAGTACTGGTACGTTACACAATGGCAAAGACACACAGTATTGTATAACACACAGTAATATATTAATATGACTAATATGATAATACGTAATCGGTAAAGCCCAAGGGTCCCAAAGGGTCATGATGCCCCCAGTGTTCACCCTCACCGTAATATATACAAGAAAGAAAGACAAATGCTCCAAATCTGATGCAAAATTGCTTCCAAGAGGCACAAATAACAGCAGAGAGTGACCTAAAGTGACCAGAATAAGGTGCAAGAAGATGGGCTAAAATATGTAGAATCACAAATATACACAAATGAGCGAGACAAAGCGATACAGAGTCACAAAATGGCAAATTTGAGACTTAATACGAAAACAAAGAGGACAGAAAGAACAAATTCAAGCACACTAAGTCTGAGCTGTTTCCTGTAGCCACATGGAAGTTCTGGACTCTTGTTAGCGTTTGCATAAAAGTCAGATGTGGCATTAAAGAGCACTCATTACTCATGTATATGTCCTGACTTCCTCCTCTCACCTCCAACTAGTCGCAGATAGCTTCCCCTCCATGAAGCTGGTTCTTCCTGTCGCCAAAACATTGCTGATAGACGGTCTGATTGTTTGATTCTTGGCGGTTTGATTCTTGGGGTTGTCTCTGTTTTGTTTCAGTGCCTTTACCTTACAATATAAATCACCTTGAGGTGACCTTTACTGTAATTTAGAGCTATATAAATAAAATTGTATTGAATTAAATAATGCTGATTTTGAGTTGCCATTAGGTGATATTGTGACTCAATGAGTCAATGTGAGCATGTAGACGTCTCCAGGCCTTTTCATCAAATACATTAAATTTGGTGAATGTTGGACGATGTAAATTAAGTTGGACTGATCAAATACGATGTGATTAAATCTCCAGGAGTTTTTAATTTATAGAAGTTATAAAAGCTCTGAAATTGAACCTTCCTGTTCATTCAGGAGTCTATTTTTTGTATACCTCTAATATCTAATATCTCTCTAAAGTTTCTATGTCTTACTAAATTCATCCATGTCTCTAAAACATAGCAGTGAGGCTCCTTAGCGGTAATTTTGTACCCTCTATGTGCAAAATGTGGAGGAATGTGTACATTTGCACTCCTGACATGCATGCAAAATATCATCTTTGAAAAGTTAGAACTATAAAAAGGTTCTCTTTTTTTTTTGTTTTGTTGTTGTTATTTCTTGTGTTTCCTTTACTTGCCCATTTCTTTCCTCAATTGCCAGTTGCTTTCTGATCGGTGTAATCAGATTCTTAGGGTCTTTTCTTTACAACTTAAAAGGCCTTAAGATGACTGTTGTTGTGAACTGCTGCTCTATATAAATAAAACTGTCTGAAAGCCCTGATTGTTTCACTCTGCCCAGTTCCCACAGCTGTGTTGAAGCTTCACCTGATCAGAACTCGAGTCTTAACATGACCCAGCAGACAACTTTCCGGCCATGTCAGGTTGCCTGTATTTAATCGTCTAAATAATTTCGTGTGGGCGCTGGATGGTTCGGCTCTTTGTCTGTGTCTCTGCAGAGGGAACCCATGAAGTGGATTAATGCCTGGCAGAGAGCAGAGCAGCTCAGTTTGGACAGATTTTCAGGGTGACACAGCTGATCAGACTTAACTCTTATCATCCTCTAAACACGCCCAACTGCACACACAGTCCATCCTTTCATGTCCGACAAGCCACAGATGTGTCCACAGTCAAGACACATAAACTGAACTCAAAGCAGTCAAGTCACATAAAAGGCAAAACAAGGAAGTGGCTGATAGTATGATTGCAAACTCTCAAAACTCATATCTGTGATATTAAAAGGAATCTTCAGTAGTTATGTGTACTAGCAGAGCAAATAAAAAAGAAGCGGAGTACCACAAAGCTCCATCATGAGGCCTCTTCTGTTCAATATCTACAAACTCCCACTGGCTCAGATAATGAATGGTTTGTTATTGATTCAGCAACTTCATCGGAGTTTAAATTGTGTGTGTAAAATTTTGTGAAATATGGATATTATCTTAGGATAATGAAAAAAAAAGTAATTTCATTGAAAATAAGTGCATGCTAAGTTTACTGACTGTCAATTTATTTGTACTTTTAAAATCCTAACATATATAATTGAGTAAAACTATCAACATCTTTATTTTAACACAGATTAATGTGTTGTATATGGTGTATGACGCGTGCAATTTACCACTGAGGACACTACAGCCTGCAAAATCTTACACAAAACCACTAGCCTTAACATAATTTGTCCTATATCCTGTATTTAATTGTCTTTTTGTCCTGTAATATCATGTGCATGGAATAAAGAGGCATTATAAATAAGTAAGAATATGTTAAAGTAATGTTTATATTTGCTTTTGAATCACTCAAATTAGGCCGTGTTATACTACAGAATTTTTCAAAGTCAAATATTTTTCACATAACAAATTGACATGAAGAAAAATATTGTCAACTGCCTTAAGTCTGTTGGGCATGGAGTTCACCAGAGCTTCACAGATTGCCACTGCAATCTTTTTCCACTCCTCCATGACGACATCATGGAGCTGGTGGATGTTAGAGACCTTGCACTCCTCCACCTTCCATTTGAGGATGCCCCACAGATGCTCAGTAGGGTTTAAGTCTGGAGACATGGTTGGCCAGTCAAGTACCTTTATCCTGAGTTTATTTAGCAAGGCACTGGTCTGTGTTTGGGGTTATCATGTTGTAATACTGTCCCATGGCCCAGTTTCTGAAGGAAGGGGATCATGCTCTGCTTTAGTATGTCACAATACATGTTGGCATTCATGGTTACCTCAGTTAGCTGTAGCTCCCCTGGTGCCAGCAGCACTCATGTAGCCCCAAACAATGACGTTCCACCACCATGCTTGACTGTAGGCAAGACACACTTGTCTTTGTACTCCTCACCTGGTTGCCAACACACATTCTTGACACCATCTGAGCCAAATAAGTTTGTCTTGGTCTCATCAGACCACAGGTAATCCATGTCCTTAGTCTGCCTGTTTTCAGCAAACTGTTTGCGGGCTTTCTTCTGCATCATCTTCAGAAGAGGCTTCCTTCTGGCACGATAGCCATTTGATGCAGTGTGTAGTAGCGTATGATCTGAGCACTGACAGGCTGACCCTCCACGCCTTCAACCTCTGCAGCACTGCTGGCAGTACTCATACATCTGTTTTCAAAAGACATCCTCTGGATATGACGCTGAGCACATGCACTCAACTTCTTTGGTCGACCATGACGAGGTTTGTTCTGAGTGGAAACTGTCCTGTTAAACTGCTGTATAGTCTTCACCACCGTGCTGCAGCTCAGTTTCAATATTCACTCAATATTCTTATAACCTGGGGCATCTTTACATAGAGATTTTTTTTCTTTTTTTTAGATCATCAGAGAATTCTTTGCCATGATGTGCCATGTTAGACTTCCAGTGACCAGTATGAGAGAGTGTGAGAGCAATAACAGCAAATTCAACACACCTTCTCCCGATTTGCAGTTATTTGAGTTATTTAGAGGGGACAGCAAATTTACACTGCTGTAAAGCTGCACACTGAATACTTTACATTGTATCAAAGTATTATGTATTCAACAATCTCCCATGAAAAGATGTAACTAAATATTTACAAAAATATGAGGGGTGTACTCACTTTTGTGAGATACTGTATATCAAATAAACAGCATTTTTTATGCAGTGATGAAGTTCACTCAGCCAAAACCAGAGTGAACTTCATCACTAGGACCAACTTCCTCTCATCAACATGAGCTCATAAAAATATTATTGACTGGAAAAGAATAGTGTTACACAGGTGAGTCATTTAAGTCAAGACAGAAATCCTTGGATTTCAAGGGTTAAAAGCAGCAGGATTTTGATAAACCCCTAATGCACAGACTGAGCTCACACTGTTCATCCAAGACTATCTCATAATACCTAAAGGATCTAAAAGAAGTCAGCAAGAGTTTAAAACATTCAACTGGTAGCAGATTTGACGAAAAACAGAGTGCGGTCTGATAGTTCAAGGCTCTGTCTTCATAATTATGTGAAATCTGAAGGTTTCTTCAAATGGATTTTTTCCAGTGTTTACTCAACATGACCACGACTGGGACTCTGGCACAGTACTAAACTGCTTTGAGCCTCACTTAAAGAACAGGAACTTTTTTTGTGTTTGCAGGTAATTACACACCGATTACTAAAGAAATAGTCAAATTGCTCTTGAAAGATTGTCACATAATTGCTCAAATAGCAAAAAGTAAGTGGGTGAAATGTTCATGTTTTGCAGACTCATCCAAAAACACATTAAGTGCTGACAGTTCAATGTCTTGGATTCACATTTATGTGAAATTTAAAAGAAACTTCCATCTTTGCCCCAAAACAAAAACACTCAACACAGCTGAACAGAACTAAATTGTTTTGAATCATTTTCAAG
This sequence comes from Oreochromis aureus, assembly GCF_013358895.1. Classification (NCBI taxonomy): domain Eukaryota; kingdom Metazoa; phylum Chordata; class Actinopteri; order Cichliformes; family Cichlidae; genus Oreochromis; species Oreochromis aureus. The sequence goes on along the minus strand of NC_052958.1, from coordinate 19,758,172 downwards.
GACAGGGGGTGCTTTGTGTCTGTAGGTAATTATAAGTACCTCAGGAATCCATTCTTGGGCCTTTTCTGTTTATCTACTGCTCCCACCGGCTCAGATGATGGAGAGCAACAAAATATGTTTCCATAACTGAGAAAGTGATGCACAGATTTATATACTCATGTCACAATGAGAGTAAACTGCACACATTTGGTGATGGAAAAATTTCCTAAAGCTAAACAAAGATTAAACAGAAAGCAGTGGGTTTTTTTTTGTTGTTTTTTTAAACTGGGGTAGTTTTAAAAGTCAGTGCTCAGCTTCAATCTGCAAACCACATCATAGCTCAAATAGCAAAAAAGAAGCTGAAATGTTCAGGTGGTAGCAGTAAATGCAGACTCGTCCAATAACAGATTAACTTCTGACAGTTCAAGGTCCTGGCTTCACATTTATGTGAAATTTGAAGGAAACAAAAAAGGATTTTTATCTTTTTATGTGCACTCAACATGACCACAGCTGACTGGCAAACTGTGTGACCGTCTGGCAAGGTACTAAACAGGGTAAAAGATTAAACTGAAACTCTCAGCTTCAGTCGGTAAAGTTAATAACTACAAACCAATACAGAAATCTTGGATTTCAGTGATTAAAGAGCATTTGCCTCTGCAGGATTTAAGAAAAAAATCAAGTGAGTGGGTGGCTGAAATGTTCAGCTGGTAGAGGTATGAATGCAGTTTAAGTTCAGATAGTTTGAGGTCACATTAATGTGCAGTTTGAAAGAAAATGAAACTTTTACCTAGAAAACGTTAAAAGGTGCATTCAAGTACACCCACAGACTGCATCTAAAGAGTGGATTACTGCAATGAATGGGGTACTGTGGAGCTGTGGTACAAAAATGTAAGGTATGAAGGCTAAACTCTTTGGCTAAACCTGCTTTGACAGGTATTGAGTGTAGTAAAATAACATTGGGAGATTATAAAGGACAAGAAAGCAAATGTTAGCCACATTTATATTAATTTAATTATCACTTGGTATTGGTATTGACTCGATACAAGTGCTATTGGGTTGATATTTTGTTTCTATCCTCCAAGTTAGGATGCAGCCCACAGAACTGTTCTAAATTATTTGGGGGAAATTAAAAAATATGCCTCAAACATGCAGTTTGAAAGATATGCAGTATGAAACATGTCTGAACTTTTTTGTGTTGATTGTCACGTCTGTTTACAGGTTAAAGTTATTGGTATCATAGTGGCCCTGTTTTTACGTGGTATTGGGTCGATACCAAAATTTGCAGTATAGCACTGCAATTCAACCTTCATCCACCACACATGTGTGTGCCTGCTGTATTTTATCATTTATACTATTTGTTATTATCAAAAGATATGGCGCTTAGCATTCGTCAGCTGAATGCTAACAGTTTGTGAGCAAAAGTATTCTTTTGTTTCAGTGTGAACAAATTATCAGTGCTGTCTGTGAAAACTAAACTAAAACGTGAGGTTTTGTTTATTGAAAACCAGTCGTGTTATCTCATGAGCTCCCTTGCTGCAACCCAGGTTAGCTCCACAGTGGGATTAATGAGAAGTGGGGTGGGGTTGTAAAGAAGCCACGCCCCGAAGCAGTGGCTTTTAGGTTGTGATTTTTTTTTTCAGATTTGTGTTTATCTTGTACATCTAGATAAAAAAAAATCTCAAAGCAGCCCTGTGCTGTGCTGAGTGTTTCTTCAAAAATGAAGAGATTTTCATGCTGTGACCCCCGAGTGAGTCTCCACAGCTGCTGGTGTGTGCGATCAGTTGGGTCCTTGAGCTCAGCGGCTGTTTCGTAACTTTAATTAAAGGGTCATGTTGGAGTCAGATAAAAGTGCTGCTAATCAAAGCTCATTTCTTTCTTAGCTGCACCAGCCATTAACAATTCTCAGAAAGGTCATTACACATGTAATCATGATTCAGTGCGTGTGTCAGGGACGTGTTTTTCTACTCGCTAACTAGGGTGTGTGTTTGTGTTCTTGTGATTCTAACTTCCTTTAACAAACATGCCAATCATTCAGTGAAGGGCAGCTTCGCTCCCAGCTGAGAAGTATCACTAAATTAAAGCTATTTCTGTCTCCAAAGGGACTTAGACACAGTTATCCAGGCTTTGATCACCTCTTGGCTGGACTACTTAACTTCCTGTATATATACAAAGCTTGAAATAGTGCGGCTGCTAAAGTACAGAAGTGTATCAACGATCTGGGAACAGCTCACAAATATATCACAGATCCATTATTTGCCTGCAGGTCACTGAGGTCCACACCTCTCACTTAAAAAAGTCTGTGCCCACTGTCAGTGCTTTTTTGCTGCTCTTTTAGACCAGCCTGATTCAAAAGCAATGGAATGGAAATAACAGCAAGGAAATAACAGCAAGGCTGAGGCTGAATGAGAGGCTGAGGTCGGCTCGGTGGAGAGTGGGTTGAGAAGTAAGGTGTAGGTAAGGCTTTGGTTCTGTGTGTTAGGTTTAATGAGCTGGCGTGGCTATAGAGGTTCTCCACAGGGCAAGGGATGATTTCCAACACAAGCTGCACAGAAGGGAACCAGGAAAAGGACGAGGAAACTGGAACGCACAAAGTTTCAAAAACATCATGGACAGTCAATTTATCATCAAGCTGGTGAAAACTATCTGGCAGAGAACAGCTGCACCTCCTAGTCCTCAGTTACCCAGAGAGAAGGCTCTGCCTGCAACTCCACCTGAGGGCATGACAGAAGGAAAGAAAATCAGATCAGAAGAAGGCCACACGTCTACCTCGACTTTAACATAGGGTGGTTTTTTTAATGTTTTGATCTTTTATGAATAGTTGGATTCTACCGTGAACAGTGGTATCCATTTCATGGTTACATGAAGAATCCAGCTGCAGTAGCAAAGAAAGCTTTCTCTGATTTGGAAAAGACATTATTAAAGATTTTTGAGACAAGAAAAAGCCTTTGCTTACATTACAGCTATGTTCACATATGGAAGCAAAGCAAGGACAATAAACAAGAAAACTGTGAATACCATCACTGCAGCACATGTGGCTCATCTGGAGGATGAAAAACAACAACCAATGAGTTACTTCACGGTGTGAGAGACAGGACATCTTGGAGGACCATGATCCCCAACACCGTTTATCAAGATACTTCAGAAGAAGATGACGCTTTATGTTAAGCACATCGAGTGTAATGAATTGTGACACAAATAAATGTGCATTGTTCTTTTCTACCTTCAACATATAAAAGAGGCATGACACAAATCGTGGGAGGAAAACTCTTCTATGAACATAAAGCATGTCATGAGCATTGTTACAACTGCAATAATAAAAAAAACAGCTGTAAGCATTCATAAAAATATGGACGGGTGATGCAGCTGTGAAATGACGGCTCCTAAATGAGGGTGTCTCTTTCAGTTAAACCTGTTGCTTGAAGCCATCGCCCCTCGGCTGTTCCCCACATGGCTCCACGCAGGCGGGAGGGCCTGAGGCGTGACGAGATGAGTCGAGGATGTGCAAAGGCGGCGAGGCGCAGAGACAGAGAAGCGATAGGAGAAATGACTGAAATGCAAAGAAACAAATCAGAAGTTGAGAATAGAAATGACTATCATTATGACAGTAAAACCAAACAGAAATCAAAACTTCGATATAAACACAGATCAAAGCATCACCAAACTCTGGCGCCATGATGCTCTTATTGTTGCTTTTTTAGACTTTTCAGGAAAGTGTAGCAGGAAGAATAATTTATTTGGATTGCAAGTCCAAGAAGTAAGGAAGCAAAATCCAAACAGACACTCTGGTCAGAGCCTGATCCAAGAAAAGGGAAATGCCAGGATAGCAAAAAAATACCTGAACATAATCAAGGTAACGAGATGGGAAAACCAAAGGGAACAAAGGCTTCACAGAGAAATTGTAACCAAGACTAGAAACTGAAAGTTAACTAAGAACACAGAATCAGGATACTAAGAAACAATAAAAAACGTGTTAATAAGAAAGCACTCAAACCCAGAGGAGCCATTAAACAGAATATTAATTAGAAAATAGAAAATAAGCCCACAGACCATGAGAATTTTATCGTATTTATTAAAATTAATCAGACTTTGTGTTTTTCTTAGTTGCCTGAACCATTCATGATGAGAGAGGCTGCTTTTTTAAAATCATTTTTTAATTAATTTTTAATTGCGTTTTTTTTTGTTTGTTTGTTTATGTCGTATTTTCATTTCTTTAACTTGGAATTTTAATCTGTTCTCCTCAACTGGAAAGCACTTGGGGTTGTTTTTAAGTGTACATTATGAATAAACATGACCTGACCTAACTGAATTTCATCCACACAGGAGTGAGTGAGGACATTTTGTCTCTGACACTTGTTTGTGAGTGTACGTTATGAAGGATTTTCACCGTCTTAAAGGGGGAAAAATGTGACAAAATGCTGAATGAGAATAGGAATATTAAATGGCTCCAGTGCTGGGATTGTGTTTATAAACTAATGGTTACACCTCAGGTCATTGAATCTGCAATAATTCATCATCAGGGATCCTCATGCTGATGTTGAGCTGCGATAATGAATGGCGGCTGTTTTTTTTGTTTTTTGTTTTGTTCAGAGGCTGTTAATGACTTCCTGCCTCTGAGGAAATAAATGAGAAAAGTTTAGACGACAAAGATGACTGACTTTGTGAGCAGCTGCGATTTTTTCAAAAGCTTCCTTAGACTTTACAACAATAAATCGTAAATGAATTGGATCTTAGAAGGTGCTTTTCTGCTGTACTATCACTCAAATCGATTTAAACACCAGGTCTCATTTACCCATGTGCTTTTCTTCTAAGTGCTCTACTTAACATTAACACTCCAGTGCAACTCAGGATATGTGCATGCAAATTGGAGCAGCGAAGTACCGAAACACCAACCTCCTGCTTAGTACAACCACCTCAGTGTCACTTGTCAGTCCTTCTCAGTCAACATGGATCCCTTCTCCACTTCATCCATCCAAGTTCTCACTTGAGCATTTTCTACAAACAGCTAGATCTGCACTTGTGGCACCTCCACCCGGGCTCATGCTCTCGAGGTGTAGCTCTTGCAGCTCTTATTGCCAACAATGCCCAGTTATGGGCCAGACGTTCTGATGCCATCCATTTTCAGGTTTTAGTTGATTCAACAGGTGAGTTGTTATGTACGCCTTAGAGGATTCCAGCTTCCATGGTCACCATCTTTTTGGCTATATCAACTAACACCTTTGCTAGGGGTCTGATGAGTGTCAGCATATGGCGCCATAACCTGGTGTTCGGTTCATGAAACAGTACCTCATGAACACTTAAGCCACTGACAAGTGACCAGACTGATAACACCATAGGCCAGGGGTGGGCAACTCCAGGCCTCGAGGGCTGGTGTCCTGCAGGTTTTAGATCTCACCCTGGGTCAACACACCTGAATCAAATGATTAGTTCATTACCAGGCTTATAGAGAACTTCAAGATACATTGAGGAGGTAATTTAGCAATTTGAATCAGCTGTGTTGGACCAAGGACACATCTAAAACATGCAGGACACCAGCCCTCGAGGCCTGGAGTTGCCCACCCCTGCCATAGGCACTAAAGCCTCAAGACCAGTTAGTGAGTGGTTGCTAAGGTTGCTACATTAAAACCATACATTAAAACCCTTCTTGCAATTGCTTTGGCCACTAGCAGATTGCTGGGGTCTCCCACTGTTTGCATGGAAGAGGCCGGTTTGCCTGCAAACGCTCACAAACTCCTCTGTCGTAAAACTGACAGGTGAGACGCAACACAAAGAAAGTTCCCCTTCAGTATGACAGTCGGGCCTTACTGTTGCTACCAACACATTTTAAAAGGTGGAACTTCTATTCTGATGGTGAACTGTTTCCATTTTTAATTTGCGTTAATTTTTTCAGGTTTCACTACCACTCTGGAAGAAGTGGACAACTATCTGGAGACAAGTCAACATCTTCCATGCAAACTGCAGGCCTCTCTTTGCAGATTTCACCCGGTGACAGTAAGCAATCATAACCTTAGTATTTGTGTCTATGTCACATGGGTATCAATCTGTATGACATTAGTATCTGTATTAACGAGCAAACATTTGAGAAACTGTCTCAAGGTTTAATTTACTGTATTTGTACCTGTAGGTAGATTTGTTCTATCAGCAGTCATCCATCCTCACATGCACATTCTCAATACAGACACAACAGACTACAAATAAGCTGTACTGAAAATGAGGACAATCAATTGTTTTGAGCTTCATGTAACCCACAAAATAACAAAGCTATAATTTCTTCTTCTGAGTGATGGTGGATGAAAAAAAGCTGTTTTAAATCTTGTTAGTCTACCAGAAAACCTTCATCCAAAAGGAAGAAACCAAAAGTCAATTTAAGTTTGCAACATTGGAGACGAACGTTTTCCATCTTTATTTGACTTTCAAGTAAAAGAAATTTGTGTATCACATCATCCTCTTATTGATCATTTTGAGAAAAGAGTAAGAGCATCAAAAACAACTATGCATGTTTCAGACATCCCCCTCTGGGATTTTTTCTTGCCCAGCAGAGGTTGTGTGTTCGCAGCCCGATGGAAGTCCAGGAATGACACGATTGTGCTGCTGTTTGTCCATCAGCGAGCCATGGTGGAAAGCAAAGTTGTAGCATACAAAGAGCTGAAGTGAAACTGATTGTTAAAAACAATATAAAGTGTCCACTGGATCCACTGTCGGTGATTTTCATTCTTTATCTTTTGATTCTTTGCAGTTCTCCCATTACCTGTGAACTCTGCTGTCACTTCCTTCCATATCCCGTCCCACTTTTCAGCCAGGCAGCATTTAGCTGATTGTCCGGGCATTCGCGTCCATTCGTGTGCAGTAGGTGAAAAGCGCTTCCTGTGGGGTTACAAATGAGTATATTTGAATTGTTTCATAGCCCAGGCCACACGTCAGTACTGCAACCAGCAGGAACATGTTCTTCCTTTTTCTTGCAGGTTGTGCAGACCTGAACTACCTCTCTACTAACTTGACTCGTCAAGTTTAAATCAGAGTTACGATATTTCTGCTAAATTAAATTTTAATTGCTCCTCGTATTCTGTTTTTTGTATGTGTGTTGATAAAGACCCGTGAAAATAAAATGGTTTATCTGAAGTGGTTTAACCTCCTGCTAATATTGTAAATACATTTTTAAAAAGCAATGAAAGAGCAAGAAGAAGATAAACTATATAGTTTGGCCAATAAATAAATAATTAACAAAACAAATACAAAAAAGTGAATTGTAATAAAAAAGCATGACTTATGAAGTTTAAGATATAAATTAGAGGCTTTGTTGTTCTTGGTTTATCTTACAGAGCAACACTAACATGTGAATTTGACATATCTAGCCTTCAGTTCAAACTGAATCATCAAAATAATTTAGAGAGGAGAGTTTGGTGCACAGGGTGAATTCACCATGATTCAACAAATGAGCACAGAGAGGACAAAAGAAACTTCCTCCAACAAAACAAGCAATCATAAAACTGAGGAAAAGATTTGAAAATGAAATTTTGAGTTTTAAGACAGGAAAACGCAGCTTTGTTGTTCTTAGATTGGCCTGATGTGTAAAATTGGCCTATGCGCATTTTAAATTACAGCATTTTCACAATAAAATTTAATTAGAACCACAAAAACATTCATTTATGTAACACCCTCAGTTCAAAATGACTCATCAAAATGATCAAGGAGAAACATTTATCAAACCGATGATTACAAGAAGTTCACAAATATTAAAATATATGAAAAAAGGGGAAAAAAGAAGCACCCACAGGTTAAAATGACCTTTTCTGTTTTTCATTGTGTTTCCTAAAAAGCAGGTTGAACATGTTTAATCTCAGGGATTTCAGATGAGAGCTGTGGTGTAAGCTCACATTGGTAAACAGCTCTTTCTAATGTCATATCTCCCAAAAACACACTCAGAGAAGGAGCTGCAGCAGCAGACAGAAACGATGGTCCATTTCTCACCGTGAGGTTTTAGAGGACAAACCCACTCAGACGCTGTTTGTTTGAGGTTGTTTCCCACTGAGGGATGTCAGACTGTGGCGATAAAACCTGTGAATCTTTTCCATGCAGCATTAAGCAATTTTGAGTTACTTTGCTTCCTTTAAAAAAACAACAACAAAAAAACAACTTTATGTTATTTTTATTCCTCTTAGAGGGAGATTTAGGTTTCTGCTTCATTTCTCTGACTGATGCAGTTCCAGTAAATTAAAGAAAAGCTCCTGCTGTCAGGTAAAAATTGCATTTGGTCTGAAATTTATTTAAAACTTGAAAAAAACAGCTTTATTTCAGGTCTGTGACAGCAATGTAAGTAAAGTTACAAAGTTATATGTCTGATATACGGGAGTTAGTACGTGCCAGGTCATCAGCCAGACTTTGTGGAGATGTGTGATCCACCTGTATCAAATCATTCATTCAGGCTTTAAATGTAAGACTATATTTTAATATGTGCGCCTTACAAGTTTTCATCTGAGGTAATTTTACACATGTTGTTGTTTTGAGTCTCTATGTGCTTTTTTTTCTTTGCGTTTGCTTTAAACTGTGAGGTTGTCATGTGTGTGTTTCTTTGCCTTGTTATCAGTCTTTCTGCAAAATTATCCTTGTGGTGCCTCTTTCTTACTTACATACACCACTTCATTAGGCACACCCATTTGGTTGCTTGCTAAATATGCAAATATCTAATTAGTCGATCACATGACAGCAACACAAAGTATTTAGACATGTAGACGACCCGCTGAAGTTCAAGGCGAGCATCAGAATGACAAAAGAAAGATGATTTAAGAGACTTTGGACATGACGGGCTGGTCTGAGCATTTAAAGACTGCTCATCTGCTGGGATTTTCCCACACAACCGTCTCTAGGTTTTACTGAAAACAGTTAAAAAAAAAAAAGAGAGAGAGAGAGAAAATAACCAGTGAGCAGCAGTTCCACAGGTGAAAATGCCTTGTTGATATCAGAAGTCAGTGAAGAATGACGAGACTGCTTTGAGCTGATGGGAAAGCAACCGTAACTCAAATAACCAGTCATTACAAACAAGATATGCAGAAGAGTATCTCTGAATGCTGCAGCAGCAGAAGACCACAACCTGTCAGGTAAGAACAGATAACTGAGCCCGAAATTCAACAGCTTTCCAAAACCGAACCCCAGGCACAAGGGACGAATAACTAAATAAACAGGAAGTGAAACGCAATAACTAAATGGGGAAAAACACAGACACAAATGGACAAAAATTGGCACAAGACCATAGAACAAAATTCTAAACAACCGGGAACTGGTGGTCCTGGCAGAAATGCAGAGTAAAACAAAAAAAACAAGTCTAAAGGTCATTACTCACACATGACAACACACACATGACAACCTCACAGTTCCGGTAGAAAACGAGGAAAAGGACCAGAAGTCCTCTTGCATATGCAAAATCACAGAGTCAGCAGTGTTGGAAAACTTTTGGGGGCTCTGCAGACCTGTAGCTACAGACAAAATAACAGCTAGGTGAAGTCTCGATGATGGTTTTCACTGTTGTCATGGTGTTTTAAACCAGAGGTGGATCTGTGAAAGAACTCATTGGCTGACTCTCATTAATCAGAAGTCATTAGCCAATGATCGTACATTCGATAATCATCCTTTAGACTCTAACTCATGATTAAGTCACTGTACTGAACCCATAATCTCAGCACGGTCAAGTCCGAAGGTTGTTTTCCGGTAGACGTCTAAAGGACCGGAAATCCTTTTGCAACAACAGCCATCGCCCTCCGGTGGTGTTTAAAAAGAATCCAGGCTTAAACCTTTAGTTCAAGCCTATTCAAATGGCGGCCGTGGGGCACATGCGGCCCAGAAGTAACCTCCCAGTGGCCCTGCCTGTGGTCCTGGCAGAAACACAGAGTAAAACAATAAAACAAACAAACAAAAAAATGTATTATAACCAAAACTATAACCAGGAGGAAGCTGTGAAGCAAGAAGCAAGGTAAAATGTCCAAAATTCAAAATAAAACAAAACTAGTACAATGACAGTGGCCCATGTAAACATTCATATCATGGATGGTTTTTAAACTGTTTTCTGATTAATCATTAGCTTTTATTTAAGTCTTCTGTTCATGTCTTTGTCTTTTATCCTGTCTTACTCAACGCCACCTCTTGCTGTGCCTGGTTCTTCTTGAGGTTTCTTCCTGTTAAAAGAGTTTTTCCTTCCCACTGTTGCCAAGCACTTTCTCATAGGGAGTTGCTTGATTGCAGGGTTTTCTCTATATAACTGTCAGTTTCAATCACTCTTTTAATCGCTCTCCATTCGCTCACCTGCTCCAGCCAGCTTTAAGTCTCACCAGCACAAACCACCCCTGACAAAGTGCATGATTACACTAAAGCTTTTTCCTCTTTCCAGCTGCTACTTTGGGGTCCAATTTAATTCATTTTAGGTTCGTTTTGAGCCTCTTTGTAAAAAATGTAAGCCTTTTAGGACTGCTCTGAGTCACATTTGCATGTTTTGTGTCTTTTTTAAGCTGGTTTGAAACTCTCTGTGGTCCTTCTCTAAATTTGGAGCTATTACAATAAGCTGTAAAGCTTTTCAAAGAAGAAGCTCTTGCTTCATCCAGAAGCTCATGAGTCATGTGTTTTGGTACAAACTTCCAGCAGAAAAGAGACTTTGATTCATTTTTGGCCAGCACTAAAGGGTTTGAATGGTGGAAGAAGTTCTGGCATCTCAGTTCATATCCGTTCTGGTGTGCTTTCTTTCTGGCTTCTCACAGTTTGGACCCGAGGCGTGCTGTTGATTTAGGATTGAATTACTGTGTATTGAAGTGCCAAACCTGGACCCAGAGAGATAATAGAGAAGCCCAGCACACTGACTAGGATAATGTATAGTTAATTAAAGTGTACCGAGAGCTAAACTCAAAGGCGCAATGAGTGAGATTTATTTAGAGCCTCGGAGCAGAAAATCCACATCTGTGAGTCCTGATAGCGTTGTAGATCGATACTAATGATCTGCCTGGAACAGATGCTGATACTTCTGGCTCCAGAAAACCTACATAATCTATTTTGGAACAAAAACTCCTGAACAGATGATGTTAAAAGACTCATAGCCTTCAGGGACTGATAAACACGTAAATGTATACGCTAAAAATGTGAATTTGGAGAAAAAAAAATTCTGACACAGTGCTTATTTGTCCACATCACCTCCAGAGAAAGAGTCAAGATCAGGAAGGAAAAGTGTTTATCAACATACCAGTCAATCCATCCATCCTTCCATCTGCGTGGACTGAAGTCTTTCCTAACTGCCATAGGGTGAGAGGCAGGATGCACCCTGGAAAGGTCAGGACACAACAAGATCTAAAATTACCCTCATGTTTTTTTTTCCGTAATAAACTACCAAAATAGCTACAAAGGGACTCAAATTTCCCTAAAGACACACAAAGCACTGAAAAAAGACAGCTGTGACTATGCAAATGGGAACCTGCAGTTTCTCTAGTGGCCACTTGAGGCTGGCTTCAAAGGTGAGTCCGTCCTCATAGCCTCAGAAATAAACATTTTTACAGCCTGACACAAAACGCACTGGTCTCCATGAAGAATTTCCTCCTTCATAATGATTATGAGGACAGTAGATTTGCTTTTATAACTCATCCATTTAGTTTCTATTACAGCTTAAAGTTAAAGTAGTGCCACTTTGACTTTAGTGGGTCCACTGACTTCGTTTAAAAAGAATGCAGGCTTAAACCTTTAGTCTGTATGCGCTCAGTATATCATACCATTTATTATGAGCTTTTGAGACTTTTCCATCATCTGATTTTTTCCCCCTGAAAAACCTAAATAAAACTCACAATACATTTTTAGGCAATTTTCATCTTCACCAGTTTTGAAAGAAATTTATCAGATGGTTCAATAAACTTTCCATTCTCAAAAATTCTGAAATTTAGGGGAATTTTCTGGCTTTTGTTTCATGGTCCAAGCTTTAAAGGGTTAAACCACTTCACATCACTTGTTCACTTGTTCTGCCTAAAATCTTTTTTTGACTCAAACTTTGTGTCCACTTGTTTCCCTACTTGCCTGCCTTTAACGGCACGCTGCCTTTTTTGGTTACAGATTTGGATTTTGGATTTTATTCTGCTTCAGGAGTCAGACCAGTGTCGGGCTTGAGTTAGCTTTAAGTGAACCAGTCTGGGGGCAGAAAACTACGGTGGCCCTGAGAGTTCAAATGCACAGCAACTTAGAAAACAACAGCTAACAGAAAAATACATCAAAAGCACAAAAAACAAACAAACAAACAAACAAAAAAACAATCGCGAAACAGAATGAAAGTGTTTCTGGGGACATAATAACGTGACGGAACAGTGACAGAAACAAAAACATGTGAGACACGATTTATATAATACTGTAGACACACGTTTGCTATTAACTGTTTACTGTTTACTTTGTCACTTCTTTAAACTGTTCAAAGAAGTGACAAATATTTTTCTTCCCCAGAAACACTTCCATTTTTTATTTTTAAAATTTGCTGCGTTTTTGTATTTCCTGGTGTTTTCTTCAGTCACAGTGCATTTGACCTCTCAGGGACCACCACTGCAATCAGACCACACGTGTCTAAAATATCTTTCAATCTTTCTGTGATGTTATGCTGGCTGTGTCCGTCTTTTATATACAGTCTTTGGTTTAAAGCAAGAGATTGTTATAGATTTTGGTTTCCTGTTTAGTATTAGCTGAATTTTTTTGTTTATATAATATAAATAACTGAAGCTAGACACCATGTTGTGATTGGGATCACACCAGCTGAAGTAGATCCTGTATTTTGAACTGAGCTGCACACCTGCTAAGTTTCATGTTTGAATTTTGCACATTTTGACAGACAGACAGACAGACAAAAACACTTCTGCCAAGCTCCTGAGCTCTGGCTTTGAGGTGGTTTTCCCTGCTTTGCTGAGGTCTCCAGAACCACACTCAGACTTGCACAGTGAAATCAATATGACTAATATATGCGTGCCTGGAGAAAATACTGATTTTTGTGGCTTTGGTCACATAACCCTTTCAAAACAGAGAATGGAAGTGTGTTCGGAGTGCGCACCTGCATATCATACACATGTAACATGCGCCTTTTCCCATGTGTGCCTTCCTCTGAGCCCTTATCAGTGTGCACGCCGGCCTGGGCCATGCATCATTTTCCATGCCAGCCTGACAGCTTTTCTAATCACAGCGTAATTAATCTATAACTCCTGACAGCCCTGACCATTACCCACCATTGTTTAAACACAACACATTATGTAATCGTCTGCATCTGCAGCTGGCTCTGCCTCTGACATGAAAAACAGTCCGCTTTCTCCATCCCTCGCTCAGCTCGCGTTCTTTGCATATAGATTGAACATTAAGATACTAAGTTGTGGCCTTGTAAGGCAGCAAGTGCAAGAAGTGACGGCGTTATTTACTTCATTGGCAAAGGACGGCGAGACGATGAAGTTCTGCCACAAAGGAGGAGAATTAAAGGTCCCGTGAGGCAAAGTTGGTTTGGAAAATGTGCGGGAAGACTTTAAGCACTGCTGTTTATTATTTCTAATGGTCACAGTGTCATCTTTTTATTTCTAATATGCACATAAACTGAAAACAAATGTGGATTCACGCTTTATTCTTCATAAGAAAAACAGCCTGCTGGCAAGTGGGCTTCTAATGCTCGTGGAGGGATTTTTTTACCTTTTGGATCTGCTGTTGGCACCGGCTCCAAAAAAGTTTTCAAGCATCATGGTTTACTTCAGCCTACTGCACATGCTCAGTATAGTTTCATCCACCTGCAGGCGTTACATGTGATGCCACAAAATGTAAACTGACAGCTAAGCCGTGGTGTTGTATCTAATGGTATTCATTATTTCACCCAAGTTTGGTGGTTTGAATTTTTCATTTTTTAAGTTGGATTACTGAATGCTTGTTTGACCGCATTATAAAACACTTTTTAAAGACTCACAGAAAAAAAACGTATACAAGTAAATGTAGTTGCACTCAAAAATCTGACTCAATTAATTTAATGATATAAATAAGTTATACCGTAAATAGAAATAATAAAACAGTTCTTTCCACTCAGGCACACAAAACATATTTCTACAGTGCCATACATTCGTTGTCAGTGTGTGCATTAAAAAGTCCATTATTGCACATTAAAAATCCATCAAAATGCACATTGTGATTTACTGCTGCAATTGTTGTGGCATGTGTTGTAATTCGTGTGTGTGTGTGTGCTTGGGGAGGGGGGGCTTTTAGTTCATTGTTTGTTTCAGTTTCATCTGCTGTCAGACAGATTAAGCAGAGTCTTCCAGGATGCTGAAGATGTCTCCAGCGCAGCTAGCTGCTGTTTTCTGATGTTTTTATCATTTTCTGCAGAGCTGAGTGAGGACACTCTCAATGGAGCACCAGTAGAAAGACACCAAGAGATGCTGTGTGAGGTTCACCTTCCTGAGCACTCTTAGTCAGTGTGGACACCTTCTCCACCTTCTCCCTGTTGATGTATCAGGATGTGTGTGTAACCGGGTCATAAATCACATATTGTTATAATTACACAAAATGTGTTCTAAACCCCAAAGTGTTTGTGGTATACCTGACTTTTAAGACCTCCAAGCCTGTAGTTATCTTCATTATCAGCTCATTATCAGCTCCTCCTCATCCTTTTCTTCTTCCTTTGGACTCTCTCCTTTTCTACAATTCCTCTGTGGGAGAGGTCAGTGTCATTTCTTTTCTAACACTAATTATATCTTTATCCACCCTGATGTTTGTGATTGTGTGTCTTAGTTCATTATTGTCATCATTACGCCTGTTTTTACTAGAACATGTGGTACTTGTGTGCCGTGTGCAGGAACACACCGGTTACATATGGAGATTCTGCTTCCTCTTAAAGTGAATAATCATTTCTTTTGTCTTTTTTGTTGTGTTATGGGATGTGGGATGTGCAGTGTGGATCCTGGTCGGACATCTTGGAGCAGTTTACTGGGTGGTATGGTCTCAAAGGCAGAGCTGTAGTTCTAATGCCCCGTGTTGCTCCACTGATGTTTAAAACACAAAATACTGCTGTGTTCGACCAAACATATCATTATGTTATGATGAGAAATTATAAATATACCTTTGATTTGGGTAATAAAATTATCCTGGACAGTTCACCCGTCTTTTCCTGTTAAAAAGGCGTTTTGCCTCCTCACTGTTGCCAGAGTCTTGGTCATGATCATTGTGATTCTCTCTCCAATAATATGGTCTGTGGTGTCCAGTGTGCACCCTGAGATGTGACATTTTAAATTCCCATATGTAATTTTAAATGACTGGAAAAAGGGTTCACAGCAGGGCAAATTGGAAAAATTTAGAGAGTAGCAGTAAAATATTCTGGGTCACAAAACAGCAGCAGCAGTTATGATCTTCTGCTTTCACATATTTGTATCTTAGGAAAGGTTTCTGACTTCCAGAGCTGGAATTTTTTGGCTTTTGTTAGTTTTCCAAAACTGTCAGAGATGAAGTTCAAAAACTGAAACTGACAAATTATTATAGTGACATTTAAAAAGAAGAAGAAGAAGAAGAGAGTAGACCTTCAAAGCAATTTTTTAAAGACTAAATAAATAATCGTTTTTTAAATTTTTAATCTGGTATTTTCAGTTTTTATTTTGTCCTCTATGTTCATCTTTTCCTTTTCCCCCTTTCACTTTATCCTGAGCATGGAGCTGGTGGGAGGGGGTAAGGTGATGAAGTGAGCGTGTGTGGGGCTTTGGATACAGTGAGGCTGGGCATGCAGAGGGCTGGTTCTCGGGGGCAGTGCACTTTAAAAGGGGCCGCTCGGATTCAGGTTGGAGTTTTTGTGCACCTTGCAGGGAAACAGATGGATCCCTTCTGGATTTTTAACCCGTGAATTCTTCTCGATTGTCCCGTACACGCTGGAAGAGTTTCACGGCCAGTCTGACGGTTACGCACAGGCGCGCAGACACCTCCGTGCGCCCGGAGGAGAAACGGTGACCATGCCGTTCCCCTCGGTGAGCTCCTGCAATGCCACGCACCAAAACTGCACCGAGAGCTCTAACTTTACGCAGCAGCTGAATAGAAACGACACCGACCCGTTCGGACGTAACGAGGAGGTGGCCAAGCTCGAGATCACCGTGCTGAGCCTGGCGTTCGTGGCGGCGGTGGTGGGCAACCTGAGCGTGCTGCTCGCCATGTACCGAGCACGGCGGAAACCGTCGCGCATGCACCTGTTCATGAAGCACCTGTGTCTGGCTGACCTGGTGGTGGCCTTCTTCCAGGTGCTGCCGCAGCTCTGCTGGGAGGTCACGTTCCGCTTCTACGGGCCGGACTTCTTGTGCCGCATCGTGAAGCACCTGCAGGTGCTGGGCATGTTCGCCTCCACCTACATGATGGTGATGATGACCGTGGACCGCTATATCGCCATCTGCCACCCGCTGCAGACGCTCCAGCAGCCCACGCAGCGCGCCTATATCATGATCGGCTCCACCTGGGCGTGCAGCCTGGTCCTCAGTACCCCGCAGTACTGCATTTTCTCCCTGAGCGAGGTGCGCCCCGGCTCAGCCGTCTACGACTGCTGGGGGCACTTCGTGGAGCCGTGGGGGGTTCGCGCGTACATCACCTGGATAACGGTCGGGATCTTCGTGGTGCCAGTGGCCGTGCTCGTGTTCTGCTACGGATTTATCTGCCGTACGATCTGGAGGAACCTCAAATACAAAACCCAGAGGAGAAAGAGCGCGGAAGCCAGCAAAAGCGGGATGCTGAGCCGGAGCTCGGTGAGCAGCGTCAGCACCATCTCCCGTGCCAAATTACGCACGGTCAAGATGACCTTTGTGATCGTGGTGGCGTACGTGGTGTGCTGGGCGCCTTTCTTCACGGTGCAAATGTGGTCGGTGTGGGATGAGACCTTCTCCTGGGACGGTGAGTGTCCTGCCAAAATATAAATCACACTTGTGGCAAAGTGTAAGTAAAGCGAATTGGCAGACTGAGGTTTAAGTAAATCTAGCGAACTCCACAGGTTTGGAATTACAAAGCTAAAGGCAGAATGTAGATTTTTAATTTAATTTAAATTTAATCCGAACTTCTTGTGAGAATAAACAGAAGCTAACAGCTCACGTATTCCCCTGTAACACTGTTATTTCAGCCTGTAGACACATCCACGTGTCTCCGTTTGAGCCACATCTTTTCTGGTGAGACATGTGTTCACCTTTGAGCCAACAAAGAGGCACATCGCCACAATATATGAGGCAAAAATGCTTTACAGTCATCTAGAAATTAGCGCACTTGTCCACCCCGGTCTGCTGTCAAATTTTCTGCTTTGTGGCTCCTGAAAATGCAGCTTTACACGTTCCACCTTCTCTGAAAGGAATTTTAAGGGAATTAAAAGAATGCTAAAGAGCAAATTTTCTTTAATTAACATGTCTTTGGTTCAATTATTGGCGGCTCCAGTTAAATAAAAATCACAATACAAAACCTATAAATCCAAATGTAATATTGCACGTAGGCACGTGTTTAGCCTCGTGCCCGCATGCAGATGTTATTGTGCACAATAATTTAAACGTGCTTCAGTGCTCAATAACTTTTTTTACAAGGTGGTGAAACAATTTTTATTTAAATTAATTAATAAATTTAGTTGATTTGGGTTTATTTAACAAGAACAATGTGCACTACATATGTTACACCAGATAGAGCTAAAGGCTCATTTTCCTCAGATCACCCGATGATGCAGATTAAAAAATGTGACACATTGAAAAATGTGCAAAATGAAGCACCCTCATAAAACAAAGTGTTCTCATAATGAAAGTACTTAAAGAAGAAGAAGAAATTACAGTTGAAGAGCAAACCATCAGCAAACCAACAGATACATTTCTTCAGTGCAAAGAAATTTAAGGCATGTGAGCCAAAGCTTCACACAGGCAGTAACTGCAGGCCTGAAGATATTTCAGCCACATTTTCAAAATAAAATCGAAATTTTTCTTTTAGAAAAAAAAAAAAATCCAAATCTCTGCAGCCTCAGGTGAAAAAACAGTTTGGTCCAAATAATATTTATACTTTTTCCTCAAATAATAATCATAATTACACACAGTGTGGCCTAACAGGGCAAAAGTTTTAGCATAAAAAATGTTAAGGCGCTAAACATTAATGAGCTGATTTACTGCTGGTTAGTTTTACCTTCTATCTATTTATAGATTTTTAACATCTGCATAAAAATGAGTAACTAAACCTTTAAAACTAATAACACGGAGTACAAAACACAACATTTTCACTCAAAATAGAAAAGGAGCAGACCATAACATCAGAACTGCATATCAGTAAAACACCTGAGTAAATTGTTACATTGCACCACTGGTCCTGGTCATGCTCTCATCCAGGGGTGTCAGGCATTATGACACTAGCAGTCCTCAGCTTATTAACTCTGATGATGTCATATTTTGGTGCACGTACGATAATGAACCATTCCTCACCACAATGTGAAATCTTCACATCTGCAAATGGTTTCAGATTTCACAATGCAAATGTCTAAACTACACAAGGAGTTAAATATAGTTTATGTTAGATCTCAGAATTACAATTTAATCACTTTATAAATTTGAGATTTAAATGAACGTGTTTACTAAAAAAAAAAAAAAAAACCTCTAATGTATTCTCTGCGCTGTTACTGTGAAACTTTGGGATGTTCTAGCGGTGATGCTCTCAGTCATATTTATATATAACTTTGATTATTCTTTGCTGTATTTGGCTCCAGAGTCCCAGGCAACCACTAATCGCTAAGGAAAACCATGTAATGTCGAGGCTGTGGTGAAATTGTTTGCAAAAAGGTTTGATGTGATGTGATTTCTGTCGAAGACTCTGACTTGTCTGCAAACACTCACCAGCTCGTGAAGCTGTCAAAGCTGCCATGCAGACTGGAGCGAGTGGCTGACTGCCTTCAAAGTAAAAGCCTCTGAAATGCGTTGGTCACAGAGGTAAGCCGCAACTTTTACTTTGAAGTTTGCATTGCTTTTCTTTAGCCGGTGGGCAGCTGGCGAGTGTTTGCAGACAAGCTGGAATCGTCATCTGTGACCAAATAAATTGCTGTTTATGACCGATTGTTGACTGGTCTCGACCCTGCATGACTGGGGCCCTATTTTAGTAAATTAGTTACACACATATATTTTTAAAATTTGCTTTCCGCAAATTTCTTCACAAACATGTCTGTTTGCAACCAGAGGAGTCGCCCCCTGCTGGCCACAATAAAGAATACAGGTTGAAGGCAGTGCTGCATTGGTGGGTTGACTTTTTAAAATTATTACAATTTTACTGTTGGTGTAATTATGTCTTTAAAGAGTTCAGACACTCCTCTCTTGGAGTAAAACGTGCTGCGGGGCGGAAAAATATTTTGCAAACACAGGCAGCGATCGAATCAGTGAAGTCATGAAGCATTTCTCAACCCTTTAAATTAGAGGTTGATCATAGCTTACAAACTAGAATATGCTGATAATCTTTTGGCAGTTCTGTAAAAATTTGGTCAGTTTATAAATCGACAGATTCTAACCCAGTTTACTGTCTCACATGTAATAACATTTCTCTCACACGTGAGGCTCAGTTTGGTTAAAATCTTTCATTTTAATTTGCTCCTCTCTGGCAGCAGTTTGGGTTCAAGATGAGACAAAGTGGTTAAATTGTTCCTTGCACTCAGAAAGGGATTATATTTAAAAAGTTCAGAGCTCTGACTGGTTTTACGCCAGAAAATGATATAACCCTGATGTTCCCTGAAAATGAATTCCCATCAAGCTGCTGGAAGCAGCAGTCATGCCCTCACCAGTCAGTAAAGCTCTGTATGACAGTGATAATGAAATTCTTCAAGTGGGTGAGCAGACCAGGGCAGCCTTTTCTCCTTTAACAGACTCCGAAGCTGCAAAATAAAATTCATATCCTGACTTCTATCGTCGGAAAATTACTCTGCACTGACATGCACAGGCTTGAGGTTTAATAAAAAATGTAAAAAAATAAATAAAATTGTTTTGCACATATCTCCTCTTTTAATTTATTCTGTGGTTAAGGTTGGCCACAAGTTTCTGCTTTCCAGTTTCTCTGTGACCTGCCACACTTCTCTATATTTTCTACTTTTTAATTGGTATTTTGAAAAAGCTGGAAACTTCACACATGGCTAAACTGGCTCAAAGATAAATAAAGAAAGCATTTAATTGGCCTTTAATTAAAACTTAAATAATTACAATATTGCAGGGCAGTCTTCCAAACTTACGCAAACACCAACACTTTCCTTCTAAACCATATCTGTTGTTAAAGCATGCATTTAATAGCTGAAGCAGAGATGAAGCTCTCTAGTATCATCATAGGGACGTTATTGGGCTTGTTGGGTTCTGCTGGAGGTTCTGTACAGTTGAAAAACTAGAACATTACAGATTTGAGATTTATTGTCAAATTTTATTTAAAAAATGCCAAAAATTCAAACAATGATTGATGTAGTGGTGTTGGTCGGTTGGCGAATGCTTTCAAGTCTAAATTCTGTTATTTTGGTCATCAGGAACATGGACATGACCAGGCTGGACCTCGATTTCTTTTAGAGCTTCATTAATTCTTTGTGGCACAGATTCAGCAAGGTGCTGGAAACATCCCTCAGACATTTTGGATCATTCTGACATGACAGCATCAAACACTGCTGTAGATTTGTCTGCTGAACATCCACGATGTGAATGTTTCATTCCACCACTTCCCAAAGATGCTCTGCTGAGCAGGCAACATTTTTTCAATTTTCTGCAATCAAGAAGACCCTGTGTGTATTGTAGAGTCACTTAAATCACTTTTATCTCAATCCTGCAGTTCAGTTTAAACTTCAGCAGGTCATCTTTATCGTGTTTACGTGCCTAAAAGCACTGAATTGCTGCTCCGTGATTGGTTGATTACATATTTGTGTTTCTGTGAACACACACATGGGCGGGGCCACACTGGGAACCAACGATCATATCAGCGTCTGGATGTTATGTACGTTGTTTAATGACATTTTTGTCCACACAAAGGCCCCAAAAAGTCAACAAAAGTTCAACAGATTGTAGAATAACACAGTTTTATGACAAGAAGCACTGCAAGAGAAACTTCTGATAGGCCAGAAGTTGAACACTTTTGTATTTTCTACATATTCATGTAGTTTTATCTGTTCTTTTAAATGTACTTTAGGACGTTTGTGTTGTAGTAAAAGTCAGATGTTGATTTGTATAAAAGTATACTTCTAACAAACTAAGCAGCTCATTCTCTCTGTCATTTCTCTCACATAGAAGACGTTTTGGCTCAACTTGAAAGAAAGGCAGCCATGAAAAGCAAACATGAGGTCATAGGTCAAAGGATAGAGGTCACTGTGACATTTAGAATCCTCGTATACCAGTATCATCCGGTCAAAGCAGATGGCCGAGGTCTCTTCCTGTTAAAACTGAGTTTTCCTTCCCACCGTTGCCAAGTGCCTGCTGATTGGTGGAGTTTTCTTTGTATTATTGTAGGGTCTTTACCTTTGAATATAAAGCACCTTGAAGCAACTGTTGTTGTGATTTGATGCTATATAAATTAAATTAAATTTAACTGAATTAAAGACAGCAGAATTTTTATAGAATTTCTTTAAATATAAAAGTCATTTTATGAAAGTTTTACCTCATTTGACCTTAAAGAAGAGTTCAGAGGTTCAAAGTGACGTGATATTTAGAACCCACATACTCACCGTATGTCTATATGTTGTCAACACAAACAATGGCTGTTAGAAAAAAAGTTTTAAGTAGCTCTACATAGCATTATTGTCACTTTGACTGCAGATCAATCTATTCACCTTGAAGGAGAGGTCAGAGGTCAAATGTGACATAATATTTAAAATCTTTATGTGGTACTTTCTATGTGTTGATAATACACAGCAAACTTGTAAGAGGTTATATAAGTTATAAATCACTAAGTTGACCTTGAAGACCTTGGTGGATGTAAGTTATCGTGCTTACAAACAGAATGACACGCTGACTCTTTCAAACACATGACCTTCGGAGGTCATAAAGACAGGAGGCCTGAATATGATAGCAAGGCAAAATAATGTATTTTTAGAGTTGTTAATGTGTTTTTGCATGTATTTCTATTTGATGGTCTCCTCTTTGAATGCCTCACTCGACTTAACCATTTGCTCTGCTGTAATGAAACTTGTCTCAGCGGCTCCATCACGTCAGTATTACCATTTCTGTCCCTCCAAACCTCTGCCGCTGTCTCACAGCAAACAATCTGTCTTTAATCAGGAGAAAAATGCTGAGTCTCATGCAGACTTCAGCATTAGCTGTCCTTGTTATCGGTGGTGCAGGGGAGCTGAGCTGGTCTGTTAATACTGGCGTTAACTCAGGGTTACTTTGCAGGCCACAGCTACAAGAAGGCGGCCAAACCTCATTAAGAGCTGCCCAGCAGGCTGGCAGTACTCCAGTGTGTTTCAGACTGGTACATGTACTTTAAGAGGAAAAACACTTTGGTTTATTTGACGTCTCAAAGTGTGCTTCATAAATCTCTCTTCCCGTTTCCCCTGCAGACTCTGAGAATGCCGCCGTGACGCTCTCTGCCCTGCTGGCCAGCCTCAACAGCTGCTGCAACCCCTGGATCTACATGATCTTCAGCGGTAACCTGCTGTCTGACTTCGCTCGCAGCCTGCCGTGCTGTTGCCACCTGAGAAACCGGTTCCACCACCAGGATTCGGACAGCAGCATCCGCCGGACCACGCTGCTGACCCGCCTGCAGGGTCAACGCCCTTCAGAGCCTTTCAGAGACCTCAACCCCACCCCCAAAAGCTGCCCGCCAATCCCATCTGCATCCTGACCCCCAGAAACATTACCTGTGTGTGTTTATGTGTGTGTGTGTGCATGTTTAGTAAAACTGCAGCAGGTTTGCAGCAGTAATGGAAGGTATGACATCATCTGAGGGTGCGTTCACACCTACACTCTGTTTTCTTTGGTCCGATCCAGAGTGGGAAAGTTTACTCCAAGGGACATTTTTGGTGTTTGGCTTGTTTGGGTTCACATGGCTGACGTTTAATAACTCATTTCCAGTCTGCGGGGTTGGAGACTGTGGGGATTAGATGGCATCAAAACAAATCTAGTCACTGTAGCTGTTAGCATGATGGCCTCGTCTGCACTCGCCTTTTACATGTCAAAAAATAAATGTCCTCGTACCCACGAACCCTGGTGCTGCAGGGCTGCCTACCTGAGCTCCAGGAGTAAATAAATGCTGTACAGTACAGGCAGTGTGGATGTATTTCACTTTGAATGCACTACTGGGTGTGTTTCCTTGGAGAGCTGCGCTCGTTAAAGTATTTAAAGCATGTTTACGAAATCATTTTTTAAGACTTGAGGATAAGTCTGGTGTTATTCTGCAGTCCTTAAATTAATTCATGTACAAATCCCTTCCCCCTCAAAAAAAAAAAGAAAGATTAAAGACCAGCCATGTGTTTGTCGCTTCTGCTTTCTCCCTCTAAACATACAAAACTTTAAAAATGTATTTCCAGCTCTTAAAGCCTCGATAAAATCCTCTTTGTTGTGCTGTTTTCTAAATTTAACAATCAAACAGGAAAATAGTGCATTTTGGGGGGACTATTTTCAGTGGCGGATGAATTTGAATTACTGTGAAATCAGTGTTTTAAAGACACTGGTGTGGAAAGGTACTTTCTTAATGTTTATTGAATTCTTTTAGTTATAAAATGTGGAAAGTTTGGGTTAAACTTTTTTTTTTTTTCAAAATTAAAAAACAAAAAACAAAACATTCACAAAAAGAAATTAGGTTACAAAATCTTTACTTTTAAGGAGCTGGAACCTTAAAACTTTGATAGTTAATAATTAAATCATGGAAATGACTCTGGGACAATCACACGTGTATCCACACTACGCTTGTTAAAAGTGTAAATCCTAATTAAAAGTGCTATTTGTTCAGTATAATTAACACTGCCTCTGTGAACATCTGTTTAATTATTAACTTTTATTATGATGCTCTGATGCTCGCTCATACTTTGCTGGCTTCTGTAACAGCTTTGAGCTTCTTTAGAGACTCATTCCCAGATGTGTTTGTAGATATTGAAGATATTTTATGAGTGTGATGTATTCTGTCATCTCTGTATTGCTGTAATATGTATTGCAATTGTTGTAAAGGAAGATAAAAGCTGTTGCTTGTGTTGTCACGTGATATTCGACTGCTTTCTGTCTGTAACAGGAGGGTTTTATAGGTGATCACTTACCTGCTTTTAGTTACTTTCACTAAGTACAACAGCAGTGAAGAGCTAAAGTAATGAAAATGATTAGTTATAGATCTGTGGATTGATCTGACCTGCATAAGTCAGTAACCTTTCCTACAGACTATCATGATCATCAGACTTATGGTTTTCCTGCAGTGCCACCATAAAACTGGACTTTCAGGGGTTTTAAGTGAAATATCTGAATAATAAATTGAGGTACTTCCTCATAGGATCAACCTTTTTTTCTCTAGAACAGGGATCACAAATTCGGTGGCTTGCATGAGAAACATTATATCATTTTAATTGATAAAGCTCGAGCATGTTTTGCGGCTCCATGAAGATTTTTGTCTTTGCTCAAAAATGTTTCTTGATGGTAACGGTTTCTGATCTAACCTCTTTAGCTCTGGTTCTCTTTGTGTTCAGAGTCAACATGTTTCCAGTGTGAATGTGTCAGGGTTGAGCTTAATAGTGAAATATTTATATTTTCTGGCCACTTGGAGCACCAAAAAGCCAACAGTGAGAGCTCAGTGTAGCTCAGACATTTATATGTTTAACAAACAAGTGCTTATCTCCACATATTACAGCACAGCATTATCATCCATTTCCAGCTGTTTTTGTCCCCGTCTGATAAAGACTTTCCTAAAGTGTAACCGTGGTGACATCATCAGCTGGTTTGTGAGACTGCATTTTGAGTGATTTTGCTAAAGAGTGGACCTGAGTGACCCGAGTGACATCATGAACTCACTGCTCGAGAGTTGACGTGGTTTAACCAGCAGACGAAAGGGAAAAATGAGCACTCCTTAACTGGTTGCTGGAGGTTGCTGGGTGAAATCGAAAGAACGTGCTGCTTTAATCACTAGCAGATTTCCACAGTGGCCTATAGCGTGCATGGAAGATGGCCACTGGTCTGCAAACACTGGCTAACTAGCAGCTTAGCAACAACATTGGCTGGAGCTACCATGTTTCAAATGGCGTAACTTTTACTTTGAACAAACATTCACTATTTCCAGTTTGCACTGTCCTTTTTAATGTTTTACTGTCACTCAGCTGGTAGTTGGTGAGTCTCTGCGGACAAGTCA
This sequence comes from Oreochromis aureus, assembly GCF_013358895.1. Taxonomy (NCBI): domain Eukaryota; kingdom Metazoa; phylum Chordata; class Actinopteri; order Cichliformes; family Cichlidae; genus Oreochromis; species Oreochromis aureus. The sequence continues at coordinate 19,732,924 of NC_052958.1, read as the reverse complement.
CCACCTTCCATGCAAACTGAGGCGACTGTGGCAGTCAAAGTGACTGCAAGGAGGTTTTTGACAACCAGCTGGGGAACACACATTGCCCACACACAATGAGTGTCACAGACGGGTTGGTCACCTGTTTGCAAAACCTCTGTATTTGTAGATGTGGTTTTAATTTAAGAGAGCCGTCTGTGAAACTGTAAAGTGATTGGCTAACACTTGGCCCATCTGGCCAAACAGGTGAAAATTACAGTTGGGATCAGCAGGAAGTTCAAGTCCAGGAGTGATTACCTGATTTTCAGGTTCAAATCCGACCCACAGCATGTCTCCTGCAGTGTTTACTGTTACTGTTAGCACAAGACAGTTTTTGTCTCGCACGTAAACGTGAGCTGCTTTTCTCTTAACAGCTGCAGGTGTTCTAATGATGCTGCTTTTCTGAGGTTCAAACATTTCTGAGGTTCTCCATTTCTGACATTGCTCTGCAGTAACAATAGTAACTGTGGTGGCGTGTTTTTGGTAGCTAAACAACAGACTGGTGCATGAATGGGTTTAACAGGAGATGGATATCGTGACTCTTGCACAAGGCCGAGATGCAGCAGGTGCAGCGGCCACTCACCGGATTTAAATGACTAAATTTATCAGCTCATGCCCGACAGCTGCCCAAGGACACTTCAGAAAATTACATGGGAATATTAAACTGCAGACCTTTTTTTTCTCTGTGCAATATCTCGGCATAAGTATGCTCATCATAAAAACACTTCAACAGGATTTTTCCTTATTTTTTTTACTCACGCAGGAAAACAGGAGTAATTGGAAGCAGGTTGGCTGCATGACATGCAACAGATGTGTCTGAAATTGAAAACAAATAAAAACGTTTCAGCGCTTCAATCAAAGAGTTCATCCTGTGATTTTTGATTCATTCCTTGCAGGAAAAGTGAGAGCCTCCAGGCTGAAGTGAACCCCTGAGAGGTGGCAATGAAATGAACTATAATTTCCTGCCTGAGCCAACTTGATTAGTTTGAAAGCACCTACAAACCAGAACTTCAAAAGGTTCCCTGTGGACATGCTTAACACTCTTGTTCCAGGATCACATCACCCCCACTGACCTCTTAGAGATGTGTTTTTGTCAGATTTCTGCCGTATGAACAGACACACAGAGCCAGTGCATGAAGGTGAATCTCAGATGAAAATTCAGACTGACTCTCATAACTCAGGACAGCTGAGGGGACACAGGAATGCAAAAAATGCTTATCTTTACACACCAGGGCCTCATATTTCAACCCAGGCTTGAGCCTGCGAATGTAAGGCAGCTCAGAGGCTTCATAGGAATCATATCTATGAAAGCAAATCATAAAAAAAGAGACACAGAGGGCAGACAGACCTATATCAGCAGCACTTGTTTTCCTAATTTGGTCAGTTGTCACCTGCAATCTAACCACAAAAGACATTTGAATTCATTTTAAAAATGTTCTCCAAGAAACTCTGGTAATTTATTCAAGTGAAAACTAAGCTTTTCCTTATTTTCTATAAGCTGTTCTAACAGTGGATGTTCATATTACACATGGCCAAAGTTTCTAACATTGAGGTGATTGTGTGTGTGAGTAATATCTTTGAGACAAATGCGTTTTTACATAGTTTTTTCCACTCCTTGTCTGTCTGATGTCATAGAGAGCATGTCATCTCATCCACAGACTCCCCACCTACCAGCTCTTTAAACTTTCTCTCTTTGTGAAGCGGCCAATGAGACGGACGTTTTCTTAAATGGGGAGGAGCTTAACCTGGGCACTGACGTCAAGTATAAGGTAAAAAAGTATTATTTGTAACTGTGGATCACACAAAGCTGCTCTAGTACAGTCCAAGAATAAAATCTAGAGCTGGAAACAAGTTTCCAGAGACCACTCAATATCAAAGACAGCAGCTTATAGCAGTCAACATCAAACTGCATTCTGTGCATCAACAAATGATGTTCAGTTCCCTCTAATAATCTCTCCTTATTGAAAAGAAATTAAGGGGCCATATAAAGCTGCATTCGTGCAATTTTCTGAGAAAGAGAAGTTTCTGACTTTAGTTGTTCATTTCTCGACCTCTTAGCTGTATCTGGTGACCCTATTGAGGGACCTGACCCCTATGTTGTGAAGCGTTGTGTATAAACTAAATGAAACTGCCTCCATATTGAACATTAACAGAATTAATACTCATGTATTAACAGCCTCATATAGTCACATAAATGCATTTGTTATAAATTCATGAAGCGTTTTACAATGAATGCTTGCAGAGCAGTATTTGCAAAGTGGGCAGTAATTGTATATAAAACACTCAAACTGCTTGCTGTACTTTAAATCGTAACCACTGTGAGAGGGTAAAGGGTTTGTCCACATGGTTACTGTAATTTCCTGTTCACTCTGAAGGCATTTCTACTGAGAATCAATCACTTTGTCTGTGGAGGACGCCGTTGATGAAAGAGCTGAATGCGGGAAAACAGAGGAAGGAAGTGTATTGTTAAAGGAAGGAAGCAAAGGTGAATGTGGCAAAGCAAGGCCGGTATCTTTAAAAAAAGGAAGAAAGAAAAAAAGAAGCTGCTTTCAGCATTAAAGACATTAGGCGGGGCTCCATCCTGTGGTGGTATCTTTGCACAGATCACCCTGACTCCATTTCCTTGAGCTGTGTTCAGTACGTGTGTCCATTTCCTACACATTCTTCCCCGGAGATCTTTTCCTACAGATTTTTCTTCTTCTGACAGAATTTCTGTTCCTGAAGAAAACTTTGTCAGAAAATCCCATCAGTGTGTAGATATTATAGTGTTACAATCCCAATCCCAGCTGGCCCACCAAAGTGTGAAGTCTCTGTAAAAACACCAAAATACACAACAAAGAGTCAGTGATAGAGAAACTGTTAAAAATCTGTTATTTCAGTTTAAGGTGAAAATCAGTGAGTCATCTTTGTATCCAACACTTATCTCTGAAAATGAAATGCTCGTGCAGGACCTCTCAGCTTCATGTAGTCTTATTATATTCATCTAGAATTATACCAAAGTAACAAACATTGACATAGATGGTGGCCACATACTGAACAGTATTAACTTGAATAACAGCTGTTGTTGTCATGTTAATAATGCCAATCTGGAAAACACAGTTGTAGTTAAAAGTTTACATCCACTCATCATGAGCATGAATGCCATGTTAATTTGGGGCTTTTAATGAGTTCTCTTCTTTTTCCACAGTGGAATGATAGGACAGGATACATCTTTAATTACTTTAAAAGTTTTATTTTTTGGGTCAGAGGTATGTATACACCCCCGCTTTATCGATTCCATAACCAGTTTTGGTTATTTGAGATCATTGTCCTGTTGTGTCCAAGTTTAAACTTTCTAGCTGTTGATTTGAGGTAAAGTTGAAGAATTTGGAAGTAGTCCTCCTTCTTCATTATTCTAAGCATTTTGTGCAAAACAGTCCCAGTGCATGATGCTACTACCACCATGCCTGACAGATGGTTCACTGCTCTTGGGTTTGGAAGCCTCATCTTTACTCCTTTAAGCATACCTGTTGTCATTGCGGCCAAATATCTCAAACTTTGTCTTGTCTGACCATAGAACTTTTCTCCAGAAGACATTTTGCTTGTATATGTGGGTAGCTGCAAGGTAAAGAGTGAAGGTGTTGATTTTTTTTAAGGACAGGCATCTTTATTGATCAGCTCTGTAACTTTGGATAGTGATGTGGTGTCACTGTCCACAGTGATGTGGAGTTCCAGCGGTTTCCAGGTCGTGGCAGGCTTGAGAATTGGTGGTTCTTGGATTGTTCCTGAACAAGAAACGGGTGGCAGTTTGGATTTTTTGTCCAGACCTTGGTTAAGTGGTGACACATCTAAATAACTTGTACTTACATACAGTTGTTTGAACTGATGATCTTTGAATCTGCAGTTGTTTAGAAATGTCTCCAAGAGGGCTTCCCAACTTGTGTAAATCTACAGTTTCCTTCTTAGATCTTCTGTGAATTCCTTGGACTCCCATTGTTCTGATCACTCCAACTAGTGCTGTCAAGCAAATCCTTTTTTATGCTGCAAAGATAAACTACCAGTAGTAGTCAATCGTGCTTACAAATGAGAAGTTAACAGGCCTTGGCCTTCTCAAGTTAAAATACATTCTAGAAACCCTTATAAAAAGATTTAAGTGAGTGTATATATAATTTAGCCTGTATATATAATTTTGACCCTGTGTGGATTAGTGAACTTCTTGTTTTTTCAAAAGTCATTAAAGATTTATGCCATACAGTCATTCCACCCTGAAACAAGAACAGTTCAAAGTAACAATTAAAAGCTTAAAATTACCATCCAGTGCCCATGTTGAGTTTATGTAAACCTCTGACCACAGCTGTACCTTTATTTTCTTCACATAGTTCAGTCAACCGGAGCAAGGCTCTGATATCTGCAGGTTCCTTGGACTGTTGCATCAGTTCTGTCAATCTTACTTCGTTGGAATAAGCATCATTGGCTGAAACACAGAAATGAGAGTTAGACCATCGAAGCGTTGCTGTGAGGTCAGGATCTGATCACTGCTGGTTTCTTACAAATGGACTCAGGCTGCAAAGCATTTAATATTTTCTCCAGGTCCAACACATGAGCTCTTGTTTTCTGCAATAAGTTGTCTTTGATTTGATCACGTATCCTTATTGAAAACGTCGACTATAGAGGTACTGGTATTAAGATCTATCACCTTTCACATTTTAACAGGGCATTCTAAGCATCGCTGCAAACTGCCATATCAGGAGGTAATAACATCTTTAACTTGCATTTTCCTGCTGTGATGATCTGCCATATAAAAGGCCAAATGTCAGCCGGTCTGATTATGCATAGGCAGTGGAAGATCGACATTCTGATTTATAACAACCTTTCTGACAGCAACCGTAACGAGTCCTGTGGAAAGATGCCCACATAATCTGATCAGCCCAAAGCAATCTGAGTCTGGTGCATCCTGTGTGGGTGCTAAAAGGGTCATTCCGTAGCTTCATTTAGGATCGCCATCATCACTTTTGGCAATTCAATCAAGCTTAAATCTGAAGATGCAGATGAGATCTTTCCAACCTGCTGCTCAGTGAATTTTTCTGCAACCCCAAAGCATGAGAACTCTCTGCGTTTAAGAAATGTAGAAATGATTAAATTTTTTTAAGGGTTCAACAGGTCACATTTACAAAAGAAAAAATATAAATAGTTAACCATTATAATGTAGAAATTCAATAGTGGAAATAAGTTCCTCCAGAAAACAGCACTTCCAGGATTACTCCACAGGTTGATTGTCAAAGATGCCTGAGCATGATGTTGTCTCTAACTGGAAAAACAAGATTTTTACTAACTCAACTTTTTGTTATTGATATTCTAAAAACAATAATAACAGCAGTAAAAACTTAGCCAGTGTTGTGTCTACATTTAACAGACAACTAACAAAGAACCAGTATTAAATTGTATCTTTAGGCTCTTTCTTACAAGCAAACACAATTTCTTCCAATTTATTTAGTTGAAGCTAGAAAAAAAATGCTAAAGATAACACAGTTTGACAGACATGAAATAGCATTTTTTCACCAACAAGAAGATTCCTAAAGAGCTATTAGCTGACAATTTTGCATATCTCAGCATGGTGTGCAGTGCGCCATTAAACAATTTTGAGGAAGGTGGACAATTTGAGAACAAAAAAGAAGTACCAGGCCTAAAAAACACGATCTACAGCAGTTGAACAGGATTTGAAAGTAACCTCTTTGAGAAATGAGAAATAATCCAGCAAGGATGTGACACAGGACCTGAGAGATGCCTCTGGCCTTTCAGTTGATCCATCTACTGTTCACTGAAGCCTCATCAGAAATTGTGTCAGTGGAAGGGTTACTGTCAAGAAGCGATTCTCGAGGAAGGGAAACAGACATTAAAGGCTGACGTATGCCAGTTTACACAATAACTGAAATTCAGTAAAAACTGGTCTAATGCAGTGATGAATCCAGATTTGAAAGTTGTGGTTCAATCATCATCAGTGTACATGTAGGAGGTCAGGAGAGAGCTAAAACATGGTGGAGGCTCTGCCATAGTTTGGGGCTCTATTTAAGCCAGTGTTGTTGGGGATCTTCGTTAAAATTGATGAAATTATGATCAGAGATACGTACCATCAGATTTTAGTCCATCTTACAACACCATATGGAAAACACCTGATTGTCAAAGGCATGAATTTTTCAGGTGTACAATGATCCCAAACACACCACCAACACAGTAAAAGCATGTCTGGATAGACAAATACACTGTGGAAGACTGTTAGTCGTGGATTGGCCTCCCCGGAGCTCTGACCTCAACATTATTGAAGCAGTAGAGGATCATCTTAATAGAAAATTGAACATAATGCAAAAACATCCAAAGAAGACATTTGAATGTCCTTTAAGAAGCCTGGAGAATTGTTCCTGAGGACTGTTTAAGGAAATTATAAGAAAGCTGCCTCAGAGAGTTCAGACTGTGCTGAAAGGTTGTCACACCAAATATCAACCTTCAAGCTCAGAATTATTTAAACTCTGTTTTCCCCTGATATACTGCATTACTATGTATGTTTGCACATTTCAATAAATCATTGCACTTATTTCCTCTTTTCAAGAGTTCAAAAGTTTTGCACAGTACTGTTTTATAGTAAGTAAGTATAGTATAATATAATATATATATTAGATCTAGAAGCGGCACAGTGATGGACTGCATAGTTTCAATATGCAAAAGTAATACAGGTCCACATAGAACAAAAACTCAACAAGAAATCAATAGAATGATTAAAAGTGGGTCTTAAACTGACACGTCATCATAAAAATGTAGTTAAGTTATTTTTCTGAAATATTTTCTGCCGGGGTAGAAAGAGCAACAGTGTGCTGATACTTCACCCAAATCTTTGGAAAAGCCACACAGCAAAAAGAATTATGTGGAGAACAGCACCCTCTGGAGGTTGTAAGGCGGAACTACAATTTAGATCTGGTATTTGGTCAAGTGGTGAGTTCAAATATTCTGTGTATTTCATGTACGTATACATTTGTCTTTTCATAGTTTAGTGTCATTTTATATCTGTATTGTGTGTTTACTTTTGTTTTTCCATCAATTTGTGCTACTTTGTAATCTTTTAAAAATCTTTTTCCAGTTTTGCACCATTTTACATCACTAATGGAAGACTACCACACTTTGTGGTTCTTTTGATCTTTTTTGCTAATATAGTGTTACTTCACATAATTTTCTGTCTTTTTATTCGCTTATTACATTAACTCATAAACTGCTGGCTGAAAGTAGAGGAATGTATGATTCATGACTGTACCAGCTTCTAGTTTTGTCCATCATCTTTATTTATGTATAGGTTTTACTTATTACTATTGTTTAGTTTAATTGTACCACATAAATTATGAATATTCAGTAGCTGTAAGTAAATTGAGGGGGAAACACCACTATTAATGGAAACTTTAAATACTTAGCTATTATTTGATCATTTAAATAGTAAAGACTGTGTTACCTGTTTGGAAAGAAAAAAAAATGTTTGAAAACTGCTAGCTGCCATTTGTGTGATTAAAAGGTAAAAGCCACATGGGTGCTCATATTCATGTAAGGGTGACTGCTCCTGTCTCGTTAGTTGGAAGACTTCTGACCAGTGAACAAAATGTGTATTAAAAGATCACTGGTACATAGAAAGTGGCATACAAAACCCCCTCCAAAACAGCAAAGTTTGCTCACACACAACAGAAGAATACCTTGTTGTTGGTGTTGCTTTAATCCCTGGAGATTTACACAACATGTGGGCTGAACTTACAGAGGAAAGTATGTGGGTAGAGTTTAAAGTCCACCAGAAAGCCCAGGTGCACCTGCAGACTCAAACTCTGTGCTTTCTGACTACAGTTTTTCTGAAAGCAATGAAAATCTGCTGGACTAAAAGCCTTTTTGTGTTTTCGCATGTGCCCTTACTTCCAAGTTTTCCGTGTCTGCAGAAATATTATGATGAAGTGGATCTCTTCCACTCATTTCCACATTAATCCACCTCCTTTTTATTTCCGACTCCACCAGAGTAGCTAAAAAACATATTTATTATTGGTTATTAAGACTCAAAGTTTATCTAAACTACAGGAGAAGTGCAATGTTCTTCAAGACATTTCTGCTCTGCATTTTTTGCCTTTGCTCCTGTGAATGTTACTCCTAAGATATTAAATTAGGGATATCTGCTGCCTTTGACTTCACAGAGACTTTCTAGAACAGTCTGAAGCCTGATCTTTTGCTCACATACTCATTAATATTTTGAACCTTTGGCCATGTTTAATATAAAAACCCACTGTTCTAAGGCATTTAAGAAAATAAGGAAGAGTATAAAGGAGGATGACAGGCCTCACTCTCCTGGCAGCCCTTCAGCGTGCTGAAATAAGAGTATATGATGAACTAACTCTGCTGTAATGCCACTGTTAAACATCCCCCTCCCCCTCTTTCAGTTAAATCCATTAATGAAGAGACAGACTGGCAGTGATGCTCTGAAATACAGTGAGTATTTGTTTGTAGATTATCTATTACAATGTCAGAACTAAGTTTTCTTTCCTCCTGCGTGTTTATTTACAATTTAATGTACCAAATTCATCGTCTACGCCCCCTTGTGACACAGCATGGCGTAAAACCCGCCTCCTCCTCCTGGCTGCAGTCAACGGATCCAGTCGGTGTCCTTTACTAAAGTTCACAAACAACGCGGAGAAGCGGTGGAAATAATCGTCAAGAATAAGAGAGAGAAACTTGTCTCCACAAAGCGAACAGGTGGGACTTTGTCACACCCTGTTGGATTTAATTCAGGAGAAAATCGTCTCTGCGTGGTGTTCGTTTCGAAGGTAACAGAGGACAGCGGTTATTTTTACATGCGGTACTTGAACGCAGCACACTTCTATTAAACTGAGATTGTTTTTTAATATAATTAGGGGAGTTTACTTGGGTGGTGGCCAAGCCGCTGACTTTTAGGGTGGAGGTAACACGCTGGGTCTTGGCTACATTCGGCTAAGCTAGCACGTACCTGCAGCCGGACTTTCACAGATGAAACTCTACCTCGAGCTTCAGTTAGGGTGAAAAGTTTCTCGTGTTTCTACTTGTCAGCCACAGAAATGAGCGTGCTGAGGTGTTTTAGCTTTAGCAGAGGGGCTCTGTGGTGTGTAACTAGGCCTCACCTTCAGGAGTGTACTCCTACCAGCCGCAGGTGGGTTTCTGCCTGACTGCTTTGTGCTTCCAGTGCAAGAAGGAAAAAGCTCAGGCTTCCATCTGTTATTGAGACAACATAACTGTGTATTTCCAGTACGCAGTGAAGCGGGATGAGTTAAACACCTGGAGTCATCCAGCCAAAGCAATGGGCAGTGCTCAAGAGAGATGAAGAATGCATGAAGTTAATGAACTTTGGCCATCAGTCCAGAACATGAACATGAACTTTACCCTGTCTGTGTTACTCAATTGTCACAGTTTCTCTCCACAGACTGCTCTCAGCCATGACCCAGGTCGTTCCTCCGATCCTCTCCGTCACCCCGAGTCGGGCTCTGGTTGATGAGAAGTTTAAAGTGTTGGTGGAGAATCTTCCTCCGGGATGTCCGGTAACCGTCCGCTCCCTCCATCACTCCGAGGACAAGGACGACTGGGAGGCTTACGGGCACTACGTCAGCGACCACAGTGGCGTCGTGTCAGGTGGGCTTCTTTGTTTTCCTTTTTTTTTTTACTTACAAATACAACCCCCCCCCCAAAAAAAACAAGTACCTGAAAAGAATAATAAAGTAAACCAATGAACAGATGCATAAGAAGCTGACGTTAAAAATTATATTTGTACATTCACACATAATTGGTATAATCAAAGTCACATTTAGTTTGCCCATTTATTAAGCAGGAAACACTGAATCCATTCCAGCTCCTTTGGTGTAAATCAAAGTGATGACAGGTAATCTGGAGATGGATACCTGCAGCTCATTTAGGTTGCACAGGCAGTCCGGCTGAAGGCTTCCTGTGTCCCAGAGTCTGACATAATGCAACAGATGTACTCCAGTGGGATTTTTATTGTTTTGTTTTTTTTCCTCTACATAATCTTTAAATTCAACCAAATACTTTTTGGTATTACTTTTTTTTTTTACATTTTTATCTAAAATCAGTAAGTGTTATTGGAAAAAGTGTTTTACTTTTGATGTTTTTGTTGCACATGTTTTGTTGAACTCTTAATGACATCAAATTTTTATCTCACTTTTAATAAAGCAAATAAAACGAAATAAATTGGCTCCCCCCCCCCCCCCTTGCAGTATCAGAAGATTTAAGTTATGGAGGCACATACACAGGAAAAGAGCCCATGGGTTTGCTGTGGAGCATGCGGCCTGTCCCGGGCAGCCGTCCAGGCCTCAGGTAACACATTCAATCTTCTAGTAAATCTCGCTTGGCTCTATAAATTAGTTTTAATTACTGGATCAAAATTTAGGCTTTTCCCCAGTGACATCATTGGTCTGCATTAAATCCCAAACAGCAAAGGTAGTCTGGACATACTTCTGTCCAGATGTGTTACATATCTAGATAGAAATCTGTCAATTTGACGACTAATCTGCCAATTTTTCTCTGATTAATCGATTAGTCAACGATTATTTCAATGACTCTTATCATCTTTTCCTGTGGGCAAACCTCCTGTTCTAGGCTCCAGTACCTCACCTGCTCAAGACTGCCCATCTGTGAATATCACCCTGTTGTCTCATTCACAGCAAATTAAAATAATCACTCAGGAAACATATGAATTTGAAAATAATCACATGTATTTTTAACATTACTCAACAGGACTCTCAGATTAAAAACGAAATAAATACAAATGTTAGGTAATACAAATTAAAGTGCTAGAAGTATTTAAAAAAAAATGCTAAATTATAAATGGGTTCTGGCCATAACTTCAGTTAAAGCTTCAAATTAAATCAAAAATATTTCATTTTCCAGTCCAAAATAAAAAGTTTCCAGATTTGTTTCCAGATAATTCGGTTCATGAATTCACGATTGCAGTGACATGCTCTGGAGTGACGCCTGCTTTTGAGATGATGTTCCCAGCTGCTGATAACCATGCTGAAAATACTCTCGGTAATGACTTCAGCTATTTGAGACATGCAAGAGCCTATGAGCTATAAGACAGTGTAGCTACTCCTGTTTAATGGTTTACTATCACATTTCACTCATTAGCTAACAAAACTGAACTGTTTTGCTGCTCGCACTACGTTCTTTGTTAGTATTGAGTGCAGTCTTGGCAGATGATATAGGTGATACTGCCCCCATAGTTTAAAAGTTCTGTGCTCATCTGCTGCACCTTCCCTGTCTCTGTGGTTGCCGTGCTCTGTCAGAAAATGACTAATTACTGGTACAATACCGCTTGACACTGTGAGGTAACCCTGTCGATTGATTCAGCATTGTGCCCTCACTCAATCCACTCGACGGTAAGTCAGCTACTTTGTTTGTTTTGTTATCTGGTCTTTAAGGGATGACGTATGAACCCTGCTTCTGGGTGAAAAGTACTCTGCGTTTATCCCAGGCTCCTTAGCCAAATTTACTTCTGGTTATCTTATTACACATTAAGCTGCAGTCAGGCACCCTAGCCATTTACAGCGTTACATAAACAGAATTGGTCCTGATTTGTGATTATTAAAAAATAAGTGTAATAAAATATTAATAATGATAACACAAAAAAAGACTTGACAAGACAAGACAGGACTTAAGATGTGAAGAGAAGGATTTTAAACAACTCTAAATGTCAAAAGAAGCCTATTAGGAGAAGCTAATACAGGTGAAACATGATCTTTTAGTGATTCTTATAAATGAGGAGTTTTCCTCACACGCACACTACTGCATGTTCCACAGCAGGTGGCTCTCTCCATAGCAATGACAATCTATGCCATGTCTTGTGATACTCGTTTCCCTTAGGCAATATTATTTTCTAAATAATCTAAGGAGCTTGGAATGAAAAGAGCACAGTCCAGAGATGGCAACTATTATCCTTTGTATCTTCCCTAGGGCTTAATACCCGGGACTCACCACCTTTTGATCTTAGAACTGAAGAAGGATGAGAGATGAAACATCTTCAACAAACCTAAAGAAGTCCAGCTGCTTTCCTTCCCAAGCTCCTTAGATTACCATGATCTCGATGACAGAGAACCTACACAGACCTATAAAGTAAACAGTATTGATCCTACTACAGGACCCTGTTGAACTCCATAACTAACTTTTGCTTGTGTAGGCTACTCTTTGTTTAAACTGTAAGGTAACTCATGTCATTGTTGGCCAGGTTAAGGAAGATGAATGTGTGCACACCCATGCTGGTCACCGTCTCGGTCCACAGTGGACACGAGGGCTTCAGGGACCAGGCCCCTCTAGCCTCAGTCCTCACAGAGAGATGGTACATGGCCCCTGGCATCCGGAGGATCAATATTAATGAGCAAGGAGTGCAAGGGACTCTGTTTATACCTCCAGGTACACCTGCAGCACCTGAAATGACACATTTATTCTCTTAAATACGTATTTTGTTGGGGGGTTTTTTTTCAGAGTGGCTGAGGTTTTTCTTTCATAATGGTGAAATGTAAAATACATTCTGCTTTTCCTTAAAATATATTCTCATATTAAACATCCCTAAAGGAAAAAAAATCTGTGTACAAGTAACATGTCAAAAAAGCAAAAGCTCAGGCTTCAGGCGGATCCAAATACTGTGGGATTGAAACATGTGGGCAGGGCTTGTATGCCTGGTGTGACCATATTAGTGAATTCCTCTCTTTCTGACAATATACAGATCCAAGAGTAGAAAAAAAAATCCACCTGATGTTCGAGTTTTAAGCTCGCAAGGATGACTTGCACCAAAGTCATTTTGTCTCGTTTGTCTGACTTCAGGTCCTGGACCGTTTCCTGGGCTGCTGGATATGTGGGGAGGTGGTGGAGGGCTGCTGGAATCTCGTGCTGCCTTGCTCGCATCTCACGGTTATGTTTCTTTGGCGCTGGATTACCTCGGATTTGACCAGGAGTCTGAAAATTTGGAGTTCAAATACTTTGAGGTTTGTGTGACAGATCACCATCCAAAATGATGAATTAAGGCGTGCCAATCACTTCCATGGCCACAGGTGTATAAAATCAACCAGCTAGGCATGCAGACTGCTTAGTTAATTAAAAAATGGGTTGCTCTCAGGATCTCAGTGAATTTCAGCATGGTATCGTAATAGGATATCACAAGTCCAGTTGTGAAATTTCCTTGCTACTAAAATATTTCACACTCAACAACTGCAACTTAGCCATAAAGTGGCAGGCCTCATGAAATCACACAGTGAGGTCAGCAGATGCTGCGGCACATAGTGCACCAAGGTTGCCAACTTTCTGCAGAGAGGGGATGGCCCCTTCTTGATCCTACGTGCCTGTGCACCAGTGCACAAAGTAAGGGCCATAAAGACATAGAAGAACTTGACTGGCCTGCACAGAGTTCTGGCCTCAACCATTTCTTGGACTTGGACCCATTCTTTCCAGTATTGGTCAATTCAGTGAGTGCTGTCAAACAAATCCTTTTTAGGCTGCAAAGATATACTACCAGTTGTAGTTAATCATGATAACTTACAAGAAGTTAAAAGGTCTTGACTTTGTCAAGTTAAAGGACACTCGAGAACTTTCAGGTCCACTTATTAAAGACTGAAGTGAGTGTATGTAAATATATGACCCTGTGTAGATTAGAGAAAACCCAAAATAAATTCAAACGTGTGCACCCATTTATTGTTGTTTAAAGTCACGTATGTTGTACAATGATTCAACTCTGGTAAAAGAACAGTTCAAAGAAATCATTAAAAGCCCAAAATTACTCTGACATTCATGTCCATGATGAGTGTTTGTAAACTCCTCATTACATCTGTACTTATTATTTAATATTCTAATTTTCTGATCTCTTCAGACGGCGTTTAATATTATTAAGGACCATCCTCAAGTGATGCCAGACAGAGTTGGAATTTTTGGTCTTTCCCTCGGTTCACTTGTTGCTGTCACTTTGGCAGCCTACAGCACCATTGTCAAGGTCAGAGTGCGAGGGAAATGACTTAAATTTCTTCTTCTTTTATGTTTAAAGTAGACCTGACCTCTTTCTTACTCCAACTGAGGTATAAATCAAATTGCGTAATTTGTCATTTCATTCCAGCCTTGTTGTATTGTTTGTATCAGCTGCAACCACTATTATCCAGCACGGGGGAGCACAGTCACATCCAAGTTTGAAGGAGTAACCAGGTGGGTCCTGTCTTTGTCGGTCCAATAAGCTATTATTACTGTTTCGTAATTACTAAACGTGTTATGACAGGCAGCTGTCCAAGGCACGCGTGAATGAGGACAACCAAGTGATCTGGAAAGATGTTGCTCTGGAATTCATCACTGACCCCTCAAACATTGCCGAAGTGAGTGCTGGAATATACTGCAAACACCTGCATGTTAAATACCAATACGAGTCAGTGCTGGACCTGTTTTATTATTTGTAACATTGTTTTAAAGGTGTTTTTTGTTGACAGGTAGGCAGAATTAACTGCCCGACATTGCTGGTTAACGGCTGTGATGATCAGAACTGGCCCACAGTGGAGACGGCGGAGGATGTGAGGTCACACACACAAACACAAATGCTGTTTATGAGGGTGATGGATGTCAAGAATACTGGGAAGTTGGCAGTTCTTGTTTGAGTATTGTGAACATTGTGTGAGGGCCAACTATAAATGTGAACATTAACATACAGTTAATTTAAGGTTGACCTCTGACCCTCAGGTGGCCAGGTTGATGCGTGAAGCTGGAAAGGAACACCTGTTGAGCAGATTAGCATATCCGGACACCGGACACCTGATTGAGCCACCGTTCTCACCTCATTTTAGAGCTACGACCTTTGTCATGCGCAGCAGTAAAGAAAAAGGTCAGATTCCCACACCTGTACAAAGGCTTTGCCCTCACTTCCTGTTTCTTATCTGATACAGATTCTGGTCATAATAACAAAACTTCATCAAGCATCAAGTCAAACTTTTGGGATGTTGATCTGATCAGTTAAGTGGTAATTAAAGACCAAATGAAAAACAGGTGGACTAGACAAGCAACAATGAGACAACCAGGAATGGTTTTACAGGTGGAGACCACTGACATTTTATGCTCCTACATAGTGACACCAGTTATAGGGATGTTTAATCCCTCTAACCTTTTGTCTTTTTAACTTTTTTTCAGTAAGACAGCTGCAGCTTTATAGCCTTTGTACTTTGTCATCAGTTAACTTTGGAGTTGGTACAAAAACCTCCAAGATTAAATAAGTGTATTCGGCATTAAGAGGGAACATATAGGGTATCACTGGGTGGTGTTGGTCTGAATCTGAGGGCAGCTCCTGTAGTCACAAAGAGAAAAGCATCATCTCAAACTATCAAAGTTTATCCCTCAAATCTAAAATAAAGCTGTTTCTTGCCAGTCCTCACACACTGATCTGAAGTTCTGCTCTTACGTTTTTTTCACTTTTAGTTTCTGACAGCTGACATGTGAACTGTTCAACATGGGCAATAATTTATACGTTATCTAGTATATTATTAACAATTGGGTCGATGGTGCTTTTTAAACAGAGATCTGCAAAGATACCTGGGACTCTCCACCCTCTGATCTTAGAACTGAAGAAGCTTCTCGGGTGAGAGGTGAAGCATCTTCAAGAAACTTAAAGAAATCCGCTTTTCTTTCTAAACTTCTCGAGTACAATGACCTGGATGAATGAGAACCTTCACAGATAAATCTACCTCGTTTCCTCAGCACAAATCTTGTGGAGCTTGTGTTTATCCTCAGAGCGACTGATGTCATTTAAAATTGATAAACGAGTTTTAAAACGAGGGAGTAATGGACACCAAGCAGCAGATCAATCAGCATAGAAACAGGCTGTAAGCTGAAAGAGCCAGGCTGTAATAATCTGTTTCTAATGCTCTATTTTTCAGTATAAGACGTGTGGCCTGGCTTGTTCAGAGCACTTTTTACTGGGCATTGTCTTAAAATGGAGATAAAGAAAAATGAATTTATATTTGCTGAGGTGGCTGTAGTGGAATCACCAATTTGCTAAAAACAAGTCTTTCTCTCCTAATGACATTCGGGGCATCCTGAACTCATTTATTACATCAACGTATAACGAAACATTACAAATAAATTTACTCAAGCCTATACCCCATAACACCCAGAATTGATCTCCTCTGTGTTTGTCACAATCCTCACTGACTGCCTTTGACTGTCACTACAGTCACACCACTCCTCACATCTTGAGAGGAGGATATTTGGTCATTTGAGCAGATTGGTTGCAGGACTTTATTACTGAGGTACACGGGTACCAGCCCATGTGCGTCATTAACTTTGTATCGAATGCAAAAAAGCCCAGGCGCTCATTAAAACAAAACGTTTGCCAATAAAGTACTCTGGAGTTATCTGTCCATTGATCCCTCCTTTTAAATATGTTAAATCGTATCAGTCAGGGTAAACAAACCCCAGCAGATTTGTGCTGAGGAAATGAGGCATACTTGCTTATTTTGTGCAGAATATTGTGAAACTGATTATCACCAGTTAACGTGGGTCGGTTTCATGATTTTTATGTTTCAAAAACACAAATCTTTTTTTTTTCCCTTTTTAAAACCCCAGTAATTTTATTGTTGTAAGACTATAATTTTGATAGATATATGCATTTGCACAAGATGGAGACCTTTTTATTCCAGCGTCTTTAATAAATCAAACTATATGACACACTGTCAGACAGATGATCATTCAGTGAAAATACAGTGGCTTGCAAAAGTATTCGGCCCCCTTGAACTTTTCCACATTTTGTCACATTACAGCCACAAACATGAATCAATTTTATTGGAATTCCACGTGAAAGACCAATACAAAGTGGTGTACACGTGAGAAGTGGAAGGAAAATCATACATGAGTCCAAACATTTTTACAAATAAATAACTGTAAAGTGGGTGTGTAATTAATTATTCAGCCCCTTTGGTCTGAGTGCAGTCAGTTGCCCATAGACATTGCCTGATGAGCGCTAATGACTAAATAGAGTGCACCTGTGTGTAATCTAATGTCAGTACAAATACAGCTGCTCTGTGACGGCCTCAGAGGTTGTCTAAGAGAATATTAGGAGCAACAACACCATGAAGTCCAAAGAACACACCAGACAGGTTTGAGAAATTTAAAGCAGGCTTAGGCTACAAAAAGATTTCCCAAGTCTTGAACATCCCACGGAGCACTGTTCAAGCGATCATTCAGAAATGGAAGGAGTATGGCACAACTGTAAACCTACCAAGTCAAGGCCGTCCACCTAAACTCACAGGCCAAACAAGGAGAGCGCTGATCAGAAATGCAGCCAAGAGGCCCATGGTGACTCTGGACGAGCTGCAGAGATCTACAGCTCAGGTGGGGGAATCTGTCCATAGGACAACTATTAGTGGTGCACTGCACAAAGTTAGCCTTTATGGAAGAGTGGCAAGAAGAAAGCCATTGTTAACAGAAAACCATAAAAAGTCCCGTTTGCAGTTTGCCACAAGCCATGCGGGGGACACAGCAAACATGTGGAAGAAGGTGCTCTGGTCAGATGAGACCAAAATGAAAATTCCTGAACACGGAGAGTAGAATACATAAACAAATCTAATCGGTTAAGGTAAAAACCTGAGAGCTGACTGCTCATCTTAGCTAGCTAGCTAATGACATTAATTACTGATTCGCTTACAAACACACATTTAACTTAAGAAAAAAGTGCAACGGTTCTGCGGGTCCTTCCATTGATTAGTCGAGTTTGCTGCAGAAAACGTCAGTTTGCAACAGTCAGTTGTGGTTTTTGGAAACACTGGACTGTTCTTTATTTGTACCGTTATTTATTTGTAGTTTGATCCCAATTCCATCTGCTAACCTCAGGATGCAGGAGACCAATACTGCAGCCAGAAACCAGAGGGTGAAAAGAGATGCTTTGGCTTCGTTTTTCAGGCGCTGTTTCCTATAGTCATTGATTTATACATGGACAGAACATGGATAGACTGGCACAAAATATTGATATTTATTAGTTAAATATAACTGTGTTTTGCAGTGATATTACTGTGGGGAGGACAAACCAAACCTCACTCGGATGCTCAGGAGGACTCCTGGAGGAAGATTTTGAGCTTTCTGCAGTTTCACCTGTACTGCAGCCCAAATCTCAAAGCAAAGATATGAAAAAGTTGCATGATGCTGCTCAAAAAAATATATACATCAATTTTTCAACCATCCATGAATTCAAATTTTTATGGAGGGACATCAACCAAACTGTTTTTCTTGATTTGTAACTAAACAATATTTTGGCCCATTTGAGTCCCCTTTGTTAAAAGCTGACTTTCCTCTGATTGGCTAACTTCTGGAAGCCAGCTGAGGTGTAGCACCCATAAATTTGTTAAACAATGTATGTTACAGATTTCTACAGATATCTATAATTTTCCCTGTTAACTAAAAATAGCTCACTTGGTTCCCAATAGAAAACCTGTTTGGTTAGATTTAGAAAAAATTATGTTTTGGGGTTAAATTGTTATGGCTGAATTTTGGTTTCCTTGTTGCCGTGGCAATGCTATTCAAATCATGCTCTAATATGTTAAAATAGCAGCACTGATGCCCAGAAGTTAGAATATATTTTTAATTTGGATCTTTTTGAATTCCATGAATTAGACATTTTACAATTCAAGTGGCAAATAATGAGACTTCTGTTTTGTTCTGTAAGATCAACACCCTACAGTATTGGAGAGAAAACCCCAACTATCAAACTATCCTGTGTGAGCAAGCACTGGCTGACAGTGGGGAGGAAAAACTCCCTGTTGACAGTAATCCATGAGATAGTGGATGTGCTTATTGACATATTATGTACTGTCTCCCTCAGTAGAAGCTGTTAAATGTTTGTCATTAGTTGTTATTATGCATTAAACAGTGTTTGTTAATCTGGAAGCTTCATTCACTCAAAGGTGGTTTTTATTTTTAATACAGGCCTCAATGTCTCTTTGTGTATACTTTATATACTCAAATTACACACACAAAAAACCCCCTGGGGGCTGGCTTGGCCCTCGATCTTGACACCAGTAACTGACTTCCAGTGAAAGCTTTTGCTAAAATGTGATTACAGTTTTAATATGGAGGCCCTGGAGTGTCAAAATGAATTAATTAAATACGCCATTAAATAATAGTTTCTTTAATTAAAATTGTAATTAAATGAATATTTCAATAATTAAATGCCCATTCATTTTATTTAAAACATTTAATAAATTATTTATTCAGATTTCATGTAATTAATGACACAATTCATTATGTATTTAATTAATGACACATTTTTACTTGATTATTTATTTTACATTTTTATTAATTATTGACACATTCAATTATTTAATGATGTAGTTATTTAATTCATTTTGGCACTTCTGACCCTGCCGCTGTGTTCTTGAATTTATTTTATCTGTCAGCCTCACGCGTCAAAGTCTAGATAATCGATTGAACTCGTGGTAGTGTGGACTTGAAGGAGCCAGGTATCCCAGAATGCATTTCAAAACACAAGCAGCACTAGTGGTGGTGTCTAAACTGTAAGTTATATCAGGACAGGTTGTCAACATAGAACATGTTTGAGGTCGCTAGCTTTGCTGACAGTCAGCTGACAGAGTGTACCGAGCTCACAGCCCCGGGACATTTCTCGGTACTTAAGTACGCAAGTCTGTACCCGCATTTTCACTAGTCCGTGCTACTGTAGTTCACACGGGAGTCCAGACTTCCCAAGAAAGCAGCCCAATCATTCTACAATTGGAAGGCAGTGTACTTGATGACATCACAACTCCAAAGTTTTTACTGCCAGGCCCCCTTAATTTAACTGTGATTAATATTTTCAGTTGGCAAAATTTGCTTTTACATGTCTAATAAGCTTCATACAGGTCAGCACAATCACTACATGACAGAATCACAAGCTTAATCTCTCTTAATAAAAATGGTATAGAGCTACGTTGCTTATTGAATAAAAGCAAACAGGTTAGAATGCTTTTATTTTTATTTTAGTAGACACTCAAACCTACAACAGACTTGGGAAGAGAAGTGAACAAATATTTAAAACATAACTTGATCATTTCTGGAGCAGCCTTTAGGATCTCCACGTATTAACCTCCCATTTCTACTGTGTCTCAAAATGTTGGCAGCAGACAGCAGAAAGCCAAATAAATAAAGGTGTCACTTACAGAGATTACACCCCAGTCACGCTGATAAGCCGTTTTTTCAGCGAAAAGATGCCGAATATTGCTAACAATCATCCCGCTTTGCGAAAGCTATTTCAGTAAACCAGCGTTAATAAAGTTATTCTTTGTTTTAAGTTGATCTATATCTTTCTTTTAGTTTAGAACAGAATTGTTTAAGCACTAAGGGGCAATAAGAAACTACAGAAAGAGGTTGACCCTAATGCAGGCTTCTACAGTTTTAATTGCTTTTGGGTTTTCTGATGATGGAACACATTGAATGTACTGTTTGAATTCATTTTTAAATTTACACTTATGTATATAAACGCGGCCATAATAATATTCAGGTCAATTATTCTTTGTCAGTCTCCCTTTGTAGATCTTTATAGTTTTCTGTAAGGCCAAACAGAACATTCTCCCAAAATAAGAGAAAATCTTCAGCAGTTTGTTTTGAAATCAAATTACAAATTTGACACCAGAATGACTGGACGATGGGGGAGAGCCAAAATAGATGGACAGATGTTTCACCGTGATCAGAACAAAAGCTGCAGCTGACATCAATATTCTTTTTTGAAGTGTTTCTGGATAGACTTTAGCCAGATAAATGTTATGAATTAATTTAAATAAAACTTGTTTCGTTATCCTATGAGAGGAGTTTACCATCTTCATTAAATAACTGAGCCACATGTGTAATACTATTAAGAAACCAGTATCCCACAAAGAGGGATTGGTGTCTGTATAAAATGTCCTCATTGTTCCACATAACATACCTGTGGGCAGAGAAATTATGTTTATAGATGAGAGTCCATAACAAAAAGGCCTGGCGATGAAAAGCAAATATCTTAATTGTGATTTTATCAATGTCATAACTGCATATTGTTTAGATATCACATGGAGCGGAATAGCATTCTAAATGGAGCTGGGCTATTTTTGTAAATATTTTAGCGAATTAATCTTAAATGTATTATTTAAATTGCTAAAATCCAGAAAATGTAGACCACCTTTATCATATGCATTCATGAAAACAGGTTTTCTTAAATAATGAGTCTTATTTCTCCACACGAAGGTAAAGAGCATCTTGTCAGTGTCAATTAAAAGTTTTTTCTCCACATGGAGAGGCAGAGCTGCACATGTTAATCGTAATATTCCCTCCACTTTGGTAATCAGAACTCTTCCTTTTAAGGAGGGATCTCTCAGCAGCCACTGGTTTAGTTTACTATGAGTTTTCTGGATGATGGGTTCCAGATTTATGGATGTTCTTTTTTGTTGATCCTTAGTAATTATTAATCCTAAGTATCTCACTTAATTTTTAACTTGTATATTACAAATAGATGTACTGGAACATTCCTAAGTTCACACTTGTTAATATTCAGATCTAAGCCAGAAGCTCTAGAGAAGACTTTTACAGATTCCACAGCTGCAGAAATTTGGTTTTCGTTCTTCAGAAAAAGAGTAGTATCGTCAGCCAGTTGAGTGATGATCAGATTTCTGTCCAGCAGAGAAATACTTTGAATTTTACTGGATCTAATATGGTCTGCTAAGAGTTGGGCAACTAGGAAAAAGAGTTAGAGAGAGACAAGGCATCCTTGTCTAATGCCTCTTGGCAGATCAAATCTAGGACAAGTTACACCACTTAGTTTCACTGAGCTATTACCATTTCTGTATAGACTTTATAGTTCAAAGTAATCTAGAATGTCTAGCAATAGTCTTTTATTATTGGTTATCTTTTAGGCATAAAACCTGATTGTGTTTCATCTATGAGGGAATTCAGGACCATTTTGAGTCCCTGTGCTAGAATTAGGGGGCGCCGGTTATCTAAAAGTAACCGAAAATGATTGAGAAGCACTAATCCAGTGACTGTTGAACAGTCATTGGTTGAAACGTTTTCCCGGTCACGTGTCCTAGAAGTCATCAAACCCGGAAGTGAGCGTGAAGGCAAACCGGCCACGGGCAAGATGGCACGGAGCGTACTGTGTACAGGCCTCGGTGTGCTTCAGCTAGGCAGGAAAACCGCGCTGCTGTCCGGCGCTCGTTTTTACTCGCAGAGCGAATCGGAGCCGCTGACAGTCAAGCAGCAAAGCGACGGAATAAGGTGCAGCTAGTCCCTTATGCAGATACACAATAATTATGGAGCAAGTAAGACTTTGACCACAGCAGTTTGTTGTAGTGATCCGTACAGTGCCTCAGTGCGTGTGTCAGACCAACACGTACACACAAAGCACACTCGGGATGAATATTACGTCAGTGAAAAGCGGTTAAAATGTCTGTTGTTCTGAATTTGAAACAATGGGGAACATGTTTTCAGGTTATTGGTTTAACTCAAAATGCACAAAAGGAACAACTTCTGTCCCAAAAGCTTGAAGTCTAAATTTAATGAGCAATAACGTGAACATTACACTGTCTGTAATGCAGACCATTTTTTTCCTGTTTTTCTCCTGTCTTTACCCTCATAATGTCAACACAAAATACAGTTTTTAAATTATGTTTTCATGTATTAAGGAAAAGAAGTTCTCCAAACGTATCTGGCCCTTTGTGAAAATGTATTTGCGTCCTAAACCTAATAACTGGTTGTGCCACCTTTGGTGCAGTGACTTTGTTTGTCAGCTTTAGGTCATGGTCATCAGGCTCTATTTAAGTGATTTCTTCATTCAGCAGGTCTGCTGGTATTCAGACCTTTCTCTAAAATTAGAATTTATTTGATTATCTGAAACATTTAAGTGTGACGAATATTCAAAAACTAAGAAATCTGAAAAGGGGCAAATATCTATTTACGGCGCTTCTACATCATCACCTTCAGCCAAATCAAAGATGAGAAATAAAAGAAAGTAAAAAAGGTGGCAGACGCCTATATTACAGAATCATTTCTGTGACCTTGGTGAAAATTGTTCTGAAATATGTTTAAAAAAATAAGAAAAATCTTTTTTTTTCTTCTCGTCTTCAGGAGAATAATACTGAACAACCCCAAGAAGAGGAATGCTTTGTCTCTGTCCATGCTCAAGTCTCTCCGAGAGAACATCTTAGCTGATGTTGACAGCGAGGATGTCAGAGTTATCATCCTATCAGGTTGGTGTTTGTCCATTACGTGTGTGACAGAGAGAGAGCTAAATGCCAGTCTGACCTTGTTATTCGTATTTCAGCCAAAGGTCCGGTGTTTTCCTCTGGACACGACCTGAAGGAGCTGACGTCTGCTCAGGGTGGAGAATATCACACAAAGGTGTTTCACACCTGCTCAGAGGTCAGTTTGTGTTTCTTTGTCTTCGTGTCTTGTCATTCACGGAGACGTTTATTGATAATTTTATGAATTAAAATGTAATGAATCATGGTATATGCTAATTGAAAAAACTGCAAAATAAAAAGTGATGTTTCAGACAGTTTATGGGATGAAAAAGCCAAATGTGCTTAGTTTAAAATAACATGAAAAAGAGACAAACTTCATATATAAGGTGGACTTTGTTACCAAAACCACTGATTGTATGTCAAAGATCGATCTATCCACCTCAGCTTCTTTGGTTTGTTTGTTTTGTGTTTTTTACTGTGACTGCAGCGTACATGCTGACAAATCACTGTAATTTCTGCTTTGTTACAGAGACTCAGGTACAGTTTTGGTCACAAGTTTCCATCCATTCATCGTGGGCATGAATGTCATGGTTATTTTGAGCTTTGAGCTGAATTTCGCGACTTGTGTAAATCCATTATTCTCCACCTAAGATCTCATATCCTTAGAACAATTCAAAGAAATCAGTAAAAGTCCCAAATTACCAGGACATTCACGCCTATGATGGAAACGTCAGATCTCCACTATAAATATAAATGTGAAGGAAAAACTATGATGTGCTGCAGGTGATGACGCTGATACAAGACATACCTGTTCCAGTGATCGCCATGGTGAACGGTGTTGCCACAGCAGCCGGATGCCAGCTTGTTGCTAGTTGTGACATCGCTGTGGTGACGGAGAAGTCCACCTTTGCTACTCCGGGTGTCAGCGTGGGTCTGTTCTGCTCGACGCCGGCGGTGGCCATCGGCAGAGCGGTGCCGAGGAAGGTGAGAGCGCTCCTCTATTTATTTTTGGTTTTATAGTTTCATTCGATGGAAACTTTCAGATTTTCTTTTTGTTAGGACTTGGAAATCTTTGTTATCCACATGACAGAACACATTATGCGAAAGATGAAGATAATATCAGAAATGATCGTAAAACAAAGCCATTTAAAAAATGAAGTCTGCTTTTTAAAGGCTGTTTTTTGTTTATTCTCTTTAATAATCAGAACATTTTTGTTTTGTGTTTTGAAGGTTTGAGTAATTACAGTCACCACGAGTAAATTAAAAAAGACTTAAGATCCTTTTTAAATCTTTATTTACACCCTGTCTGTCTGAGCTTGGTCTATAAATGAACATCATGAAAATTATTCAACAGAAAAGTACACAGTTCTCAGTTAAACCCTATGTTTTCTATGAGGCAGTGGACGTCCCCTAAAGACCATAAAAGACTCAGGTCACTTGCGCAATGTATTTTATTTTTCTAACTGATGTTTCTAAGTGTTGATTTTCTGCAGTTTGAATCAAGAAATGCAAGAACTTGACTGATGCAGACATCTGAGCAGACAGCTTTTCTATCAAAAGCTACTAAATCTAACTACAACACAGACTTTTTTACCAATTTTTGCACTTCCAAATATGGAGCAGTGAAGACCAGCTTTAAGATTTCCCACAAAGTCATGAAAAACAGGAAGCTGTTCTCTGGAGTTTATCAATCTGTCTGTCATTCAGCTCTGAATAACTTGAAGTAATATCACTGCTGGATTTTGATTCTTCTAAGAGGACACGTGTTCAGAAGATGTTGTCTCTCTTTGGATCTACTTTCAATTGTGAAAAATCATCCTCAGTATTCTAGTATTTAGCTCTAATCAATACACATCTTCCTTTCCTTCTTTTAAACAGGTTGCTATGGAGATGTTGTTCACAGGAACTCCCATCTCAGCCCATGATGCTTTGCTGCACGGTCTGGTCAGTAAAGTGGTGCCGGAGGAGCGGTTGGAAGAGGAAACATTATCCATCGCCCAGCGTATCTGTCAAGCTAGCCGACCTGTTGTAGCCCTCGGAAAGGCCACTTTCCAAAGGTGAGAATTTACAGTGTGTAAACTGACAGACAGTTTCCATGACAATAATTTCATAGGAATCTACAAACAAACAAACAAACAAACAAACAAACAAACAAAAACTACAGTAAATTTACTGCACTGTATATTTAGCTAACAATCTTGAGGTTATGATATATTTTTAAGATTCCTCAAGTGAAAACATTTGATTTGACAGTTGTCAATGAATAAATTTATGTGGTGTTTGTTCCTGCCTGTTTTCTTCCTAAGACAAATGGCTCAAGGTCGCGATGCTGCGTATGCCACCGCCTCAAAGGTGATGGTCGACAACCTGGCTCTGAGAGACGGGCAGGAGGGGATCCGCGCCTTCATAGAGAAACGCAAACCAGTGTGGAATCATAAAGCAGAAAAAGCCCACGACTGACTGAGTTTTAGCAAATTATGCAATGATCATGTGATTAATATTGACAGGAACACATGATTAGCACTCACTGGTGAGTTGAGTAATTGCCACCAGCCTTCAGTGTATGTGTTGGCTGTGCTGTTTCATGTTCTCTGAGGATTTCCTCCTGTTCACCGTAGCTAAAGATGATGATGATCCATTGTGTGCCTTAAAAGCTGCTGTGAGAGCAATGAGAAGGAAATACACTGTTGACAAAGATGGTGGATAACAAAATAGACATAATAGATAAATGCTGCTTTCCGTCCAATTTTAGATGGATTAAATGAGGTTAAGAATGGAAAGAGAATCTTAATGTTGAGATGAGCTACATCAAAGCTCTGTTTGCTAGACTGTAAATCCTAAACAGAAGCTGAAGTTTGGATCTTTGAGCAAAATTACTGTTTTTTCAGATCCTGGTTTAATTTGTTCTGGATTTGTAATTGAAATAAGTAGAAGATTATAAAAATTAATGGTCTTGACACAAAACTATAATATTATAATTCAATAAGCTTGTTGAAATACAACTCTACTTCAGTAGCTTATAGAGGTATCAAATGTTCCCAGTATTTCAGAAAAACATTAATAACAACATAACTACAACAAAAATCTAAAAAATGAAGTATTTTTTAGGGATTTTCTTTGTCCTGTTACACATAATCCTCACAATGTCTGCAGGTCCTGAACAGTTAAAGCTGAAATTCTGCACTTAAAAAATAAAACACTATAAAATAAAATAAAAAGTCTGTAAAGAAACATTTATCAGTACTTGTTCCTTGCAAACAGGATAAACAGCCTGTGTAAGAATGAGTGTAAAACCTCCTTTCTGTGATCTGTGGGAGCGTCAGGAGGAGCAGCGAGCAAAGCTGGACAGCATGGAAGCATTTTAGACTCAAACTGAGTCAGTTTGAAAGAATCAGACTGTCGGAAATGAACCGACGTTTGTCCAGCACCTTTTATTGTGCCAGCTTTTTGTTAAGTGGTGTTTGTGTTAGTTTCTGTTGTTTTTGTTCAAATTGTGCATTAAAATTAAAACTCTTATATGGATTTATTTACGCAAAATTAAAATCAAAGTGGTTAAAATGAAAACCTTGTTCACAAAATAAATGTGAGGCCCCTGTGGAGGAGATAAACATGTTTTTGTGGTAGAGCCCACACACGCGCTGTAGCAGGATACACGCTGTACAAAACCAGAACTTTTTCTCAGCGCGATCAAGTGACATGGTTTGTTTGCTGCTACGCACACAGCAAAATCAGCGGTGTTAAATTAACAACGTCAAAATGCAATGACTCTATCAGAGTTTATAAAACACAGTTGTGTTTTATAAATTATAGCTGACAGAGGCGGTGGCTTACGACACCAACTGTCTGCCATCTATAATCCAGTGCTGACACCCTGGGCCATTTGACCTCGGGAAATCACATGACGAGGGGGCTAGGTTTCACAATGAGCTCATCTGAAACCATGGCTGATTGTGACCTACACCCATTTTCACACCTTGGCTCGTGTGATTAGGTAGAGGATAATGAGGGGGTCCATTGTCCATCTTGGGGGAACACTCCACCATTTGACCCTAGAACTGAAGAAGCTTCTCGGATGAGAGGTGAAACGTCTTCAAGCATCTTAAAGAAGTCCAGATGCTTTTTTTCCCAAGCTCCTTAGACTACGATGACCTGGATGACTGAGAACCTTCACAGACAACAAGTTACAATCCAAAAAAAAAGGGAATTATATATTATATATGCATTCTAATTCCGAGTTTATTTATCAATTAAATAGAGTAAAATATTCACACTTAAATGTATAAATAATGCTCTTTACGGAGTAATTTAGCCTGTAGTGTTAATCTCATATAACACTACCCAGTGTTGGTCAGTGTTAAATCCTGACTCAATTTAGAGTCAATTTAACTCTGGAATTTCAACTCTTGTGAAAGAATAATTTAACATGGTGAAAGAATGTCCGGAGTGTAGCCCTGTCTGAAATTATTCAGGTTTGCAATATAAAGGAAAATGAAAAAAAGAAGCTCATGGTTATAAAAGTGGTTAAAATATATAAAGTCAATAAAAGGTTTAAAAATCATATGCTTGGTTACCAAGGTACTTCATTTACAGTTGTAAGAGTTCAATGAATAAAAGGATTTCATGATTTAGAGTTAATTTATATGCTGTGTCCAAGGATGCTCCGAAGGATCCTACCTATGTCACGTAGGTAGGATTCTTCGACGGCCGGGTAGGATGGATGTGAGAAGCTGGCCTTCGTTCAAGTCTGCCCTTAATTCCACGTATTTCTGGTCGCTCACGCCACAACGCAAAAACTGAAAAATGGACCAACAAATGTTGCTCCATGTGTTGTGTACTGTTTTAATTTCCGAGGAGCTACAAAACCGGTATAAACATCGCCGGCATGTTTGGTACCTTAGGCTCATCAGAGCCAGTCATATCCAGGTAAAATAATCTACCCTAAACTACACGCATTTAGGAATTACATAGCTAGTTTAACAGATAATGTCAATAACTGAATGACTGCCAGTCATTCGTACACATTCACCATATTATAAAAAATATATAAAGTAAATGTCCTTGAAACTGATAGGAGAACATGTTGTATTTATTTCCTATCATTCATTGGATCCTGTAACTTATTTGTGTGCATAGAATGGCAGTACAAATGTCACAAAGCTGAAAACAGGGTTACGTTGGAGTACACAAACATGCTTAGTTACACAGATGAAGTGTATAAAGTGTATAAAGAAAATTGTCACAGCGCATTAGTATATTTTACATAAGCTTAATAATCAGAATAATGCTTGGATCCCTTAAAATGAATGAAATTATACCCTTCCACTAAAACTGTTTATGTTGTTCTCCACCTTTTCCTTAAGCAGATGAGACCCTTATACTGCAGGATTAACCTGAGTGTCCAGGTCCTGGACCATTTTTTCAACCAGGAGGAACCTAGGCCTGATTTTCAGCTAAGCAGGGAGTCTCTGGCAGTGTTGCTAAATCTCCTGAAGCAGAATCGGCGGCATGGTTGCGGTGCAACAATTAAGACCCTGGTGTTTTTTTTCTGGTTGACAAGTCGAGCATCCTACAGGGTGGTCTCAAGAGTGTTTGGGATGCCTCGTTCTACTGTCCACTCCATTGTTCACCGTGTCACAGAAGCAGTGGTGGCCATTTGCCACCAGGTCATCCACCTCCCAAAGACCTGGAGGTAGTGTCCCGTGGGTTTGCAGCCCGGGCACGCCACAGAGCCTTTCTGAAAGCAGTGGGTGCAATCGACAGCTGCCACATCCGCATCAAGTGTCCAAGCGGTCTTGATGGTCAGTGCTATAGAAACAGGCAGTTTGTGACCATCAGGGCCGCCTCATCGACACGTACATGGGCTGGCCTGGGTCGGTGCACAATTCCAGGGTGCTTCGGCACAGCCCACTGTACAGACAGTCAGTCTACCCTCCTCCAGGGCATTTCATCCTTGCAGATGGACGGTACCCATGCCTCCAACATCCACTCCCCCATCATCACAAGAGGCCAGTCCAAGATGGAAGTGAGAGTGTCTGTGTTGAATGTAAGAAGCCTCTGTCTTTCTACACGGCGGGACAGTAACTGTATGTGTATATGTAAGTCTGGAAAAACTGCAGATAGTCAGATTAACAGCAACAATATTTTTGTCTATATCTGCCATTGTAGAAATTAATGTCATGTAAACAATAATGTGGCGCACAGCATCACGTCAAAAAAGGCGCACACCTTTGACGTTGCATGACTAAATCTCTGTTTTCCTTGTCCACATGTAAATGCAAAAACAGAGTTTTCGAAAATCTCCACCCTGGCAGGAGTTTTTAAAAATCTCAGTTTTCAGTGATTAAAAACGCTGTTTACATGTGGATGAAAGGTGCAAACGCATAGAAAAATCTGCGTTTTCAAAAATACCCGTGTACGTGTGGCCGTAGCCTTAATGAGTTACAGTGAAAAGAAGTCCCTGTAAATGGTAATATAAACAGCACTTTAGATTTTTCTATTACTGGAAAATATCAGTTAATGGTACAGAAAATATATTGTGAATAAACAGAATTTTCTGTTTTATAACTGAAGGAAATGTCTGTAAATACTACAGAGAGTATACTGTAAATCTACAGAATTTACATTTACGGAAAAGTCTGCCAACTTCCGTACAAAAACTGACAAAATGTACTGGCAGAAAATTACCAGGACTTTTCCCGTTTTTCTACAGAATTTTTTTTTTACAGTGTGCACTGATAGCACAAAGCCCTGATATACCGGAAGACCCTGCCGTTAATGCAGCGGCACATTTAGTAATATATAAAAAATTGGAAAAATGGTTCGTCACACTGCCTCATGCCTTAAAAGGCATGTAGGGTAAGCTGCACTGCCGGTGCCTGACAAGCGGGTCTGATACCAGTCCTTTTGATTCCAGTACAGTAAGTACGGACACAAACATCTTAGTGATAGCAGCCATAACTGTGATTTCTCTTATTCTTTCAAAATGGAGCTCTTATGGAGAGATAACAGAAGATAAAGGTTCAGATGAGGAGGGGGAAGAAATTGAGCTCCCAGAAGGATCAGCTCTAACAAAAGAACGTGAAATAAAACCAACTGCAGGAACCAAAAGTATCCAAACTCCAACCCCAGTAGAAGAGGTTGCAGCTGACATCCTCAATGAGATACTTGGTAACATGGATTCAAGTAGCGAAGAGCCCTGTGAGAAATATGGCTCACTAAACCTGCCTTTAATTCAGGATTAATTATCAATAAGGTGAGAGACTTCTTCGCCAGATGTGTGCCATCCACTTCAATCACCAGGCTAAAAGCACGCAAACACCACTTTTCCATGTTTGCGAAAAAATGTTTCGAAAAAATGACAAAAGAGCTAAAACAAACAATAAAGACAAACAGGAAATATTTTGTTTGTCTAAAAAACATTTGCAAATACCCAAAGCATGAAACAGTGTCCTCTGATGAAAGCATAGTTTTCAACCTGCCAGAGTCAGTACCTGAAACTCCTCGTTCCCAGAGTGCAAACTCTGATCGAGCCCCTTCCCGAAATACGCTTCCTTGTTATATAGGTTCTTCTCCAGTGGACTTTAACGTCTGATCTAATGGCGCCAATCTGTTAAACTCACAAAGAAAGAAGAAGTCTTCATCATTGAAAAAACATTAAAAATTTTATGACGAGTCGAGTGTATCCCTCTCAGACACAGTCATCTCAAGGACTCCACAAAGAGTAGATGGCTTAAAGTGTTCATTTTCTCCTGAGGTCCTCTATGTCCTCATAGAAGATGCGGTAGAAAAGTTTTTGCAAAAGCTCTGGGTGGAGAATGAAGACAATGATCAAATGATTGAAACTGAGAGGGTGTCTGGGGCTGTGGAAGACATCCAAATCTTCCTTAAAAGAACACAGACCCCAACACAGGAAAAAAGCACAGATTCAGATGGCAATGGAAAGGAATGTGCAGCATCAACACCAAAACCTGGAAGCATTTCTCCAGAAAAATGCTCTCTGGCATCGCACATGTCACCTCCAACAGCAAAACCTGGAAGCATTTCTCCAGAAAAATGCTCTCTGGCATCCCATCATCTCCAAAGGCAAAACCTAAGAGTAAAAAATGCTCCTCAAGTGTTTTAGGCTCTCTGAAAGATTTCTCTGAAATGTCAGAGCTGGGAGCTGTGCCAGGGTCATCTTCTGATGTTTAGAAATTGTCCAGTAACCTCGCCTTTTTCCTGTTGGTGACAGTCGTCAAAAAATCTTTTAAAATATTGAAGCAGAATTTTAGCACCAAATCCATTTCCATCACCCCCAACCAGTCGCAGCGGATGGCTGCCCCTTCCGGAGCCTGGTTCCGTTGGAAGTTTCTTCCTGTCAGAAGGGAGTTTTTCTTCCCCACTGTCGCCTCGTGCTTGCTCAAAGGGGGATCATTTGATTGTTGGGGTTCTCTGTAGTACTCTAGGGTTTTTACCTTACAGTACAAACAGGGAGGAAACTTGTGATTTGGCACTTTATTTTAAAAAATATTTAAGTAGGCATCAAATAAAAATAATCTAAATTAAAAATACATTCCAACTTTTGTTGTTTTTCCTATGTTGCCAAATCTGTAGAAAGTGTTGCACGTGTGATTTTAGTCATTTTGCATCAATTTGTAGCCAACATGTGTCTGTTTTTTGGGGGGTTTTTTACATTCAATAAATCACCAAATTAATACACGCTTTAATACTTGTCATTTGATTCTAGATGTAGAACTCCCATCTGAAAATTAGTACCTACCCCACTTGGACAATTTCACTGGACTAAGAAATAAATAAAAACAGATTTAATAAATGTATGAATGTTATTATACTTGATCCTAATCTGCTGCTGAGCCTTGGAAATGCAGATAACATAGAACACACAGCAAGAACACCTGTTCAATCTTCTGTGTTACCTGGATTTACATCAGTGTAAGGGACAAAAAACAAAAAGTGTGCTGGTGTGTTTTTAATAAAGTTATAGAAACTACAAAATGATAAATAAATACTTTAAAGTTACACTTCTCTCACCAACTAGGTCACCAGCAAGCCATTTAAGACAAGTGTCAGGGTTAATATTAGGTTACCATGCACCTCTTTATCTAATTATCGATTTATTAAATATTAACTGCATTTTTGTGTATGGCAAAATGAAACGCAGATAACAGAAGAGGTGAAAAAGTAAAAGCTTGTGGTTTTCACAGAATAGTATCTTTAGCAGGTTCTAGCTTTGGCAGCCAAAATCAACTTTTTAGCCTTGTTCATCAGCACAGATGGCATTTTCCAACAAACCGTCCACTGTTACAGAGATCTTCAGTGCCACTATCTTTATTGGGATGTCACACCAGGTGCTAATGTATGGAAACAGCCTGTCGGTGAAGGTGTGTGTGAAGGTGTGTATGTGTGTGTCTGTGTCAGAGTCATAAAATGACAGCTCTCCTCTGTCCCAGTCCAGCTGAAGTCTGATTCTCTTCGGGTTCCTCGTCACTTGCACATCTGACCCCGGGTCTGATGGCGACAGTATTTTGTATTCACCACCACAGAACATCAGCCTCCACAGTGCAGGCCAAATGACTCCTTTCCTCTGACATGAATCTGTTAACACTCCCAGCACAAAGGCCGTATTGTCCCCAACCTCCACCTCCCAGCTGTGAGAGCCCGAGTCAAAGCCCTCGGAGCTGACAACGGAGAAGAAGTGATCAATCCTCTCTGGATTGTCAGGAAGCTCCTGGGTTTGCGTTCCCCGCCTCACACTGGTCAGATCTTCAGACAGGATTACGCCTGGATGAGCAGTGTTTGGATCCAGGATCACAGGACAGTAGGAAACCATCTCCTTCATCTTGACCCAAACATTGAAGCCTAGGTTGCCCACATGCTGGGCCACATTTATCTGTGCTCCCGAGGCGAGCTCTGGATCATCAGGAAGAGGTTGCTGCTGAACTCGTTCCACTGCAGCTCTGTAGTTCTGCAGAAATGAGACGTTACCAGCTCTCAGCTCATTCTCTGTCTCTTTAATGGTGTGGTAAAGTGCTGTTATCTCTCTGCTCAGAGCCCCAATCTTCTCCTTCATCACTTGACTCTTCTGCTCCTCTTCCTCCCTCAGTGCAACCAACCTGGCTGCCTCCTCCTCTTCTAGAAACTGGTGAAGCTTCTGGAACTGCTCCTTAATGCTCCTCTCTGTGCTTTCAGCCTGAGCTCTAATATGCTCTGCTGTTTGATCACATGTCCCTTTAACCTCACGGATGGCCCTCATTTTCTTTTTCAGGGGTTTTAAGGAATCCTCAAGTTTTTTCTTGTGGTCCTGAGCTGCTTCATCAACAGACTGGAAACGGTGGTTTCTGTGAGCTTCTTGATTTGCGCAGATGCTGCACAGTAGCAGCTGCTCATCCACACAGAAGACGCTGAGTTTCTCAGAGTGCAGACTACAGACGGGCTCAGAGGCTCGCTCCTGTAAGAAAGCCTCACAGCGCTTCTTCAGCTCAAAATGAACAGGTGGAAACTCCTTTGAAGACTTCCTCTTGCAGACTGGACACCCCAAATCGTTTCTGTTTGCCCAGTATTTCCGTAAACAGTCATTACAGAAGCTGTGCTTACATGACAGGATGACTGGATCTTTAAATATATCTTTGCAGACGGGACACGACAGATCTTCCTGTAATTTAGACGCCATGTTGCAGCTAGTTCCTCTCTATACTGTCAAGTTACTTTCACTTTCCTTATGATCCTCCTAGGTCTTATTTTTGTGTAGTGTCAGCAGCAGGTACAGTACATTGCCAATGGCAGTATTCCCAGTATTCCCTGTGGTACTATTGCAGTCGTTCTTCACTGGGAAGTCTTGAATTTAGCGATAAAGTGTCGTCTTTCATCCGTGCGTCCTCAGCAGAGAGAAAAACAAGTTGCTTCCTCATTTCAAAAGAGGGCAGGGCTTCCTGAGTTACTGGGCAGATAAGAAATTGTTGAGTGGCAGTCAAAGAAGGAAGCTGAGGAGCTGAAGTCTGTATTTAGTTTTTAATGTTTATGTGACACATAAATAGAGACTTTTGACATACATGTAAAAATACTATCAGATGATTTGTTTTTCTTCCAAAATAATTGTTGTATTTGTAAATTGAGATCTTTGGCTCAGTGGTTTGAGTTTTGGGGATGTTTAAGTTTTCTCTTGTTGAGTATTGCAGCATCGACAGCGATCAACTCGAAGGAAAATGACGACGGAGGCAAAAATGACCTTAATAGTTTGGGAACTTTATTCCACACCAACACGCGGCAAAACTTTCCTCATGGATGCCATTTTTGTTGTGGTATAGTTTTTTCTTCTTAGGGGCGTGATGACGCAGCATACGTGCCCTTACAATGAAACAGTGCCTCCTTGTGGTGACAACTAAAATACTCTCTCTCTGTTAAACAACAGTAACCATAATGCAGCTAAACACACTGTACAACATGAGTACACAGAATGAATATCTTAACATCTCTACTCTTGTATTTATTTATTTTTATTATCTTTTATTATGGTTCTATATTTCGTATATCTCATTGTTTTCATGTTTGCTTTCTTCAGGTTCGTTCTGTGTTTTGGGGATTTATGTTCCCATAGCTCCACAGCCTTGTGTTTATGTTTAACTTTTCTTCTGTTTATGATTTTATTGAATCTGGGACTTTGGTTTCTTCACTGCTTTAGGTTAATTATAAGTTTGTTGTCCATCTACTGCCTCTGTCTGGTCTCAGTATTAGTTATTTCCGGTCTTATTTTGATAGTCTCCTGTCGCGCGTGCTCTGGGTTTTCTTCTGCTTCTCTATCTCAGTCAGTTACGACACATGCTGTGTACTCGGTCTCATGCATTTAGATCAGGCAATGAGACAGAGTACAAAGCTGCGAAGTATGGACGGAGGAAAGCCATTACAGCGGCTAAGAGGCAGTACAGAGAGAAGCTGGATGGCTTCTCACCGTTGCGTCCTCAGTCCCATCCTCTACACCAGGGGTGCCCAATCCCAGTCCTCGAGAGCTACTATCCTGCAGCTTTTAGGTGCATCCCTACTCCAACACAGCTGAATCAAATGATTCGATTACCACTTCAGCATGCATTCAAGTTTGGCAAACGCCTGATAACAAGCCATTCATTTCATTCAGGTGTGTCGGAACAAGGATGCATCTAAAAGCTGCAGGACGGTAGCTCCCAAGGACTGGGATTGGGCACCCCTGCTCTACACCCTGTACACCCACGACTGTGTCGCCTCCAATGGGGATAACACCATACTGAAGTTCGCGGATGACACTGCAGTGGTTGGTCGCATCACTGGAGGGGACGAAGCGGCTTATAGGAGAGAGGTGGCCGGTGTGGTGTCATGGTGTGAGGACAACAACCTCACCCTCAACACTGACAAGACAAAGGAGATGATAGTAGACACGAGGAAGGAGAGGAGGCCTCACCAGCTGCTGTTTATGTGGGAGAGTGAAGTAGAGAGGGTGAGCAGCTTTAGATACCAAGGTGTCCACATCACTGAGGACCTAACCTGGACATTGAACACCACACAGCTGGTCAAGAAGTCTCAGCAGCGGCTGTATTTCCTGAGGAAATTTGGTATGTCGGCCAAGATCCTAGAAGAAAAGCTTTTTTCTGAGCTTTATTGTTTTGTTTATTTTTTTTTGTTTATTATTTTTTTTAATTAGTGATGTGCAAAGCGAGGCTTCTTGAAACACTGAGACCCATCGCCACAGTGACACCTGCTGGCCGATTTGGCTATCAACACATGTTTTGGAGAAAGCCAAACAGCTACAGAAATAAGCTGCGACTGTAATGATCAGTGTCCTTCAGCATTATTCTCCCTTTGTTAAGACTCGTGTTGCTCACAATAAACCAATTTATAAAGTCAAACATACATAGACAAGACTGCAGTGTTTGCTGCAATAACTGGACAGATTTACAGTCGATTTCGAGCTCAGCCGGCTTCGTTGTTTTTGCTCACGGCTTTCAAACTTTCCATGTGTTTAGCTGTCAAGGAAAGCTAGAAGCTGGTTCACCTCTGCCTTTTGTTTTTAATTAATTTAAAAATATTCATTTAAACGAAATAACACTAAATGTGTTTTCCTTCTTTATAAAACACATTTAGTCACATTTTCATCAGCTAATTCTGACCAATCATAACAGTCCATTTCAGACCCACCGACCAGTAAAGTTTTACATGATCCTCTGCTGAGCAACCCTGACATAACTTCATGATCACTGATCTCTCTGATTCTTACTGCTATGGGAAGAAGTGCTTTCATTTTCCTATTACTGATACTAACAGAACTGCCCCTAAAACCATCAGTTCACCCAGTTAACAATGCAAATAATATGCTGGCAGACAAAGAGGCATTAAAGGCGAATGCTTCTTTGTAGTAAATTTTTCAATCTTGCTATTCAGTTCTGCACACCTTAAACCTGCAGATTCCAGTGCACAGTGCACCTGATCACATCTTAATCAGTGTACAAACTGCATTAGTGAGTTTGTTATATATTTGTGAAAGACTTTCTTACAGTATAATTTTGTAATCTTTTTTAATGAGTTTCTGCATTTGCTGCTCAGTGACAGACAGTGAAACCACATTCAT